>NC_133328.1:207904849-208222349 GCF_042186555.1 Aquarana catesbeiana | reverse complement strand
GGCCTGCTGTCTGGCAAATGACACATACCGGTAAGCCAGGGGTGTAATGCCCCGTACACACGGTCGGATTTTCAGACGGAAAATGTTCAATGGGAGCTTGGTAGTTGGAAATTTCGACTGTTTGTAGGCTCCATCGGACATTTTCCATCGGAATTTCCATCATCTGGATCTCAAATTTTCTGACAACAAAATCCATTGTCATAAATTCTGATCGCGTGTACACAATTCCACACAAAGTTCCACGCATGCTCGGAATCAAGCAAAAGAGCCGCACTGTCTATTGAACTTCATTTTTCTCGGCTCGTCGTACGTGTTGTACGTCACCACGTTCTTGACGTTCGGAATTTCTGACAAGATTTGTGTGACCGTGTGTTTGCAATATAAGTTTGAGCCAACATCCGTTGGAAAAAATCCATGGATTTTGTTGTCAGAATGTCCAATCGTGTGTACAGGGCATTAGAGTGGCAGGCTGCAGGAAGAGAGAGACTGTCAACTTAAGAGCCTGTCTCTCACTCCTAACATTATCCCCATTCTGAGGAGGGGTCTCCAGGCCCAAAGAAACAGGCTTATTAATGAAGGCAATGGGAACTCCTTACCAGATGCTAAGTATGAACACAGCTAGCTGCGACCCAACAGTATTCTTCTCTGCCGAAACCCTTCCAGTCGATGAGGTACTGAATCAAGTTCTAAATCTCCCTTAAGTTGAATATGGCCTTTGCCTCAAGCAACTTCTGGCCATTGGCAATAACTGGAAGTTTAGAGGAGAAAATATGGGCAAAATCCTTCACTGGGAGGAAAGAAAACTATTTGTCTTTTTTGTTGGAGATGGAGCAGTGGAGGAAACCCTTCAGAGTACTAATTGTTGCACTTGGTTTGCTGGTCAGATTGAGGGTGATATGTGGAAGAGATATATAGGTAAGATTCCAACAAAAGGCTTTCCAGAATTGGGAGATTAACTAAGATATGCGTTTAAGTCCTATTTGCAATCTCGGAACACCCAATAAGAGGACAGTATGCCACTGGTCTAAACTACGTGGCATGTTCACCAATGCCAGGAGCCTGGCGGACAAGATGAGTGAACTAGAGATACTGTTGAACGAGGAGGATTTAGATTTTGTGGGAATTTCAGAGACCTGGTTCAACAGCTATCATGATTGGCTGGCAACCATTCAGTGGTATTCCCTTTATCGCAGGGATAAAGAGGGAAAAAAAGGGGGAGGGGTATGCCTATATATCAAGAATAATGTACAAGTGAATGTGAGAGATGACATCAATAAGGGAGCTAGGGAGGAGGTGGAATTCTTATGGGTAGAGCTCCAAAGGGATGAAGCTAAGGGGAAAATAATACTGGGAGTATGCTATAGCCCCCCTAACCTGAGGGAGGAGGGGGAGACGGACCTCCTATCACAATTTGGATTAGCAGCAAGGATAGGAAGTGTTATCATAATGGGGGATTTTAATTATCCAGACATAGACTGGGCGGATGGAACCATGCATTCTTCTAAGGCTCGCCAGTTCCTAAATGTCTTGCAGGACAATTTCAGGGTAACATGGTAGACGCACCAACTAGAAACAAGGCATTACTAGATCTACTGATTACCAACCATAAAGACCTGATCGACTTCCGGTTCCGGCGCCGCATGGAGTAGCTGCACTCTCTCACAGCTCCCGCTCTGAGGACACCTAAAACCTGCTTAAAAATCCGGCCCAGAAGCCAGACACCTCAATCGGCCACCTCGGGCTCCTGTACCCGCTCTATGGACCGTTTTGTGGAGGTCCGCGGCTCCCGCTCCAACACGGCCCTGACGCCGCCGCCCCAGCCGCAAATCGAGGCCCCGGCTTCGGCCTACACGGAGGCCTACACAGGCGCGCACCAGCAGCAGCAACAACAACACACAGCGGAGATGGAAGTAAGTGGAAGCACAGCTCCACACACATCCTTTCAGACATCCTCTGCCCAGCCACCCTCCCAGGCTTCCTCTCCTCCAGCACCCTCTCCTCAGGCCTTCTCCATGTCAGCTACTTCCCCACAGCTCGCCGGGGATCACAAAACCGAGCGCATAGCACAAGCAGTGGCAGCACTTCTGTCCCCCATGATATCTGCTTCAGTAGAAAAGGCTGTAAATGCGGGGATGAAACAGATAAAGGCCCAGCTAGGAGAACATAACACTAGGCTAAACGAGCTAGAACACCGCCTATCAAGCATGGAGGAAGAGATGTACCAAGCCCAAGCCACGGAACAAGCACAAGACAAAACGAACCAATATATAATCCAAAAACTTGACGATTTGGAAAATAGATCCAGAAGGAGCAACCTGCGATTCGTGGGGATTCCGGAATCCCTCCAAGCATCTGCCCTAATGGACTTTTGCTCCCAACGCATACCCGAGGCGCTAGGCCTAACAGGCCCCTGCACAGTGGAACGCGCTCACAGGATAGGGTCATATAATGAAGAACGCAAGAATCCTCGACCCATCATAGCCAAATACCTAAATTATTCCGACAAGGCTCTCATTCTTCAAAAATTTAGACAATCTCGCTCGCTACAAATTGACGGAGTGAGAGTCCTGATTTTTGCTGACTACTCCATCGAAGTTTCAAAGAAACGCAAGGCCTTCCAACAGATATGCTCTGAACTCTTTAAGCAACAGATCAAGTTCACCCTAGCCTTCCCTGCCACCCTACGCCTCAAGACACCCAACGGGGACCAGCTCTCCTTCCAGGAGCCCTCAGAAGCAGAAGCTTACCTGCGATCTTTATCCCCCAATACTCAACAACACACCCCGTCGAAAGGTACTTTAATCAATCGCTCCCTGGATCAACGAAGCCCGCGAAAAGACTCCCCCAAGCGATTTAGATCCTCGATTCCGGACCAACACCGCTCTACGCACCGCTGAACCAAAACCGGAAACCCACCTCCATCGGTCCCAAAATTTTGGACAGTAAAATTCTCTCTGTCCTCCCTCAGATTCCAAGTACCATCTGTACCTCATCTACACGTAATGTACAATATATTTCATATACATATGTTTTGCCTTTCTATTGTAATTTTTTTTATTACAGGTCAATTCCCAGCAAGTTATTCCTTTCGTAAATGGCAATGATTTTCTTTTTTTTCTTTACATCCTCCTGGCCTCACTGTGTGCGGACAACTTAACTCCCTCCCCCCCCTCCCCTCCTATGTGACCCCTTGATGCCCACATAAACGCTTATCTCACGATTAAGGGCTCTCTGGGGCTATATCATCACCGTCCTGAGATGGGAGTTGACCCGCACAGTGACTCCATGCGGAAAAAAGCGAAGTTCTCATGTTCGTATGTTTTACTGGTGACACTTTTCCCTATGATGCTTCCCTTACAGGTTAATTCCCTTTCCCCCCCCCCCTCTCTTTCACACGGCCCTAACCAAATCAAATCCACTCTCGTACTTATACACCTCCCACATAACAACCTCAGACATCCAAACACAACTGACGTACTATCACACCTTCCATATAATATTAAAACACACTTAATAATACACATCCCTTCTCAACCCCCCTAATATGAAAATACTTTCCTGGAATGTAAAGGGTCTCAGATCCCCCCAAAAGAGATTGAAAATCCTTAGGCATCTCAAGCGGCTCAAAGCCGATATAGCACTTCTTCAGGAATCACATTTACCGGCCTCAGACTTTCATCGCATGAAGAAACTCTGGGTTGGCACTGTCCTGGGCTCAGAGGCAACAGGACGCAAAGCTGGCGTTCTTGTACTCATACACAAGAACCTCCCGTGCACAGTCTTGTCCACAAAAAACGACGACCAGGGCCGTCTACTCACGGTTCACATCAAAATAGGCTCCAAAGAACTAGCTATAACAAATGTTTATGCCCCTAATAATCCAAGCAAACAATTTTACACTGAACTATCCAGTTGGCTTCTAAAAATCACACATCTCCCTCATCTAATCGGAGGAGATTTGAATGACACCCTCCATCATATAGATGACAGGTCTTCACAAAAAAAACCAAAAAAGGACGCTAACCCACTACCCCCTTCCCTCCTGGCCAGCACCATGGAATCCATCCATCTCCAGGATCTATGGCGCCTTTCCCATCCGACAGACAGGGAATTCACCTTTTACTCTAATCCACATAAAACATTCACCAGAATAGACTACTTCTTTGGCTCTGACAACCTTCTACCCTACCTCCAAAACTCCACCATCCACGACATCACCATTTCAGATCATGCCCCTATAGAGTTGACACTAGATAATCTAGACCTACCTCCCCACCCCAATATATGGCGGTTCCCATCTTTTCTACACAACAACACTGACTTCCAAAATTACATCTCCGACGCTTGGGCTGAATACTCCTCAAACAACGCCCCACACATACACGACCCCAACCTATTTTGGGATGCTGGTAAAGCTTTTCTGAGGGGTCGTATCATTTCCTATGCAACCTCATTCAAACGCAACACCTTAACTAAGTACAAAGAGGCCAGCTCTCGTTTACACCGGGCACAACGAGATATGTACACCAAAGACTCCCCAACAACACGCTCTGAATGGCAGATAGCAAAAAGGGAATTTGACATTTGGGTAAACAATCTAGAAAACACCAAGAAGGCCTACTTAGATGCCTCTTTCGATAAATTTGGGAATAAAGCAGGAAAACTCCTATCCAGACTTTGCAAAGGTCCATTCCGCCCAACCCATATTACATCCCTACGTGATAAAGCGGGTACCCTCCACGCCACCCCACTCTCAATTAACAAAGTCATGCAAAAATTTTACTCCACTCTTTATGCCCCAGACCCGATAGATCCACAAACAGCACGCGCTTTTCTAGAAAAAATAACCCTTCCCAAAATCTCCCCAACACAACTAGAAACCCTAAACGCACCTATCACTCTCCCCGAAATATCGGCAACAATCTGCAACTTAACCCTGTTTAAAGCCCCAGGCCCAGATGGCCTCACCAGTGAATTCTACAAGACCCTACAACCCCTATTAGAACCTACTCTCCTCCAACTATATCAACATATATGGTCAGGGGGCTCATACCTTCATTCGGGGAACCAAGCCATCATAAAACTACTGGCAAAAAAGGGTAAAGACCCCCAAGAACCAGGATCATACAGGCCCATATCACTTCTCAACCTAGATGTTAAAATCCTCTCAAAAATCGTTGCCACCAGACTAGCAGACATCATGCCTTCCCTAATTCACCCTGCACAGTCAGGTTTTATCAAAGGACGTACAGCCACCCTTAACATCCGTAAAGTTATGCTGGCCCTAGAACACGCCCTACATCACCCAAACACGGATCATGCCATCATCACGCTAGACGCGGAAAAAGCCTTCGATAACGTCAGTTTCGACTGGTTATCCATGACAATGAAGGCAATAGGTTTCTCTGGCCCCTTCCACCACCTTATTACCACCATGTACACAGCTCCGACAGCAAGAATAGTGGCGGCAGGTCTCCTGTCAGAAGAATTTCGCCTCCATAAGGGCACACGCCAGGGCTGCCCCCTATCACCACTCCTCTTCAATATAGCACTAGAACCACTTTCCAGATATTTAACATCAGTAGCCCCCTTACATGGATTAAAGATAGGCCCTCACGACTTACGCACCTCACTTTTTGCAGATGACGTCCTTATATTTTCAGCCAACCCCTCATCTGATATGCTAACCATAAAAAACATATTCGATGAATTTCGCTTGTGCTCGGGCCTCCGTATTAATTACACCAAAAGCGAAATTCTTCCCATTGGTTC
This sequence comes from Aquarana catesbeiana, assembly GCF_042186555.1. Lineage (NCBI taxonomy): Eukaryota > Metazoa > Chordata > Amphibia > Anura > Ranidae > Aquarana > Aquarana catesbeiana. The sequence goes on along the minus strand of NC_133328.1, from coordinate 208,216,577 downwards.
CCACTCCGCACCTAAATGGACCCATCAATCAATTTTCCCTGTTGCAAAATCCCACATTACATACCTAGGAATAAAAATAGGAAAACTCCCTTCTTCGCTTTATTACCTCAATTACCCTCCTTTGGTGTCAAAAATAACTCAGGAATTAAATACCTGGATGGATCTCCCCCTTTCGCTTCTGGGAAGATGTCATTTAATAAAAATGGTCAGTTTTGCAAGACTACTCTACCCCATGCAAACCATCCCGCTACTTCTCCATCATAAAGATGTGATCTCACTCAATAACGCTATATCTAAATTCTTATGGCAGAACAAACGACCACGTATAGCTTTAAAAAAACTCTATCTTCCCAGACGCGAAGGGGGCATCAGCCTCCCTCATATCAGAATGTATAACCTTGCATGTCTGCTAAGAACAAGTCTAGACTGGATAACCCAGTCCTCTCGATACTCAAACTTTTCTTTGGAATCCCACATGGCCCATCCCTACTCACTTGTAGCCCTTTTACACTGCAGATGGAAGTCAGTCCCCTCTCCCCACCAACACAATCTCCTATTAAGGGACACAGCAGTAGCTTGGAGAGAATCACGGAAAATACTAAATGTATCCCCTTTTCTGTCGATACACCTCCCGATTCAAGGAAATCCGGCATTTCCGCCGAGTCTAGAGCATAAATCATTCAAAACATGGGAACAGAAAGGCCTAACTAAATTTTCTCATCTCTGCAACATCCAGACGGGTCAACCACTACCCTTCGCACACATCGCGAAAACTTTCTCCCTACCCTCCATCCACAACTTCTTCTATGGGCAATGTATCAGTTTCTTAAGGGAAGCGTGTAATCAAGACGCCAAAAGGTTCCAAACAAATGTCATGGACCAAATGATAATGAGTAACACATACAAAATCTCGGACATATACAAACCACTCCTCAACAAATCCTCTCTACCTCTCTCGTCATCATCTATCAAAAACTGGAATAAAGACTTCCCTGATCCAAACCTAGTAGAGAAAATCCTACAAGGACTTAACGCAGTCCAAAAGATAACACCAAACGAAATATGGAGAGAAACGCAACTGAAAATAGCCCACAGGGCACATATGCCTTTCTTGTCTTCTAAAACGGACAAAAACAAAGCCATCTGCCCACTCTGTAAACACCAGAAACCATCCTTAGCCCATCGCTTCTGGCACTGCTCCTACATATCTACTTTCTGGGACCAAGTTATAGCCTACATATTTAAAGTGACTCTAACTAAACTACCCAAGGATCCTCTGCTTCTTATCTTCGGCTACTGGGACCCAATCCTACTGCCATGGTCCAAAACGGCTCTCACCACGATCGGCTCTACAAAGAACCCGAAGGATACCACATCACACAAAGGGTGGTCCTTGACTTGCCTATTAACTGCAAGAAGAACCATCCTGAAAAACTGGATTACACCTGTAAGCCCTAATATCTCTCAAGTCAAACGGGACCTCATGCAACTTCTACTCAAAGACCGCCTAAACACGGACTTCAAACAAAAAAACTCCTCAGATCACTTCTACTCCAAATGGCAAGCCTTTATGCATGCATCTCTTTCAAAAGAAGAAATATCAAACGTCAGCTCATCTTCCTTTTCCTACCATGATTCCTTCCCCCCGATGCCATCTCAAAACCACAATCGGAATCTCATTCCAATCCTTGACACCAGCCAACTTAACGCCAGTGCCAACTTTAACGTCAGTGGGTTTACATAAACAAATATAAATAGCCATATACTTCAAATAGAAACAAATATTAATGCTGGACAATTTTTGAACGACATTATATCCTACCATAATAATTCTCTCAATCTATATAGGGCTCCCCCTCCCCTCCCATATACCCCCCCCCCCCGCTCCTGCTTTCGTTATTTTTCTCTTAGAATTATCTTCTTAGTGTTTCTTTCAAGTTCTAAAATGCAATGTATTCAGGGTTACTAACAGATCCATCCAGGTTTCCACTATTTGTTACCATTTATTGCATTGTTATGATCTGGTAAACATGCCACGCAGTAACCTGCATGGGTACATACTCTGGAAATCCTCTCTTATTGTAAAAACCAAGTTGTAAACAAATAATTCTTCTATTATTTGCTTTTGTTTATGCTACAAAACAAGAATGTACACAAGACTGCTTTATTATTGTATTCTCTGAAAATCAAATAAAATCTTTTTGAAAAAAAAAAAAAAAGACCTGATCACGGATGTGGAAATATGGGGCAATTTAAGAAACAGCAATCACAGATCATTTGGCTTCAGTATAAATCACACAAATAGGAAACACAATGGGAACACAAACACACTGAATTTCAAAAGAGCCAACTTCCCTAAACTACGAACCTTGCTAGAAGATATAAATTGGGATAAAATCTTAGAAACAAAGAACACCAAGGAGAGATGGGTTTGCTTTAAGGGCATATTAAATAAAGGCATTAGAAAGTGCATCCCATTGGGAAATAAATTTAAAAGAGCAAACAAAAGTCCTGGATGGCTTAACTCGAATGTAAAAATGCATATAAAAGCAAAGGAGAAGGCCTTCAAAAAAATGCAAGGCTGAGGGATCATCATCAGCATTTAGACTTTACCAAGAATGCAACAAGATATGTAAGGGTGCAATTAGGGTGGCTAAGATAGAACACGAAAGACACATAGTGGAGGAGAGCAAAAAAATCCCTCAAAATTCTTTAAGTATAAAAACAGTAAAAGAGGGAGAACAGACCATATTGGCCTCATAAAGAATGAGGAAGGACATCTGGTTACAAAGGATGGGGAGATGGCGAAGGTATTGAATTTATTCTTCTCCTAAGTCTTCATGAGGGAATTGGGGGCTTCAGTAACCAAAACTGCATTGTTTGTCCTCATGACACATCACAGGAAGCACCCTGATGGCTAACAGAGGACAGAATTAGAAATAGACTTGGGAAACTTAACATTAATAAATCACCGGGACCAGGTGGCTTGCACCCAAGGGTACTTAGGAAACTAAGTCAAGTAATTGCCAGACCATTGTTCCTAATTTTCACTGACAGTCTACTGACTGGAATGGTACCAGCTGATTGAAGAAAAGCCAATGAAGCATCAATATTTAAAAAAGGGCCAAAATACATCCCTGGGAATTACAGACCAGTTAGCCTAACATCAATAGTATGCAGGCTCTTGGAGGGAATGATAAGGGACTTTATACAAGATTTTAGTAATTAAAACGGTATCATTAGCAGTAATCAACATGGATTCATGAAGAATCGTTCTTGCCAAACCAATCTATTAACCTTCTATGAGGAGGTGAGCTGCCATCTAGATAAAGGAAGGCCCGTAGACATGGTGTATCTGGATTTTACAAAAGCATTTGACACAGTTATACGTTTACTGTACAAAGTAAGGTCCGTTGGCATGGACTATAGGTGAGTACATGGATTGAAAACTGGCTACAAGGGTGAGTTCAGAAGGTGGTGATAAATGGGGAATACTTGGAATGGTCAGAGGTGGGAAGTGAGGTCCCCCAAGGTTCTGTGCTGGGACCAATGCTGTTTAATTTGTGCATAAACGACCTGGAGGATGGGGTAAACAGCTCAATCTCTGTATTTGCGGACGACACTAAGCTAAGCAGGGCAATAACTTCTCCGCAGGATGTGGAAGCCTTGCAAGAAGATCTGAACAAATAATGGGGTGGGCAACTACATGGCAAATGAGGTTTAATGTAGAAAAATGTAAAATAATGCATTTGGGTGGCAAAAATATGAATGCAATCTACTCAGTAGGGGGTGAACCTCTGGGGAAATCTAGGATGGAAAGGGACCTGGGGGTCCTAGTAGATGATAGGCTAAGCAATGGCATGCAATGCCAAGCTGCTGCTAACAAAGCAAACAGAATATTGGCATGCATTAAAAAGGAAATTAACTCCAGGAATAAAGCGATAATTCGCCCACCCAAAACTTTGGTCCGGCCTCACCTGGAGTATGCTGTCCAGTTCTGAGCACCAGTCCTCAGGAAGGATGTACTGGAAATGAAGCGAGTACAAAGAAGGGCAACAAAGCTAAAAGGGTCCGGAGGATATTAGTTATGAAGAAAGGTTGCAAGCACTGAACTTATTCTCCCTGGAGAAGAGACGCTTGAGAGGGGATATGATTTCAATTTACAAATACCATATTGGTGACCCCACATTAGGGACAAAACTTTTTCACGAAAGGGAGTTTAATAAGACACATGGCCACTCATTAAAATTATAAGAAAAGAGGTTTAACCTTAAACTGCCTAGAGGGTTCTTTACTGTAAGAGCGGCAAGGATGTGGAATCTTCTTCCACAGGCGGTGGTTTCAGCGCGGGGGCATCGATAGTTTAGAAAAAACTATTAGATAAGCACCTGAACGACCGCAACATACAGGGATATGCAATGTAATCACACACATAGGTTGGACTTGATGGACTTGTTCAGGGCCGTCTTTAATATTGATTGGACCCTGGGCAAACATTTTCTTGCCCCCCCAATACAATTTCGCTCTCCACCTGCTCTGAGACATACAAGCAGCTAGACTTAAAATCAGTTTACTGTATCAGATCAGGCAGCCATTGCGATTGGTTGCCAGGGGTTACAGCGTATCATTACCACTTACTGGCTGGTTGCTAGAGTTACAGCACACATTACGGCTCACTGATTAGTTGCTAGATGTTACAGCACATGATTTCTGCTTGTTGATTGGTTGCTAGAGATTACTGTGCATAATAATACTGCTCACTTATTGGTTGCTAGAGGTTACAGCACATCATCTCCTCACTGCAGGGGGCATGATATATGCTGTTTATATATGAATGCCGGTTATTTACATGTAAACACAGGGTCTGCAGGTGAGTCATCTGTACACAATAGGGCAGAGCTGGGCAGCATTAGTAGCAGCACTTCACACAGATATCAGAATACAGCACGGGACTAAAACTTCAAGGGACAAGGGAATTTAAGCTGGGATAGTTGGCAAGTATGAGGAAGCTGCTTTGGGCCCCACAACAATGGCAGGGCCCAGGGCAGCTGCCCCTTTTGCTCTGCCTTAAAGACAACTCTGGACTTGTGTCTTTTTTCAACCTCACCTACTATGTAACTATGTGGCCTGAAAGAAAGTTCACCAGAATGCCATAAAGCCTGACAATTTCTTTTATGAAAATAGTGGGCAGCTTTTTAGCACACGGCAGCTTAAAGTGGAACTTTACTCTCAATCAAAATTGACTATTTTTTACCCTTATGCTGCTAGCATTAGTACATAGATAGGAACGTATATCATATTTACTTGTTTTAAGTGCTTTTTTTAACATTTCTTCAGTTACTTCCTGGTTTCTTTGCCTAGGCAAATGATGTCATACATCCCAGGAGTCTTCAGGAGGGGAGGAGGGGTTTTCTCAGCTAAGCACACCCTGCTGTCTGCATGCCTGATCTAAGGGCAAATGGATTTTAGGAAGTAAAGGCTACATGAATCATCTGCCCTTACTCAAGATGGACGCAGTCAGAAATGCTAGGGGTTGTTTTTCAAAGTGATTTCTCAGCAAAATAAAGCACGGAGACATGGATGAATGGGAGAGTTTGCTTTGAATATTAAAAATGAATTAAATTGCTGTATGTTATGAGGAGGTAACATTTTATTGTGTCTGTTGCACACCTTTAAATTAAAAAAAATTGCGCTTTTGGATTGTATTGCTCAGATACAGTGTAGTCCTGCTTTAAGTAATACCACTAAGGGAGCCATCTTATAAAGCAGTCTACAGTTACCTAGATAACAATCTTGCCTTTAGAGGGAGACAGGTCAACATCCATTGAGATGCATATTAGCCCATTATGCTTTTACTTTGCAGGGAACAAAAGAGGAAGAAAAACCCATCAGGGTTCACTTCCTCTTTAAGACCTAGCATATTTTTACCATTGTTGACCAGATGGTTTTGCAGGACCTGAGATATTCCATAGCATCCTTCCTGAAATATAACCAACAAACAAAATGAGGAATAAGAAAAATAGTCTTTTGAGTTCTGGGATGGCCAGCATTTCGGATGCAGACCTCGGAGCTACATGCAACATAAAGGAAAGGTCAGGAAAGGGAGTAGCAATGATCTGGGCAGAACTCAGAATAGTATGATCTTTACAGTGGGAAGAGAAACAACATTCAAAGCTTCTAGAGCAACTGTTTTAATATTCTTAGAGCCTAGGCAATGGGTCATGATGAAATCTGAACCTGGAGAAAAAGAAAGACCACCGGGTCTGACAGGAATTTAAACACATGGTCAACTTAATATACTTCAGATTCTTGTGATCAGTATAGATGGTAACCTAAAGTTGGGCTCTTTCCTACCAATATCACTACTTTTCTGTCTAATGGGCAGTAGCTATCAGTTGCCAATATCATAATTATACTCAGAGAGAGAGAACTAGCTAGAAAACAATGCACAAGGGTGAGGTTACTGTTGGAAGTAATCTGCAATAAAAAAGCTCCAGCTCCAATGTCAGAAGCATCAACCCTTACTAACAAGGACAAGGCAGGGTCTGACTGCCTCAATGTTTTCTTTCCTTTGAAAGACTGGATCCATTTTTGAGGCCACAATTTAGGATTTGTGCCTTTTTTAGTAAAGGTAAGTGAAGAACGCTACCAGAGTGGAGTAGCCTTGGATACATTTTTATAGAGATTGGTAAATCCTAAGAAGAATTGGATGGCATGGATAGGTCTTAAGACCGAGATTGCACAATGTTTTGGACCTTGACTGGATCCATGGCCAAGCCAGAGATAATATCAAAGATAATGTATCTTAATAATGGGGCCTCAGAGGATTGAACTATGCACTTTTCTAGTTTGGCTCAAAGTAAAAGGCTCCCTAAGTCAGGCTTCAACAAAACAGTGCCAGACTGGGAATAAATCAGGAGGTCATCCAGGTAGACTATTAGAAACTTCAATAAGTAATCACAAAAGATATCATAACAAACTCCAGGAAGACAGCCAACACATTTTGTAAACTGAGGTCAAGTTTGGAGAAATCAAGCTCAGTGATCAATGGGAGTGGATATAATTTGGGGATGGTTATATGATTCACACAACAGTAGTCAAAACAAGGCCTGTCATCTTTTTTCCATGGGAAGAATCCTGCACCAGCAAGGGAAGATAATGGGTGAGGGAATACTTTCCATAGGTTTTTCTTTGATGTAGGCTTGCATGGTTTGGTTCAGGGGTGGGGTAAATTTGTCTCTTGGGTGGTATGGTACCTGGGAGTAGGTCAATTTGCCTGTCATAAGACTAATGAGGAGGTAGCTCAGAGGCAGAGCTTGCACAGAAGACATCAGAGCAGAGTCCCCCCCCCCCCCCCCCCACACACACACACACCCACACACACTCCACTATTTTGGCAGCTACTCATTAAATGGCCCTTGGTACCACAATAAAGCAAGGGGCTGAGGTTCCTTCTGTGTAACGAGCCCCTTGCTTGCTCGGTTCCACTCTCCCGACACTCCTCTGCTGCTATAGAATCAGATTGCAGATCACACCATCTGATTGCTCGGTCATCCAATGTTCCGGGATTAGAACTACAGCTATGTGCCGTTCTAACCCAGTTGTGATAGCTCAGAACAAACACCAGGCAGGCTGTATGTAAGTTCAACCAGGAATCTCTCTTTATTGACAGAAATACAGTCTTATTTATACAATAACAGAGGAGGTGCAGACCTCCTGCTCATATTACTCTAACAATACAGCTTTAACCTAATTAACCTAATTAACCTAATTAACATGACCTAATTAACTAATCCCTTTAGACAGCCTAGATGACTCAGACATGACCTTTAGGCCAGACTGGCCGTCTTGTAGTTCAGAAAATCCAATCAACATTATCACAATCAACATAGACTCTTTTTCACACAATAGCAGAGTTAATTAACACAAACAACAATGGGGATCTAATGACTTAGATCCCATAGTAGACTTATTTACAATACACATTTTAGCAGACAACAGACAGACAGGTGTTGGAATTTACATCAGCATCTCCTAACAGTATCTGTCCCAGCATTATGAATCAGCCACTATTTCTAATATGGCAAGTCCAGGGTCCCCAGAGTCTGTGTGTCCTGGGGGACCAGGACCCGAATCCACAGTAATACCACCTCAAGGGTCCCCAGGCATACAGCTCACAAAGAGCACCGTTCCCCCAAATGCAAGGGCCCACGATCGATCGGCAAGAGGCTAGCATACATTCCCCTCCAAAAGTCTCTCTCCCGGCTAGGTCTGTCACATTTCTTCCCTTTCGGCAGGAGACTAACACAGGAGGAGACCCCAGACGGGTTCACTCCGAAGTTAGTCAGTAGTTCCAGTCCTCTAATGCCTGTACCGACACCGTACCCCAAACAAATTGTTCCAAACAGAGTATTACTCACCCAGCCAACCTCTGCCTCTCTCAGAGAACATATCTGCCGCTGGGGAGAGGCCTGGACTGGCCCTTCTCCCTGGAGTCCTTTCTGCCACTGGAGAGAAGACAGGGTGTCTGGGCTCACTCCGCCATGCTGTTGGGGATCTGGGCCGACTGCCCAGCATCCCTGGGGTATATAGGTGGAGACAGAAGTCCCATCCACCTTCACAGGAAATCCATCCTCTGTAAGTTGAGGGCGGAGGCCAGCAGTACTCGGCCCTGTTGCCAGCCCTTCTGCTGGAAACCCCACACCATCTGCTCCGGCTAACTGTTGGGGAGGGACGACGAACACCTCCTCTCCCTTCTCCCCCTGTATCCTGATCTGCTGCTAGGAAGTGACAAAATCCTTCTCACCCTGAGTCTCCAGAACTGACGCAGGTGTAGGGCAGAGATATTGGACCCTCTGTCCGGTTGCCAGCGCTTCAGCTGGGGAAGTTCCTTGTAATTTCACAGATAATTCTGTTGGTGCTGGGCAGAGCACAGTGAAGTTTGGCCCTGATAGCAGATCCTCTTCTGCTGGAGGCTCACCAGGTTGTTCTTCCTCAGCAGAAAAGTCTATCAAATCCCCTGTCTCTGCAACTGGTGTCTGGGGATAAAGGTTCACCATCTCCTCTCCGTGGAACCCAGAAGATGCTATCAGTGCTGGGCAGAGGTTAGCAGAGCTCTGTCCCGTTGTCAGCACTTCAGCTTTGGGGATAGCGATCTCCAGATTTTCCACTGTCGATTCTCTGGCATTCTGCTGGACAGGCACATTCCTCCATCCAAGATCATCCAATGCAGAAACAGGTTCATCCAGGTCAGTCAGCACTTGCTGCATCCGCCATAAGACCTCCGCCTCCATAGCTGCGGGGGCAGGTTGGCAAAGCACACTGTTACTCTGCCACATTGTCAACTCTTCAGCCAGAATTTCAGAGTTGTCAACTGGTATTTCCTGATAGTCCCAGGCAAAGGAAGCACCACCCTGCTGCTGAGCAGAGTCTAACAGCTGTTTGTAGGCAATCTCCAGCTCCCATTCCTGAAAGGCCAGAAACTCCAAATCTTCCAGTGCCCAGTGCACTTCTGAGACATTCAGTCTTCGCTCTCTGTGCTCCATTATTTCCTCCAAACGCCACTCCCGATCACTCCCAAAGTCAGGGTCCCTGGACAGCCTCCAGTATAACAATCCCAGGCCATCGTAGTCAAAGCCTTCCGTGGGGCTGTCATCCGCTGTCCATGGGCACACTTGGGCTACATACCACTGGAGGGCTCTGTAGCTCTTGTCCAACCGCATTTCTGCCTGGATCAGCCTGCTTAACTCGGCTGTCCACTCCTGGTTCAGCTGTTCCCCCAAAAACAGCATTCGCACTTTATACTGTGACCAGTACCTCACATGGATGGAGGGGAGAACTTTTCCTTGGTGTCGCTGCTCACAGGATAGCACTTCCTTCCAGAGTTCACAGCGGATAGAATCAAACCATCCTAGCAGGACCTGCTCTGATACTGGTCCTCTGTGCTGTATCTGCTTCTCTCGCAACCTCCTTCTGAATTCCTCATCCATGGTGGCTGGTATCTCTCCTCTCCTGCTATCTGGACCTTGGATCCAGGTGATGGTTTGGATGTGTTCACGGCAAGGAAGCACTATCCCACCATTCCTTCCACAGCTCTCGAGTAAGTCTTTCAGCGTGGCTCTCCTGCAGGCTGGTTTAGAGTGTCCCAGTAACTGGAGAGCAAATCCCACAGCTGCCAACCAATGTAACAAGCCTGTTGCTCGCTCAGTTCCACTCTCCCGACACTCCTCTGCTGCTATAGATTCATATTGCAGATCGCACCATCTGATTGCTTGGTCATCCAATGTTCCGGGATTAGAACTACAGCTATGTGCCGTTCTAACCCAGTTGTGATAGCTCAGAACAAACACCAGGCAGGCTGTATGTAAGTTCAACCGGGAATCTCTCTTTATTGACAGGAATGCAGTCTTATTTATACAATAAAAGAGGAGGTGCAGACCTCCTGCTCATATTACTGTAACAATACAGCTGTAACCTAATTAACCTAATTAACATGAGCTAATTAACTAATCCCTTTAGACAGCCTAGATGACTCAGACATGACCTTTAGGCCAGACTGGCCGTCTTGTAGTTCAGAAAATCCAATCAACATTATCACAATCAACATAGACTCTTCTTCACACAATAGCAGAGTTAATTAACACAAACAACAATGGGGATCTAATGACTCTTAGATCCCATAGTAGACTTATTTACAATACACATTTTAGCAGACAACAGACAGACAGGTGTTGGAATTTACATCAGCATCTCCTAACAGTATCTGTCCCAGCATTATGAATCAGCCACTATTTCTAATATGGCAAATCCAGGGTCCCCAGAGTCTGTGTGTCCTGGGGGACCAGGACCCGAATCCACAGTAATACCACCTCAAGGGTCCCCAGGCATACAGCTCACAAAGAGCACCGTTCCCCCAAATGCAAGGGCCCACGATCGATCGGCAAGAGGCTAGCATACAGTCCCCTCCAAAAGTCTCTCTCCAGGCTAGGTCTGTCACATTCTGCAAATCTTCTCTTGAGGAAAACTGGCAAAGGAGGAGGAAAAGCAGAGGTAGACCAGCCTTTCAGAGTGGTGCTCATAAAGATGCCAGTTGATACAGATTGCCAATTGCATGGCTTCACCCATTGTCCCAGGTGTTAAATATTTAACATGGGCAGCCTCAATAGAATCAGAGAGCCCCACTCTAAATTGGTTATGAATTGCTGGATCATTCAAGCCAGAGTTCAGGAGTCATCTCTTTCTCCATGGCAAACGTCCCTTCACATCGAACATTGAGATCAGCTTCTGCCATGTCAGGTTCATCATAGAGGAGACCTGAAGTGTCAAAGAACAAATCCACAGAGGCTAGCGCAGGGTCAGACAACAGTAAATTGAAGGCCCATGACAACAGATCCCCTTTGAGTAAGGATTATGATTTTAATTTGTTATTTTTAGAACCTGATGACCGAAAAACAAGCTGGAAATACAATCTGTAAAAGTTTTTGAAATGAGAAAAGTCCTCATGATTGCCACAGAAATGATCTGGTAAGAGAATTTTTGGCTCAGGTTCAACGGCCATAGATGCAGCAGGGCCAGACCAAAAGATAAGAGTCCAAATTAATTTATTGACATTGTGTTAAAAGAAAGCCAACATGTTTTGGGGGTCAAAGGAACTCCCCCTTCATCAGGGCTACAATAAAACATAATATATTGTAAATATAATTGTGACTGATAAAATCATGAGCCTAACAGTCGTAAAACATCATGGCTAACATACATATACATGTATGTGGGCTCTTCAAATGTTTTTTGCCCTCTAACTACCTTGTTTAAACTAATTTCAACGCCCCAGCACCTCTTTAATGCTCTTTTTTCCCATTGGAGTAGATGTAGCAGGAGCAGGGTGGGATTGAGAAGTCTGGACTGAGAGTGCTTGAACCATCTTTCAGAGTTAATCTGTCAATAATTGAGGCGGTGAAGGATCCATCTCCATGATAGTTGGCTTGTAAGGTAAGGTTTACTAGTTTGTGTCCTGTTCTGTGAAAGTACCAGGGCTTTTGCAGGTTTTACCATTAGCAGCCATTAGCAGTCACCTTAGGCCTATCAGTACTTGGATGCCCCCAGGACTTAAGGAGGCTAAACTGTTCATGGAAATACAGGGGCTGCAAGCAGCAACTAGTGCATAATACACAGAATGTCTGCCATCATCTCTCAGTGCCCAGAGGTCTCCAGGCACTGTTCTCCCTGCATGAAGAGGACAGAGACAGTATCTGCTCCATCTTCTATCCAATCCCCTGTGTCCACCCAACCCCACATTCTGCTTCCCATCCTATCCCCTGTGTCTGCCCCACATTCCACCTGTGAAAGGGGTTCTGTGGGCATTGGGATGAAGTGCATTTGAAATTTGCAGCTGATCTTGGCTGCTAGCTGTCACTGCCTGAGTCTTCAGGGAGGGGCTATAGTTAGTGAGTGAACCTTGTGTACATTGAAAACTCCCCCCCCCCTCTCTTTCTCCTGTCTCTCTCCCAGCCCTTCCCTGCCTCTATCACTCTCCCACCTCCCCCCTTTCACCCCCACTCTCTCTCCCTCCTTTCCACTTTTTCTCTTCCCCTCCCCCTCTTTTTAACCCTTTCTCTTTTTCACCTTTCCCCTCTCCCCCCCTTTGCCCCTTTCCTCTCTTCTCTCTCCCTCTCTCCTTCTCTCTTGCCCTCTTTGACCTTTCACCACTCTCTCCCCCCTTTGCCCCTTCCCCCTTTCTCTCTCCCCCTCCTTACTCTCTCCTTTGCCTCTCTCTTTCTATCCCCCTCCCCCCTCTGGCCCGGAACCAGGCAGGATCCACAATCATGTGAGAATCAAACATTATGGTGGAGATGAGCCATACACTATATGCAGTAGAAAATGTACAGAGCCCTCGTGTAAAGTGTTGTCCCCTGTCACTGCAAACCTTCCTTGTATACTGGATTAAGGAGGGACACCGATGAGCCTGTGCCCTCTCCACCAGTCCAGCGTACCTCTGCCACCTCACTCCCACTGACTGAATGGGGTCCCGCCGAGCACCTAGCTGTGACCTCATGTGTGCTCTCACTTGATTCTTTTCTCTATTGTACTATGTGGCTAGGTACATGAGGTCTCCGTACCACGGGTTCGGTTCCAGATGCTTTAGGGAACCGTAGTGGTAAAGAAAATGCTGCGCTGACCCCAAAAAAAGAAGAAAAAAAAATTGTGAAAGTATCAACACAAATTATGTGAACAGCAGCTAGCACACAAACAAACCAAGTCACACCAAAGTATATACAAAAAAGTGCAGTGCTAGGGTCCCAAACATAAACTGGAAATAAGAATGGAACAGATATAAATATGTGAAATTTTGAAATTAGTCCTGAAAATAATGGTGAGTCCACACAATATCATAACCTGTGAAAATAAAAAGTGTCTATAGTGCAATATGGTATGCTCTGGGGCCCGAGTCCATAAGGATAGAATCAACGAAGATCTTCTCAAACGGGGGAGGAACTCGGACACTGAAAGGTGACTGGAAACTTAAACGCATGGCAACTCCGGGGACCACGCCACAGACATCAAAAGATTAGATACTCTTACCAGATCATGTAGGACATATCTGCCTTATAGCAGTACGTCTGTTAGAGCTTGTGGAGGTAACCTCCCGTGATATCCACCCGGGTGTAATCCCTTGGGTCACGATCACCGATGAGGAAGGGTTGTCCTGAATGGAAGTTGGCTGCTATCACGCACACTCTCCAGTGCAGGAACCGAAGGGTCAAGAGGAACCAGTTGAAGATGGAGTCATGGAGGAAAAAAGGAAAAGACTCCACATGGTGTAGGTCAAAAAAATTTGGGGTTTTAATGAATAAAAACCTTTACAAGATAAAAAGTGATCACAAGTAAATAAAACAATGGCAACATGGGAAGCTGAAATGCCAGCCCTATGCGTTTCGACTGGCATGCCCCTGTTGAAGACTTTGCAGTCGAAACGCGTAGGGATGGCATTTCAGCTTCCCATGTTGCCATTGTTTTATTTTATTTTATTGTGTTGAGGACTAATGTGCCCAGAACTCTTCCCCTTCCTCCTTACCTCCCTCCACTTTCCCAGGCAGGCGCTGAGCAAGTGTCGCACAATGGATTTCTTGTACGATTGTACCGGGATTGTGGTGGTGTGCAGCAGGAAGAACGCTGGATCTTTTTGAATCGTGTGATCTGTGAATTTTTGTCCAGTTGTCTACTACTATTGTAGTAGTAGTGGGCATGACCAAAAGATATGGAGAAGTGTTCCTTTATCTGTTTGACACCGCCAACATTTATCTGGCGTGGTAGGGAAAAGTTTGGGTAGAAACTGAGGTGTATAGTACCACCTTGTTAGAATCTTATAGTTCGTTTCTTGTATTCTTGTGCAAATGGACGATTTTAGAGAGAATCTGAGGATGTTTTGTATTTGCACGTCAGTGAAAGTCTGTTTTAGGTCTTTTTCTCATTTTTGTAAAAACACCAGGTCTGGTTGTTCTGATGGGGTGTTAAATAGGGTGTATGTTTTCGTAAGCACTTGGGGTAGTACTCCTTCATCTCTACAATAGTCCTCAAATGTTGTCAAATCGCGTTTAAATTGTACTGGGTCTGGTATTGAGTGGATGAAGTGAGGTAATCGTATAGCTTTCCAGAATGAGAGTTGGAAGCTATCAGTATCACTCGTCAGTGATTGGATCGATGTCCATTGATCTCCATCTACGTAGTATAGAGCACAGTCTTTACCTGCTGTCAAAAGCGTCTCATATTATGATCGGTTCAATCCAGGCGCAAACGCCGGGTTGCCAAGAATTAGGAGTAGTGAGGAAATTCTTAAAGTCAGGGAGGTTGTGTTCTTCATCATCGAGCCCATGCGTAACGTGACACCTATGATGGGGTGTGATGTCATGTCTGAAGGGAGTTGGTCATAGCACCATATCGCCCCCTTTAGCAGAATGTGTACCTGGTTGCATTCTATCTGCATCCACAGTTTGATTTGTACATGTCTGTTCCAGTCAATGATTTTCCCTAAGTTTACTGCCAGATAATAATTTTTTATGTCTGGAAGGGCCAGTCCTCCGTATTGTTTTGGGAGTGTCAAGTATCGTGTACATAGTCGAGGTTTCTTATGTAACTATATAAATTTGGTAAAGAGGGAGTGTACTTGTCTGAAGTATAGAGATGGGATCTTGATTGGCAGTGCTTGGAACAGATACAGAAATTTCAGGAGGATGCACATTTTGATAAGATTGCATCTGCCAAGCCAGGAGTGGAGCCCCTTGTTCCACTCCTTGAGCAGCCCTCTGGTTTTTGTCAGCATTGGAGGAAAGTTGAGTTTGAAAGTGTGTGTCAAGTCGCCTGGGATACAGGTAGTTGAGATGGCCATTTGAATTTAAATTTAGTTTTCAGAGGAGACAGGTCGTCTGGTGTCATGTTGATGCCCATAGCCGCGGACTTGACAAAGTTAATTTTCAAATTAGATATGTTCCCATATCTTTTAAATTCTTTAATTAGGTTTGGAAGGGATACAACAGGGTTGGTAAGGGAGAATAAAAGATCATCTGCATATGCAGAAATCTTGTATTGGCCCTGGTCTGTAGTGATACCCGTTATATCTGGATTCTTTCGTATCGTACATAGAAATGGCTCTAGTACTAGGGCGAAGAGGAGGGGTGACAACTGACAGCCTTGCCTGGTGCCATTTGAGATGGTGAAGGGTTCAGAGAGGACTCCTTTGGCTTTAACTTGGGTAGTTGGCATAGAGTAAATATTAGAAATCCAGTGTAACATCATATTACCTAATCCAATGTGTCTAAGGATGGAGGACATAAATTCCCAATTAACCCAGTCAAAGGCTTTCTCAGCATCTGTTTACAAATATATCTACAATGGGGTGCGGCGCTCCCTAATGGATTATATGGGATAAGCAGCTATATAGGGGAGGGGGTTAGCTGCTGACTGAATTGGTGATTGTGTCCCTCCTATATCCTAATTGAGTGATAGTTGCAAGCTAAATAATACCCTAGTGGAGGTTTGCAAATAACAACATTTAGTTGTGCCAAAATATGGGCTTCTCTATATGATAAGAGAAATCATAATAAAATAACGTGCACGTTACCATATAGTTGCTACTATTATTAGAAAGAGTGAAAACTAGAAACCTCTATTGGTCCCCTATAATTAATAGTGGTGTGCCTTCAAAAAGAAAATAACATATAACATTGTGGATTTGCACTAAACGAGACCATAAACTGCACCTATACATATCAATTCAAACATATAAACATAACGTCAAACAGGATTATTTAGTGTTCATAGTCCATAAAGTGATAAATTTCTACAAAGATCGTGTTCCAATTTCTTCAAACAAAACCGTGTAAAATATTAGAAATCCAGTGTAACATCATATTAACTTATCCAATGTGTCTAAGGATGGAGGACATAAATTCCCAATTAACCCAGTCAAAGGCTTTCTCAGCATCTGTGCTGAGGAAAACACAAGGTGTTTTGGTCACTGAGGCCCTATGTATTAGTTTAAGTACCTTTGGTGGTGTTGTCTCCAGCTTCTCTTGAAGGGACGAAACCCACTTGGTCTAGATGTATGAGGTCTGTCATGTGCTGAAATAGTCTATTAGCCAATATTTTAATAAAAAGTTTAAGATCTATATTCAGGAGGGTTATAGGTCTGTAGCTGGCGCAAGCGGCAGGATCTTTTCCTTCCTTAGGAATGAGGGAAATGTGGGCCCTTAAGGTATCTCTTTGTAAGCGTCCTCCTTCTGTGAGATTGTTAAACAATTTGACCATGTGTGGGCCTAGTACTGGTAAGAGGGTTTGATAGTATTGTAGGGTAAATCCGTCTGGGCCTGATGATGCTTTACCTGGTTTCATTCCTTTGATGGCACACTGCAGTTCCATCAACGTTCCTCTAGAGCTGCTCCTGTCTCCTCTGAAAGTTTAGGGATGTCTGATAGGGTAAGATAGTCTCTTATGTCAGTTTCATTGGTATGCTGTTTTGGGAGGTTGTATAAGGAGGAATAGTATTCCTGGAACTCACGTGCAATTTGGGTGGGCATGACCTTCCTGTGTGGTGAGATAATTTGGGGTATGTATTCTTGTAGTTTCTGCTCTTTAACTGCTTTAGATAAAAGTTTCCTGCACTTGTTACCTGATTCATAGGAGAGTTTCCTACAGTATTGGAGTGCTGCTTTGGCTTTGTACTGTAATATATCTACCGTTTGTCTTCTAATAGTCAGGAGTTCTGTTTCTAATGAAGGTGTAGGGTTACTTTTGTGTTTTGATTATAACTCCCGTATCTTGTCTAAGAGCACTAGGAGTTGTTTTTCCCGTTCTCGTTTGATATGTGCTCCGTGTTTGATCAAGACCTCCCTTATTACGAACTTGTGAGCTTCCCACAGTATTCCTGGGTCACAGTCCGCAATGTCATTGGTTTGGAAGTATTGTTTCAGTTCGTTCATAACATCTGTCAACACAATAGGAGTCTGTAGTAGGCTTTCGTTCAGCCTCCAGATCCTTGTTCAAGATGTCGAGGTCCGTGAGAGTGAGTAGCGCATGGTAATGGGTGCATGGTCTGACCAAGTGATATTCCCTATCACTGGGTCATATGCTGCCTCCAATTGGCAATGTGGTATCAGGAAGTAATCGATACATGAGTATGTTTTGTGGGGGGACGAGAATAACGTGTAGTCCCTTTCTCCCAAGTGGTGAAGTCTCTATATGTCCATCAGTTGGGCACTATGTAGATCTTGTGAGTAGCATTTATGAACACTAGATCGCAAGGAGGAGGTACCGGAGGATGTGTCTACTGTTGGAGCTAGGGGTACATTAACATCACCTCCTAAAATCAGATGGCCTTCAGTGAAGTCCATCAAGAGGGATAGTGTACTGTGTATAAAGGTATCCTGTCTACCGTTTGGTGCATAGACAGTGGCTAGTGTCACCAGCACGTCCCCTATTAGTCCTTTAATGAGCACATACCGACCCTCAGGGTCTATTCTAGAGTCGCGGTGGGTCCAGGGTACTTTTCCTGCCAAGAGTATAGATACCCCCTTAGATTTGTTCGTTGGATTTGCAGCGTGGTAGGCTATTGGAAAGTACCGTTTTTTCAAGCATGGCGGTGCGCCTGTTTTGAAGTGGGTTTCCTGTATAAACGCTATATCTGCTCTATCTCTTTTAAGATCATTCAAGAGCATACAGCGTTTCTCAGGTATGTTTAACTCTTTGGTGTTCAGTGAGAAAATATTTGCCTGATCCATCACGGCCGTGCTGGGGAAGGGAGGGTTGGGGGTGGGGTAGGGAGGGGTGATGTGAGTGGGTGAAAGGTGAGGAGATTAGAGAGGGGAGAAGAGGTAGAAATGAGAGAGCAAGGTTATCTTGGGAGAGAGTAAAGCGGACAATAAGTGTTAAAAATTGTCCTGTCTACTA
The DNA here is from genome assembly GCF_042186555.1 of Aquarana catesbeiana. Lineage (NCBI taxonomy): Eukaryota > Metazoa > Chordata > Amphibia > Anura > Ranidae > Aquarana > Aquarana catesbeiana. Next base: position 208,198,139 of record NC_133328.1, on the reverse strand, counting down.
CTGATTGTTAAGAAACAATCTTATGCAATATTTTGCAATGGAGCAACTCCGAATATCACCGGGTGCAGTGCTTCGATTTAGTGGGGAGGAGGTTAAACTATGACCGGGGGAATATTCCCGGTCTCGTCCAGACCCCCCAGCCCTAGGGTTTAACTTGGGCATGTACTTTAATAAAACCAGAACAAGAAAAGGAAAACCAAGAATATAAAATAAGTAAGCAAACCAACAAATAACTATAAATTCACATTTTCATGTGGAACCGTATACGACCCCGGACCCAGACCAATAAATGTAGATCCAGTGTCGTATGCCTTAAAACAGTAAGTGATACAACTTGTATAAAAAATGGATAGTGACCCCTTTACCTCCGTCTGATCTATGTGACCTAGTTGGTGTCTCTCCTATTCCCCTATTAGTCTCTTTTGGTAAATTATTGTGGAATGGGTGGTTTTGAGTCATGTGTATGATCAGTGCGGTCGTGGTCCTGTACAAGAAAGGACCCCGTCCGGCACTGTAGACCTCAACCTATGGCACTTTACATTGGAAGGGGAGGAACATAGGAAAATGGTGTGTCCATCTACAGCCCCTGAGGCCAGGCCTACCCTCCTCTGGAGTTGGCCTTCCCTTCTTCTCCGCACCCTGCTTGGGATGACCTCTGATAAGTGCCGATGGTGTCTAATGCTCACTAGAATAACCTAGGAGTACACCCCTACCAGAAATAGTGTCTCCATCATGTCAGAGTATTATAACAATGGCCATAACATAGCATCTTCAGGTTGGTGCACTGTGGGGGGGGGGGGTGGGGCTCGTGGACCCTTAAAAGACAATAAATAAATGAAGATTTATATTTATGGCTGCCCGCCTCCAACGAACCCTAACAGGCAAGCAAGGGGGGGCAGCTAGTGTGTAAAGAGAAAAATTAAGGCCTTAAAACCTCCTCGCGAAGTATATCTGATGGTCCAGTTTGCCCCATTCCCTCACTGTGGCCGCATTCTGTAAGAGTGTAATTTCAACCTGTATGGAAGAAATAAGCGTTAGGTAAAGGAGTGTCAATGAGCCCTGGTCCTCTTATGAGGAGTACTCCATCTCCAGATATAATCAGATGCGCCAATATTGGTGTTGTCCTCCCCTTTCTAAGCTTGTGGATGTCTCCATCCATTGGTGCATCTGGTAACCCCTAGTTCCCCACAGGGTGTTCCCTTCATAGGCCAATTTGGCTCCTGGGTTTATCGGTCTAAACTGTGACATGCTACGGTGAAAGTTTTTCGTTCTTAGTTCTTCGTTCTTCGTTCCTGTTAGTCTTTTCCTACTGACCGGCAGGAAGGTGTTTTTAAAGTATTTACAGCTACCTGAAGAAAATTGCTGGTGTTCTTCTGATCCTATTAGTCCTATTAGCTACAGTATTTACAGTTAGTGTAGTGCGTCCTCTGCACAGTGTGCACCTAAAGCTACCTGAAGAAAATTGGTGGCGTTCTTCTGATCCTATTAGTACCACAAGCAGCTGCAGTATTTACAGTTAGTGTAGTGCGTCCTCTGCACAGTGCGCACCTAAAGCTACCTGAAGACAATTGCTGTTGTTCTGATCTTATTAATACCACAGGTAGGCAGCTGCAGTATTTACAGTTAGTGTAGTGCATCCTCTGCACAGTGTGTACCTAAAGCTACCTGAAGAAAATTGGTGGTGTTCTTCTGATCCTATTAGTACCACAGGCAGACAGCTACAGTATTTACAGTTAGTGTACTGTGTCCTCTGCACAGTGTGCACCTAAAGCTACCTGAAGAAAATTGGTGGTGTTCTTCTGATCCTATTAGTACCACAGGCAGGCAGCTACAGTATTTATAGTTAGTGTACTGTGTCCTCTGCACAGTGTGCACCTAAAGCTACCTGAAGAAAATTGGTGGTGTTCTTCTGATCCTATTAGTACCACAGGCAGGCAGCTGCAGTATTTACAGTTGGTTTACTGCGTCCTCTGCACAGTGTGCACCTAAAGCTACCTGAAGACAATTGCTGTTGTTCTGATCCTATTAATACCACAGGCAGGCAGCTACAGTATTTACAGTTAGTGTACTGTGTCCTCTGCACAGTGTGCACCTAAAGCTACCTGAAGATAATTGGTGGTGTTCTTCTGATCCTATTAGTACCACAGGCAGCTGCAGTATTTACAGTTAGTGTACTGCGTCCTCTGCACAGTGTGCACCCAAAGCTACCTGAAGACAATTGCTGTTGTTCTGATCCTATTAATACGACAGGCAGGCAGCTGCACTATTTACAGTTAGTGTACTGTGTTCTCTGCACAGTGTGCACCTAAAGCTACCTGAAGACAATTGCTGGTGTTCTCATACTAATAATACTACAGGCAGGCAGTTGATTCTGCTAGCTGCAATATCAGTATATATATACATCCCAGCATTGTGCAGCTACATCTCACTACATGCCATTAGTATGTCTGGAAGGCCAACAAGGAGAGGCATACAGTCACAAGCCAATAAAAGAGGGTAAACAGGCTCTGTGTCTAGAGGTGCTGGTCGTGGAGACGGTGCATCCTCATCAGCACGTGGCAGTGGGACACGCTTGTCCTTTTTTTCGGCAGCTGGTCGTGTTGAGCTGCAACATGTGAAAGACTTGGTAGAGTGGATGACCAAGCCGTCCTCATCCTTTCTCACCCAGGCTCAGTGTACTTTGTCTGGCAAATCAGCTGCCAACGCAGCCTTTTCCCTCGGCTCAATGGCATCAGTCACTCCTTCCCTAGCCCCACCATGTCCTCCTGAGGAGTCCCCCGAACTGTTTGACCACAGTGTTGGGTACATGCTCCAGGAGGATGCCCAGTGTTTTGAAGGCTCCGATGATGGTACCCAGCTAGAGGAAGGCAGTAACGTGAGCCCAGAGAGAGCGGGTGCCCAAGAAGGACAGCAATCTGGCAGTCATGTTCCCTCAGCTGCAGCATACTGCCAGGTTTGCTCCAGTGATGAGGAGGGAGGGGATGATGAGGTCATTGACTCCACGTGGGTGCCTGATAGGAGAGAGGAGGAGGAGGCGGCACATCTCCAACGAGGCAGGATGCCCTCCAGGGGCCAGCTTAAGGGCAGCACACCTACTGCATCACACCGCAGAGCTCCGCATGTGCAGGGCGCTGCTGTCTCTGTGCGATATTCCAAAAGTTCTTTGGTGTGGGCCTTTTTTGAGACGAGTGCATCAGGTGTCAGGTGTCGAAGACGCGTAGGGGAGGGGCCAGGACGGAGCGATCAGCACAGAGCTGGGTTGTGGATCTTTCATACCCTGCAGCACGCCGTATAGCGGTTTTGGCTTGAAATGTATGGTGCACACTAGCACCTTATAAATGTGAGTACCCCACTGTGGGAATTGGATGTCATTTTAATAAAATATTTAGCGGTATCACACTATATAGCCTTTCTCTTTTTTTGGTATGGTGTTTGTGGAGCCATGTAGAGAATCTGCTTGGAGAATCAGCTGTTATCAATCATTGAGCCCAGGGGTGGCTCCACAGCGTGTATTGACGCAGCTGAACACTGTGTCACACGCTCTAAGGTGAGCGCAACCACATTGGGGGTCACTGAGGCACTTCACGGCATGATCTGGGCACGTTTGATTTAGCACTGGAACCTTTTTTTCTCTGGAGCATTTTTTTTCTCTGAAGCACTTTTATTATATTGATTTTTGTTGAAATTTATCACTTCACATTGCTGTGTTGGAAGATTTCTCACGAATAAGGACGATTATAGTCTTCAACGTTATATATAAGGACGATTATAGTCTACCTATCACATAAGTGGTTTATTTACTTATTATATTTTTTTTCACCTATCACTTTTATTATTACAGTGGATTTTTATGTGATATAAGTATAGTACATTATTTACTGTGCACATTTATTTGGATATTTATGCTTTGCTGTTTCATATATTTATTTATTCAAATATGTACTTAGATTCATGATGTCATATTTTTATATTACATGATCTAGATACGTATTGTTTGCACATTACACTTTGGGATTCATTGCACACGGCACCTTGTTGCACGTGTTGATAAATTTATTCATTTATTTAAGTACGCAGAGTTGTTTTTGGATCCATATTATCTGCACATTGCACTTTAGATTTTTTTAGGTGTTATCACCAGGGTGTATAGACACTTAGATATATTCCCAAGTGCAACGCAATTTTTTGTTGATGTACCTAAAAGATCCACACCAAAGAACAAGGCGGACCTCTCTTTGCTCCTCATCAGCTGGGATCTCCAACCCCACTATACCTTCAGTCCTCTCTGAAACCTGCACTGAGAGGAATGAAGGTGTAGAATTAGGTGTGTCACAGCCAAGTACTTGGGGGCAATCTGCTATCGGTACACCGACGTCAGATTGTGCCAGGCAAATTTTCCTGCCCCAGCTGCTGCACCGCCAAAAGAAGTTCATTCCCAGCCATCCACATGCCCAGCGGTTGAATGCTAGCTTGGCTAAATTGCTAGCACTTCAACTGCTGCCTTTTCAGTTGGTAGACTCTGCCCCCTTCCGTGAGTTTGTTTAATGTGCGGTTACTCAGTCGTAGGTTCCCAAACGCCACTTTTTCTCACAGAAGGCGATTCCTGCTCTCTACCGGCATGTGGAAGGCAATGTCTTGGCGTCACTGGACAGGGTGGTCAGCGGCAAAGTACATATTACCGCTGACTCATGGTCAAGCAGGCATGGACAGGGATGTTACCTATCTTTCACCGCGCACTGGGTGACTCTTCTGGCAGCTGAGGAGGATGCAGGACAGGGTGCAGTAGTTTTGGAGGTTGTTCCACCACCACGCCTCCAAAATTCTACTAGTGGTGATTCTGCCACACCTCTCTCCTCCATCACCTCCTCTTCTTCTTCCTCCATGGCCTCTTCCTGTGCTGATTTGTCCTCGGAACCAGCGGTGCTCCGTAGGCGTTTAAAGGGCTACGCAAGCACGCAGGAAAAAAGATGCCATGCAGTGCTTGAGCTGGTGTGCTTGGGGGACAGGAGCTACACTGGGGCAGAGATTCTGTCAGCTCTGCAGGGGCAGGTTCAGAGGTGGTTGACGCCACGCCAGCTTAAGCCAGGTATGGTGGTTTGCAACAATGGCACTAACCTCCTCTCCACCCTCTGACAGGGACAACTGACCCATGTGCCCTGTTTGGCTCACGTCCTTAACTTTGTAGTGCAGCGGTTCTTGGGCAGGTACCCGAGCTTACAGGATGTCCTGAGGCAGGCCAGGAAAGTCTGCAGGTCATATAATGCCAGTGCTCGGCTGGCTGACCTCCAAAAGGAATTTAACCTGCCCAAGAACCGCCTAATCTGTGACATGCCCACCAGGTGGAACTCAATGTTGGCCATGCCGCAGCGGCTGCACATGCAGCAGAGGGCCATCAATGAGTACCTATGCGACTATGGCACCAGGACAGGGACAGGGGACCTTGTTTTTTTTTCCCCACGCCAGTGGGCTATGATCAGGGATGCACTGTCCTGCCACCATTTGAGGAGGCCACGAGGATGGTGAGCAGTGACAGTGCATGCATCAGTGACACTGTCCCTCTTGTCCACCTGTTGGAGCACACGCTCCATGGAATAATGGACAGGGCACTTGAGGCAGAACAGAGGGAGGAAGAGGAGAACTTCCTTACCTCTCAAGGCCCCCTTTATCCAGACAGTGTTCCTGCGTGCCCGCCAATCACACAGGAAGAGGAGGAGAAGGATTGTGTCAGCATGGAGGTGGAGCCTGGCACTCAGCATCAGCAGCAGTCTTCAAGGGATCATTTACTGTCCGAAGAAACCCATGGACTTGTACGTGGACTTGTACGTGGCTGGGAGGAGGTGGCTGAGGATCATGTCATCCTTAGTGACCCAGAGGACTCTGGACCGAATGCCTCAGCAAACCTACGCTGCATGGCCTCCATGATCTTGCAAAGCCTGCGAAAGGATCCTCATATTCGTGATATCGAGGAGATAGATGATTATTGGCTGGCAGCCCTCCTTGATGCACGTTACAAGGGTAAGGTTGCGGACCTTATCTTGCCATCGCAGAGGGAGCAATGAATGAAACATCTTCGGGAGGCCTTGCAGAAAGGTTTGTGCAACGCATTTCCAGAGCCTGGGAGGTTACAATTTCCTGGTCCTCCTGGACAACGTGTTGCTGAGGCTTCGGTCAGTCACAGAAGGAGTGGTGGAGAAGGTGGCCGTCTGACCGATACATTCAGACAATTTTTTAGTCTGCAGCCCCAAGGTCTGATAGATTCCAGCAACCATCGCCAGCGTCTGATTCACATGGTGCAGGATTACCTGGGGGAAAGATCAGACTTATGCCCCGTACACACGGTCGGATTTTCCGATGGAAAATGTCCGATCGGAGCGTGTTGTCGGAAATTCCGACCATGTGTGGGCTCCATCTGACATTTTCCATCGGATTTTCCGACACACAAAGTTGGAGAGCAGGAGATAAAATTTTCCGACAACAAAATCCGATCGCGTCAATTCCGACTGTGTGTGGCCTGTTCCGACGCACAAAGTGCCACGCATGCTCAGAAGAAATTCCAAGACGGAACAGCTCGTTCTGGTAAACTTAGCGTTCGCAATGGATACAGCACTTTCGTCATGCTGCAATGTTAAAAATGGTTTAATACAGCGCACTCTCTTCTTCTTTATAATGTGACAAGAATGAAGTAGTTTTGCTGCTCATATTCACACACACTTCTCACAAAGTTTTATTTTTGTTTTTTTATTGGGATTCCCTGAATATATTGTTATTAGTTGTCACATCTGACAGAATTTTTTTTTTTATTTAATTTTTTGGGGGATTTTAAGCCTTTTTTTTTTTTTAATGTTAGAATTTTTTCAAAGGCTGATCTTTGTTCAATGTTATTTTTATTTTTACTCCAGAATATTTTTGTGTGTGTTTTGTGTGTCAAGTTACCCCAACACCATTGATATCTTTTATTATTTAATCTCAAGGAGATTGTTTGGTGTTGGTGTCCCTTGTTCATTTCACATTGTATATTTGAAATGTACCTGAATCCTCACAAACCAACTGTCCTTTTTGAAGTAAAACACATAGGAGAGTATAATTCAAAACAAAAATCCTTTATTAAGGGCTCAGAACCAAACAAAGAGGAAGGCAACACTGGATCAACAGGAGAAATTAGCGAAGCCTGGGACCCCCACGGCAGACATCAATTCTTGAACATCAAAATTGGTGGCCTGAGGAGTCCATATGTAAGGGAGGGCAGTCTGGTCCAGAATTCGCAGAGACCTGGATAGCAGCAGATGACATGTGTGTCCCCAGGCTGTGGTACCACAAGAGGCTGCATTTTTTGGCCAAGCAGACTGGATCCAGGGTCCTCACTTTCTGGTCTTCCTTTCACGCTTCATTCCGGGCTGTGGCTGTGCAGTTGGAGATGTGGCAGGAGGAGGAGTAGGACCTGGAGGAGGACTGGGAGGACCTGGAGGAGAAGGAGGAGGAGGAGGAGGACCTGCAGGAGGAGGAGGAGGACCATCGCAAAGGTGTGTCTGAGCTGTCATTTGGCCCCTCATACCTTTGTTAAGAGCCTCCAATATGAGCGCCTCACACAAGACTTGTTGGTCCTCCTCCATCCTCTGCATTTTATATGCAATGATGGCAGCAATGTCCTCCTCCACGGTCTGTCGTGCTCCCAGGACCTCTGTAGCCCTCCAAAAGAGTCCTCTGGCAGCCTCCTCTAGGGCACTCCTCCTACTGCCACTTTCTCTTTTCAGGGGGGGTGGAGGGACCTGCAGATCAGCCAGCCGGCTCGGTCCGGCCACCTCCTGGCTGAGACTTCCCTGTGTATGAAAAAGGGACATGCTTGTAATGTTTTGCTTCATCAATCACAATCCTAAATTAGTACTCCAAACTAACATCTAGTTAACATCATTGATTGGACAAGCAGAAATATTTAGAGGAATGCTATACTGGCTCAATCTGGGCTCCTCCACATGTTGCCTGGAAGGCCCAGGTTGGGCGTCAGAAGCCTCAGCTGGGGGGGAAGGAAGCGTGGAAGGAACACTGGAGAGGGATGACCTGGGTTCAGTCTGGCCTGCCAGAAAATGCAGCCTGTCGTAGTACAACATCCTGAGGACATAGATGTCATCTGCTGCTCCGGATCTCTGTGAATCCAGGACTTTCTTGCGCTCCCTTAGATATGTGCTCCTCAGGCCACCAATGAAGATCTTTAAATAGGTGATGTCTGCCGTGGGGATCACCTGCTTCATAATTTCACACAATTGCACCAGTGCTGCCTTCCTCTTTGCTTGGTTCTTGTAATGGGGGTGTTTAATCTCCCACAGACATGGCAGCTCCCTTAAGTTATCTATGAATACTGACATGAAGTCATTGTCTTTCACTAAGATATCCATGTTCACTGCAAGACACAACACAAGACAAAGCCTAATGTCAGACAAAACTCTCCTAATCTTGTTACAATATATACAATATAATCTTGTTATTTCTTAAGGGCAAATCCTCTTTGCACTACAAGTGCAGTTTCAGTGCAGTTGCAAGTGCACTTGTAGTGAAATGTGTTTTTGCATTTAGGAAATAACAGCCAACAGTGCTTTGTATAAGGTTACACAATCACAACATTTTCTGGACTCAACACATTTCTGTCAGGGTCAGCTAAAACAAACACAAGCAGTAAATGTCCACCAAGAATTTCTTTTTCTTTTATTATAAAAAGGCTTCACAGATTGTCTGGCATATTGATAGCCCCCCTACCCACAAAGAACTCCAGGTAGCGTAACCGGACATCACGGGCACTCAGGGAGGGCAAGCCAGGACGGCCACTTTCAAGCTCCGTCAGTGTGGTTTGATGTAGGATTCCGGCCTCAGGCCCAACTGAGCCAGCATAGTTGGCCGAATGTTTCCTTAAAAAGTTATGGAGAACACAGCACGCCAGTATAATATGGTTCAGTTTATACTCCGCCATATGGATGGGTGTCAGAAATAGTCGGACCCGGCTGGCCAGGATTCCAAGTGTTCTCCACCACTCTTCGGGCTCTGGCCAGCCGGTAATTAAAAACCCTCTGTTCCGGGGTGAGGGTCCTCATTGGGAATGGCCGCATCAGGTGGTCCCCCAGCGCAAACGCTTCATCAGCAATGAACACAAATGGGAGTCCTTCAACATTGTCCTCTGGAGCTGGCAAGTCCAAGCTGCCATTCTGGAGACGCCTGTAAAACTCCGTCTGGGCGATGACTCCACCATCGGACATCCGGCCATTCTTCCCCACGTCCACATACAGGAAGTCATAATTAGCCGACACCACCGCCAACATCACTATACTATTGAACCCCTTGTAATTATAATAGTACGACCCCGAGTTGGGTGGTGGGACGATGTGGACGTGTTTCCCATCAATTGCCCCTCCGCAGTTAGGAAAGTCCCACCGCTGGGCAAAGTGGGAGGCCACAGTCTGCCATTCCTGTGGCGTGGAAAGAAACTGTTGAGGAAAAAACAATAAACATTACTATTTTTTCACAGAAACATGGCAAGCAGATTAGGCACAAACATTATGTGGCAACCTCCAGATAGCATTTAGTAAGGGGAATTTAACAAGACCAATGTATAAGGTACACCTATCATATTCCCCCTCCCCCCCTCTCATGGGCCATTTCTAACATTATGGGGGGGGATTCTTGGACAGGTAACCCTCTCCACTTCATTGAGAGCTGAATGCCTAAATAATGGGTATTACTTGGAACAGCCCCTCCTTAGTTACGCTATTGGCAGACCACTGGACAGGTAAGAAGTGTCATAATACAAAGATATAAATACACATTGTACACATTTGAGGACATTTGGACATTCTGCTATTACCTATCAAGATAATAATAGAATACAAAAACTTGAAACAGTACCATTGGAAAGTATACAGGCAGGCCCTTGCACTACATGCTTTGGGCAATTCATCCATAAATCTGACCAGTAAAGAGGTGGGTATAGTGTGTATGGGTTTGGCAAAGTCAGCAGATAGATGATTGAGGATACATAGAGAATTGGGATCAGCTGACTTAGCAGTTGGGGGAGGGAGGGTTACAAAAAATTATTTGGGGACACCAACAAAAAAAAGCCTCTGGCACTCTGCCAGAATTTAAATCAAAAATAACATTTCAAAACATTTTAGGGGGTGTTTGGGGTAAAGCACTACTATAGAGCTGATAAAATACATTGTTAAGTGACTACATGAGGTGAATATAGGCCAGGAGACACCATGCTGGGGAGGTTATTGAAGGGCAAATAAGTATGAAGGACCTAAAATAATAATTACATAAAAATCCAGCATGCATGAGAACAAAGGGGACATTCACAGCATATTACAATCATGGTAATTAGGGAATGAGGAAAGAAATACAATATATTAGCAAACATTAAATACAATAAAATGTGATATAAAAGGATAAAAATCTACCTTCATATACTCCTTCTGCAGGACCTGTATGATGGCAGAACAGGTCTCTGGGATGATGATACCCAGAGCCTGGGGGGAGATGCCTGTCGAGAACTTCAAGTCCTGCAGGCTTCTCCCTGTCGCCAAATACCGCAGGGTAGCGACCAACCTCTGCTCCGGAGTGATGGCTTGCCTCATGCAGGTATCCTGCCTGCTGATATAGGGGGTCAGCGAAGCCAACAAACGGTGAAACACGGGGTCCGTCATCCTGAGAAAGTTCCTGAAATCATCAGGATTATTCTCACGGATCTCACGGAGCAAAGGCATATGAGAGAACTGGTCACGCTGAAGCAACCAATTCTTCGTCCATGAACTCCTCCCCACCCTGTTCATGGACTGGACTTGTGTCAAGGTCAGGACCCCAACACCAAGCCCCCGCACAGCACGAACTCTACGAGGAGTACTCATATGAAACATGGCTAGAAAACGGTCGGCTGCTCAGAACGAAGTAACAGAACGCGCTGAAGAACAGCAAGGCCTGTGAAGAGCGACCTGAAAACCAGTAACGAACGAACAAGAATACAATGACTACTTAAAGTCACGCGGAACTTGCTTGCACGCACTGAAGAGCAGATACAAACCCACAAGCACAAACTGAACGGCAGAAAACGATCTGAAAGCCACGAGTCTGAAAGAGCGCGAATCGTCTCTCACCAAACTTTTACTAACACGAGATTAGCAAAAGGAGCCCAAAGGGTGCCGCGCTTGGTTCTGAACCGGCCTTTTCTAGTCTCGTCGTACGTGGTGTACGTGACCGCGTGGTTGGCGATCGGAAATTCCGATAACTTTGTGCGACCGTGTGTAGACAAAAAAAGTTTGAGCCAACATCCGTCGGAAAAAATCCTAGAATTTTGTTGTCGGAATGTCCGAACAAAGTCCGACTGTGTGTACGCCCTATTAGACACCTTTCCCACTGAAAATCCTTTGGGTTACTGGGTCTTGAGGATGGATCACTGGCCAGAGCTTGCACAGTATGCAATTGAGCTACTGGCCTGTCCTGCATCCAGCGTTCTTTTGGAACACACATTCAGTGCTGCTGGAGGCTTTGTAACCGATCACAGGGTGCGCCTGTTCACTGAATCGGTCGATCGGCTGACCTTCATAAAAATGGATCAGTCTTGGATCACCAACTTCCAAGCACCTGATGCTGATGTAACCGATTGATTTTTTTTAAATGTGAGATCCCTTCAAGACTGCCTATGCTGATGCTGAGTGACTATCCTGTAATGCTGAGTCACAATCCTCTTCCTCCTCAATTTTCATGCTGATAGCTTGTAAGAACATTTTTGGTTCTGGGCACCGCCACCATTGGCAAGGCCCAATTTTTCTGCCCCTGTATAACAGGGGCGTGTAATTACAATATTTGATGCAATACTTTGCAGCAGGGCTCATTCCTGCACTCCAACTAGAGTATTTGTGAGGGGTTGCAGTGTTGTGGCACCAGCACCAGTGCCCAAGGCCCAATTTTTCAGCCCCTGTTTAACAGGGGCGTGTAATTACAATTTTTAATGCAATACTTTGCAGCAGGGCTCATTCCTGCGCTCCAACTATCGCATCTGTGAGGAGTTGCAGTGTTGTGGCACTGGTGCCTAAGGCCCAATTTTTCTGGCATGTAATTACAATTCTTGATCTAATATTTCACAGCAGGACCCATTCCTGCACCCACTAAGAGTAACTGTGAGGGCTTACAGTGTTGTGGCAACACCACCACCACCAAAGGCACAATTTTTCTGCCCCTGTTCAACAGGTGCATGTAATTACAATTCTTGATATAACATTTCACAGCAGGGCTCATTCCAGCACCCACTAAGAGTAACTGTGAGGACTTACAGTGTTGTGGCACCAGCACCACCACCACCAAAGGCCCAATTTTTCTACAACTGTTCAACAATGGCATGTAATTACAATTCTTGATTTAATATTTCACAGCAGGGCCCGTTCCTGCGCCCTCCAAGAGTAACTGTGAGGGCTTACAGTGTTGTGGTAACACCAACACCTAAGGCCCCAATTTCTGCAGAGTATATAGGGCAGGCCCCTACTTTCAAACATCCAACTTACAAACGACTCCTACTTGCAAATGGAAGGAGACAACAGGAAGTGAGATGAAATCTACCCCTAGGAAGGGAAATTCTCTCCTGTAAGAGTTAATATGGGAAAAACGTGTCTCCTCTTCACTGATGCTTTATCACCAATCCTTGTTTCACTAAAAACCGCAAATTTTCAAAAAACATTTGTCATTGGGACAGAAAGTGAGGTGAAATCTTCTGAAGAGGTGCACAGACAGCAAAACAAATGTTACAGGGGTGATAACCCTTCCCTATGTTTTCCAAAAAGCTTAAAAATAGATTTTTTGGCTGGAGCTACACTTTAAAAATGTACCAGTTCAAAATTACAAACAGATTCTACTTAAAAACAAACCTACAGTCCCTGTCTTGTTTGCACCGCCTGTATACTGCTGTTCAGAGTATATAGGGCCTAGGGGCCCCACGCCTTTTCTTTTTTTAATTTGGGTGCGGGGTTCCCCTTAATATCCAATTGGGCCTTAGGCACTAGTGCCACAACACTGCAACCCCTCACAGATGCAATAGTTGGAGCGCAGGAATGAGCCCTGTTGCAAAGCACTGCATCAAAAATTGTAATTATACGCCCCTGTTAAACAGGGGCTGAAAAATTGGGCCTTGGCCACTGATGGCGGTGCCCAGAACCAAAAATGTTCTTACAAACTATCAGCATGAAAATTGAGGAGGAAGAGGATTGTCACACAGCATAGGCAGTCTTGAAGGGATCTCACATTAAAAATAAAATCCTGTCATCGGATACAAAGCCTCTAGCAGCACTGAATCTGCGTTCTGAAAGAACGCTGGATGCAGGACAGGCCAGTAGCTCAAAATCCTGTGATCGGATACAAAGCCTCCAGCAGCACTGAATGTGCGTTCCGAAAGAACGCTGGATGCAGGACAGGCCAGTAGCTCAATTGCATACTGTGCAAGCTCTGGCCAGTGATCCATCCTCAAGACCCAGTAACCCAGAGGATTTTCGGTGGGAGAGGTGTCCAAGTCTGATCTTGCCCCTAGGTAATCCTACACCATATGAATGAGACGATTGCCATGGTTACTGGAACCGATCAGACCTTGGGGCTGCTGCCAGTAGCTCAATTGCATACTGTGCAAGCTCTGGCCAGTGATCCGTCCTCAAGACCCAGTAACCCAGGGGATTTTCGGTGGGAGAGGTGTCCAAGTCTGATCTTGCCCCTAGGTAATCCTACACCATATGAATGAGACGATTGCGATGGTTACTGGAACCGATCAGACCTTGGGGCTGCGGACTCAAAAATTGTCTGAACGCATCGGTCAGACAGCCACTTTCTCCACTGCTCCTTCTGTGACTGATCGAATCCTCAGCAACACGTTGTCCAGGAGGACCAGGAAATTGTAACCTCCCAGGCTCTGGAAACGCGTTGCACAAACCTTTCTGCAAGGCCTCCCGAAGATGTTTCATCCTCTGCTCCCTCTGCCACGGCAAGATAAGGTCCACAACCTTACCTTTGTAATGTGGATCAAGGAGGGTTGCCAGCCAGTAATCATCCCTCCCCTTGATACCACGAATACGAGGATTCTTCCGCAGGCTTTGCAGGATCAGGGAGGCCATGCAGCGTAGGTTTGCTGAGGCATTCAGTCCAGAGTCCTCTGGGTCACTAAGGACAACACGATCCGCAGCCACTTCCTCCCAGCCACGTACAAGTCCATGGGTTTCTTCACTGATGGGTGTCACTGATGCATGCACTGTGATAAGGTCAGGGATTTAATTTAGAGTTCTCACTTAATATGATGCTTACATGTAAATCTGTTTTTGACTTTTTGGCTGTTGAACTCAATTGAAGCTGCTTTTGTTTTCTTGTATTGCCATGGTGTTGAAGCTTGTGTTCGTAGCCCAGGTGACTCCTGTTGTTGTTTACCCTTGCCCTGTGTGGGGGGGTTGTGCTAATGCTATTGTTTGTATAAAAGGCCTTTGAAAGAAGTAAAGGCAGCAGTCCATTATGCTCAAGAACTGATACACGGATTTCTGACTCTGTGTCTTAATTCCTATATGAAGCAATAATTTGACAAAGCAATATAAACTTAAAGCAACTTATTTAAAAGTTGCCCCTAACATTTTGGCGCTCGAACAGGGACTCACCGATGATACTACAAGAGGTGGACGAACGCGGCTGACGGAACAAAAAGGAATAGGCATTCCGGGAACCACAGATCAAAACCTGGCCAGGTAAGAAAAAGCTTTATTTTTCTTATATTCTGTGCTCCCCTGATTTGTGCCTATCCGTTCTGTCAGTTACGGTTCTCCTGGTTTTAAAACACCAGCCTCTGTAGTGGTGAGTCTAGAATTACTGCATATTTTAGTTTATATTGCTGGAATTATTCGTTTGTTCGTTATCTGTGTTTGTCTTGTCTGTCTTGTTGAGAAAGTGAATGAGCCTTGTCAAGGATGGTATGAGTTAGAAGGGGATTGCCGAACTAAGCAACGGAATGCGCCTTACCTCACACGATTGGGAACCTGAGGGCTTGTGAGCTTGGGGGTCTGACGCTTATGCTTAACCTCACATCTAACTCATAAACCAAAGACGGGTTGAACGTATAAGCCCTGTCTGCTCCATAAAGCAGGGATAAGAGTGTATGAGAGGGATTCCCAGATACGGGAGGGGAATGAGGTCTCTATAAAGCCCGGAGATCTAGTCGGATACCTGGTCACTTCAAGGAATGCTTGTATATGTTGTAGTCGTCAGTCTGATCACAATATTTTGTCAGTTGACTAGCATATAAAGTAATTCGGTTTCAAGAATCTCATTTAGGAGAGGTTTTTAGTATTCTGGCATCCTAGGAGGAAAAGGCAACGAGGAACTAGTGTAACTTGGTTAAGTGTTTTATATTGTACACTAAGTGTCCCACACGCCACCTAGGCTGGACTGTCAGAATGGGCCAGAGGAACACAAAACCCCGTCAGGGAATTGTAGCGCATTACACGGTGCCACAGATAATTAAAAACATCTGTGGGGAAGATGAAGCACGGGACTTAAAGGATGTCCTTCGTAAATTTAAGGTGAAAGGAGCAGCGGGTTTAGACCCGGATGTATGGAATGAGATAAAAAGGGACAGACAAGGGGAGGTGTTAGAGAAGCAATGGATGCGTCAGATTCAATGCTTAATTAAGGTTTCAAATAGAGCGAAAGAAGAGGGGTGGAAATATAATCCAGATTGTAATGGTTGGGACATGAAAGATAGAAGAACAAAAAATGTTGAAAGCTTAAATAAAATTACTTCAACCATCCCACCCCCATACACTGATATAGAGAAAAATTCACACAAATCAGGGTTATATCCTGTACTTGAGGGTAGAGGATGGGTTTGCCAGATTTGTGGATCACAAAACCCCGAATGGGCACAAGAATGTGTACGTTGTGGGGCGCAAAAACCTCACCCAGAACCTTTAGCCCCAGTACACGTCACCACACGAACGGTAACATTACCAAATCTCCAACACGGGGACCCAGACCATCCAAATGCGCCAGCCGTGGTTAATCGCAATGTGGCCGTACATACCTGGAAACCATGGTCGGCAGACACACTCATGGCTCTAATTCAGAATGCCCCAGACCCAGTAGCCAAGCCGGCTGCTTTTAGTAGATTTGTGACTCAGTTAATGAATACACATAGAGCGGCTTGGCAGGACGGGGAAGACTTGTGTAGACATAAAATGACTTTAACTATGTTCAATCAGTTTATGACAGAAATAGGTCCACATAGACCGCCAGAAGTAGCTGATGGAGACGGCAATCTGGCAGCTGGACACGTTAGACATATAGACTCACGAGCGCCCTTTTTTGTAAGATTAGAAGCTTTTTGTCAGGCAAAACAGCAAGAGAGAGGATCCACGTCACCCATGAAACAACTGCCAGGGCAGACAGTATCAGACTTTTACTTATCAATGGAAAGTATGATGGCAGATGAAGGAATGGATTTAGCACTGCCAATTACAATCCGAACCTTCAACAGACAGTTTATGGAAGGATTAATTCCACAGATAAGTGAAAGACTGAAAGCCTGCACACCAGAGTGGAGGGCAATTAGAGATAGAGGGTCGTTGTTACAAAAGGCACAAGGTATAGAAGCAGATTTAGCAGAAAACAAAAGTCGAAAACATCCCGCAATCAATACGGTTGTAGATTCCCAAGAACCAAGCAGAGGTTCCTATCGCAAACCCCTTACTTGTTATTACTGTAACAAGACTGGCCACATCAGACGCCACTGCAGAAAGAGAATAAGAGATGAGGGAAAGGAGGGTGTTGATTACCAAGTTAATCAGAGAAGGAACTGGTCTAGGGACAACAATAATGATGAAGTCAGACGGCAGGGAGATGGTCCACGAGCATGACTCGCCCCAGTTTTAGAAAGATCCAAAACTAAGATGCTTAAGACTACTATAACGGTTGGTAATAAGAAAATCTCTTGTCTAATAGATACAGGCGCTTCACGTTCGTTACTTTCTGATTCTGAACTACTCCCTGAGCAAGAATCACCTGACACTTTATTGATAACTGGATATGATGGCATTTTAGCCGACGCGCCGCTCACAAAACCCTTAAAAGTTAAAATAGGGAACCATATGTTCCTTTCACGTTTTCTGGTATCTAGAGGAGCCCCCACTAATTTGCTAAGAGCTGACATTTTGCAGAAAATAGGAGCTAATATTACCTATCACCCAGATGGTACTGTCACCTTAGCTATAAACGATGATCAAGAACACATGGAGATGTGTAACCTGATACAATACCTGGAGGAGGAATCAGAACTGTCTGGTCCATCACCTCCAGATTTGGATCAGGTCTTGTCATCTCTTCCGGAAGAACTATGGGAAAAGCATCCAGCTGATGTTGGACTTTTGCCCGTACCTCCGGTTACCCTACAGCTGATTCCAGGAGCAGTGCTACCCCAACAAAAACAGTATCCACTCAGTGCACCCCAAGAGGCGGCCATTGAAATGCAGGTCCAATCCTTCTTAAAAAGTGGAGTTTTAAAAGAAGTAAAATCGCCGGCAAATACTCCTTTGTACCCGGTAAAAAAGAAAACGATAGCCGGTAGTCCGGTCAAGTATAGGATGGTCCAAGACCTCAGAGCAATCAACAAAATACTAGCCCCAATGACACCTGTAGTACCCAATCCACATACGTTACTGTCACAAATACCCTCAACTAGTATGTACTTTACGGTTATAGATTTAGCAAATGCTTTCTTTTCTGTCGCACTTGCTGAAGAATGCCAACTATGGTTCGCATTTTCAATAAAAAATCGGCAACTGACCTGGACACGCCTACCTCAGGGTATGGCGCACTCACCTACCTTGTATTCGCAAGCATTGCAAACGGTGTTGGGAGAATGGGTACCACCAGATTCTTGTGTATTGCTGCAATATGTGGATGATTTATTGTTATGCTGCCCTGACAAAGAAACTTGTTTGGCCACCACCCTTAATTTGTTGCGATTTCTAGCAGAAAAAGGTTGCAAGGTTAATAGGAAAAAGTTACAAATGTGTCAGGAAAAGGTTATCTTTCTGGGACATTGTATATCACAGGGTACAAGACATCTCACTGAGGAGAGGGTTCAAGTGATAAAGGGAATGTTACCCCCACGGAATTTCAAACAATTGCGTATGTTTTTAGGTATTGTGTCATATTGTAGACAATGGATACCACATGCTAGCGCTTTGATGCAGCCATTATACGATTGTTTGAAAATTGTACCGTATGTGCTTACAGAAGTAGCTTATGAGTCGTTTGTCACTTTGAAAAAGCTATTGATTTCTGCCCCGGCCATTGGTATTCCGGATTATACTAAGAAATTCAATCTATACGTTGCTGAGATCGCTGGACACGCCACAGGTGTACTGACACAGGCACATGTAAAACAAAGACCAAACGCTTACTTTTCAGCAGCATTAGATCCAGTGTCCAGAGGTTCACCGTCCTGTGTACGGGCGGTAGCTGCAGTGTCAATTATCATAGATAAGTCATCAGAAATTGTTCTAGACAATCCAGTTGTAGTGCATACCACACATGACATACATGCAATCTTGTCTCAAGTTCAGCCCAAACACATTTCCATGGCTAGGCAATTAAGGTTACAGTGTACTTTACTTTTACCTCCAAATGTCACTTTTCAGCGCTGTACAACCTTAAATTTGGCTACCTTTTTGCCTCTTCAGTCATCAGATTTGGCAAGGGGGAATAATAGTGCTAATAAGGAAGGAGATGAGGACACTGACACTCTTCTGTTTGAGGAAGTAAATGAACACGATTGTTTTCAGCTCATGGAACAGGAGACAATGGGATTCCCACATGTTATAGATACACCAATTTTAAACGCTGAGCACACTTTGTACATAGATGGTAGCAGGTTTGCTGATGACAAGGGTAAATATCACACAGGTTATGCCGTAGTGACTGATACACAGGTAATTGACGCACAGCCCTTACCAGCCCACATGTCAGCAGAAGAGGCAGAATTAAAAGCTTTAGAACAAGCCCTAGAATACCTAAAAGGACGAGAAGGGAATATTTACACTGACTCTGCCTACGCTTATGGCGTAGCGCATGATTATGGCCACATATGGAAGGCTAGAGGTTATCTGACAGCAGCAGGTACACCTGTAAAACATGGAGAAGGGATTAAGAGAGTCCTGAACAATCTTCAAAAGGTTAAACGAGTGGCCATCATGAAAATAGCGGCACACACGAGCGCAAAAACAATTGAGGCAAAAGGAAATGCATTTGCAGATTTGACTGCAAAACAGGCAGCTCTAGGGGAAGGAAGCCCTGAGACCTTAGCAGCGGTAGAGGTGAGTATCCCAGAACCAACATGGCAGCAGCTGAGTAAATTACAGGAGCAAGCAGGGGAGAGCGAGAAAGATAAGTGGGTCAGTATGGGAGCAGCACCAGACCTTGACAATGTATGGAGGGAAGGGGGCAAAATATGCCTGCCTGCCTCTCTGTACCCAGCAATGGCAGCGGCAGTTCACCTACCCACACACGTCAGTTCCAATTCCATGTATAGGATTGTGAACCAAGGATGGCTCGCCCCTGGATTCAGTAGTACTGCGAGAAACTACTGTGCAGCCTGCCAAATTTGTCTCCTGAATAATCCAGGACAGAGAGTAAAAACCCCACGAAAACACCAGGTCCGGGCCCAATACCCCTTCCAGAGACTGCAAATTGACTACATACAAATGCCCAAGAGCGGCCCCTTTGAATTTGTTCTCGTGTGTATCGATTTATTCTCAGGTTGGCCTGAAAGTTATCCAGTAAAAACAGCTACATCAAAAGCCACAGCTAAGAAACTGATCACTGAGTTAATACCTAGGTTTGGTCTTCCTGAAACCATAGAATCAGATAGGGGGACACACTTTACAGGAGAAATCATGCAGAATGTAATGACCATGTTAGGGGTTCAACAAAGTTTTCACACCCCTTACCACCCACAGAGTTCGGGATCGGTGGAGAGAGTAAATGGGACAATAAAGTTAAAAATACAAAAAGCCATGCAGGAGTTAAACAAGCCATGGCCAGAATGTTTGCCTTTGGCTTTATTCTCTATAAGGTACACCCCTACAGGGAAAACGGGATTATCCCCATACGAAATACTTTTTGGTAGTGCACCTAGATTAGGTTTATACTTTCCACAGAGTATGCAATTGCAATGTGATAGTTTGACTGCATATGTAATACAATTACAACAACGTCTAACTAAGATCCACAAAAGTGTGTATTCTTCTCTTCCAGACCCTAATTCAATAACAGGTACACATACGCTGCTACCAGGGGATTATGTATATGTAAAGAAACACACCAGAAAGACATAGGAGCCAAGGTTTGAAGGTCCTTATCAAGTGCTTCTGACCACAGCCACTTCAGTAAAGCTGGAAGGAAAGCCTACCTGGATACACGCATCACACTGCAAGAAACAACCCGAGAAAACAACATGATGAAATATCTACTTACATATTGTTTGTTGCAGATTGTTGTTTTACAAATACATGCATGGACTCCTGGTATTAATGTAATAGAGGTAGAGGAAACAGCAAATTTTAAATGGGTTGTAGATGATCCTAAAGTAGCAAATGATTCAGGATATGAGATGAATAAGTATTATGATGTAGGTAATTACACTGTTAAAGGACACAGGTACAATCACGAATATATGTGTATACAGAAAAATAAATAGGAAAATTAGGAGAATAGACAGGGCATACTGATCAATGTGTATTGACATCACCCACTCTTGCTAAACTCCTCTTCTTGAATTTAAGATGTTAGTAATACCTAGGGAGATGGGTTCTACCCCTCTGACAACTCGCGGTCAGGGAAAGGACTCTGGGGAAAAACTGACTAGAACTTATTCATGAGGACCCAGGGGGAAGGAGAGGATGATGTCAAAGGGGGAAATTGATAAGGTCAGGGATTTAATTTAGAGTTCTCACTTAATATGATGCCTACATGTAAATCTGTTTTTGACTTTTTGGCTGTTGAACTCAATTGAAGCTGCTTTTGTTTTCTTGTAACTGTATTGCCATGGTGTTGAAGCTTGTGTTCGTAGCCCAGGTGACTCCTGTTGTTGTTTACCCTTGCCCTGTGTGGGGGGTTTGTGCTAATGCTATTGTTTGTATAAAAGGCCTTTGAAAGAAGTAAAGGCAGCAGTCCATTATGCTCAAGAACTGATACACGGATTTCTGACTCTGTGTCTTAATTCCTATATGAAGCAATAATTTGACAAAGCAATATAAACTTAAAGCAACTTATTTAAAAGTTGCCCCTAACAACTGTCACTGCTCACCATTCTCGTGGCCTCCTCAAATGGTGGCAGGACAGTGCATGCATCCCTGATCATAGTCCACTGGCGTGGGGAAAAAAAAGGTCCCCTGACCCTGTCCTGGTGCCATGGTCGCATAGGTACTCATTGATGGCCCTCTGCTGCGTGTGCAGCTACTGCAGCATGGCCAACATTGAGTTCCACCTGGTGAGCATGTCACAGATTAGGCGGTTCTTGGGCAGGTTAAATTCCTTTTGGAGGTCAGCCAGCCGAGCACTGGCATTGTATGACCTGCGTAAATGCACACAGACTTTCCTGGCCTGCCTCAGGACATTCTGTAAGCCCAGGTACCTGCCCAAGAACCACTGCACCACCAAGTTAAGGACGTGAGCCAAACAGGGCAAATGGGTCAGATGTCCCTGTCGGAGGGTAAAGAGGAGGTTGGTGCCATTGTCGCAAACCACCATACCTGGCTTAAGCTGGCGTGGCATCAACCACTTCTGAACCTGCCCCTGCAGAGCTGACAGAATCTCTGCCCCAGTGTGGCTCCTGTCCCCCAAGCACACCAGCTCAAACATCACATGGCATCTTTTTTCCTGCGTGCTTGCGTAGCCCCTTGAACGCCTACGGAGAATCGCTGGTTCCGAGGACAAATCAGCACAGGAAGAGGCCATGGAGGAAGAAGAAGAGGAGGGCGTGAAGGAGAGAGGTGTGGCAGAATCACCACTAGAATTTTGGAGGTGTAGTGGCGGAACAACCTCCAACACTACTGCACCCTGTCCTGTATCCTTCCCAGCTGCCAGAAGAGTCACCCAGTGCGCGGTGAAAGATAGGTAACGTCCCTGTCCATGCCTGCTGGACCATGAGTCAGTGGTAATATGCACCTTACCGCTGACTGCCCTGTCCAGCGAGGCCAAGACAATGCTTTCCACATGCCGGTAGAGAGCCGGAATAACCTTCTGTGAGAAAAAGTGGCGTTTAGGAACCTGCCACTGAGGAACTGCACATTCCACAAACTCACGGAAGGGGGCAGAGTCTACCAACTGAAAAGGTAGCAGTTGAAGTGCTAGCAATTTAGCCAAGCTAGCATTCAACCGCTGGGCATGTGGATGGCTGGGAGCGAACTTCTTCAGCAGCTGGGGCAAGGAAATTTGCCTGGTACAATCTGATGTTGGTGTACTGATAGCAGATTGCCTACAAGTACTTGGCTGTGACACACCTAATTCTACACCTTCATTTTTCTCAGTGCAGGTTTCAGAGAGGACTGAAGGTATAGTGGGGTTGGAGATCCCAGCTGATGAGGAGCAAGGAGAGGTCCGCTTTGTTCTTTGGTGTGGGTCTTTTAGGTACGCTTGCCAATGAACTGCATGGCAGGTCGACATATGTCTGGTCAAGCATGTGGTGCCCAAGCGGTGCAATCTGATGCTCTCGTCTCAAAAAAGGCCCACACCAAAGAACTTTTGGAATGACGCGCAGAGACAGCAGCGCCCTGCACATGCGGGGCTCTGCGGTGTGATGCAGTCAGTGTGCTGCCCTTAAGTTGTCCCCTGGAGGGCATCCTGCATCATTGGAGATGCGCCTCCTCTCTCCTATCAGGCACCCACGTGGAGTCAGTGACCTCCTCATCCCCTTCCTCCTCATCACTGGAGCAAACCTGGCAGTATGCTGCACCTGGGGGAACATGACTGCCAGATTTCTGTCCTTCTCTGGGCTTACATTACTACCTTCCTCTAGCTGGGTACCATCATTGGAGCCTTCAAAATATTGGGCATCCTCCTGGAGCATGTACCCAACACTGTGCTCAAACAGTTCGGGGGACTCCTCAGGAGGATATGGTGGGGCTAGGGAAGGAGTGACTGATGCCATTGAGCCGAGGGAAGAGGCGGCGTTGGCAGCTGCTTTGCCAGACAAAGTACCCTGAGCCTGGGTGAGAGAGGATGAGGAGGATGAGGACGGCTTGGTCATCCACTCTACCACGTCTTCAGCATGTTGCGGCTCAACACGGCCAGCTGCCGAAAAAAAGGAAAAGCGTGTCCCACGGCCATGTGCTGATGAGGATGCACCGTCTCCACGACCAGCACTGTTGCCTCTAGACACAGAGCCCGTTTGCCCTCTTTTATTGCCTTGTGACTGTCTGCCTCTCCTTGTTGGCCTTCCAGACATACTAATGGCCTGCAGTGAAATGTAGCTGCACAAAGCTGGGATGTATATATATGTATAGCTAGCAGAATCACCTGCCTGCCTGTAGTATTATTAATATGAGAACATCAGCAATTGTCTTCCGGTAGCTTTAGGTGCAGACTGTGCAGAGGACACAGTACACTGACTGTAAATACTGCAGCTGCCTGCCTGTGGTATTAATAGGATCAGAACAACAGCAATTGTCTTCAGGTAGCTTTAGGTGCACACTGTGCAGAGGATGCAGTACACTAACTGTAAATACTGCAGCTGCCTGTGGTACTAATAGGATCAGAAGAACACCACCAATTTTCTTCAGGTAGCTTTAGGTGCACACTGTGCAGAGGACGCACTACACTAATTGTAAATACTGCAGCTGCCTGCCTGTGGTATTAATAGGATCAGAACAACAGCAATTGTCTTCAGGTAGCTTTAGGTGCACACTGTGCAGAGGATGCAGTACACTAACTGTAAATACTGCAGCTGCCTGTGGTACTAATAGGATCAGAAGAACACCACCAATTTTCTTCAGGTAGCTTTAGGTGCACACTGTGCAGAGGACGCACTACACTAATTGTAAATACTGCAGCTGCCTGCCTGTGGTATTAAAAGGATCAGAACAACAGCAATTGTCTTCAGGTAGCTTTAGGTGCACACTGTGCAGAGGACACACTACACTAACTGTAAATACTGCAGCTGCCTGCCTGTGATACAATAGGATCAGAACACAAGCAATTTTCTTCAGGTAGCTTTAGGTGCACACTGTGCAGAGGACACAGTACACTAACTGTAAATACTGTAGCTGCCTGCCTGTGGTATTAATAGGATCAGAACAACAGCAATTGTCTTCAGGTAGCTTTAGGTGCACACTGTGCAGAGGACGCACTACACTAACTGTAAATACTGCAGCTGCCTGCCTGCGGTATTAATGGGATCAGAACAACAGCAATTGTCTTCAGGTAGCTTTAGGTTCACACTGTGCAGAGGACACACTACACTAACTGTAAATACTGCAGCTGCCTGCCTGTGGTACTAATAGGATCAGAAGAACACCATCAATTTTCTTCAGGTAGCTTTAGGTGCACACTGTGCAGAGGACACAGTGCTCTAACTGTAAATACTGTAGCTGCCTGCCTGTGGTATTAATAGGATCAGAACAACAGCAATTGTCTTCAGGTAGCTTTAGGTGCACACTGTGCAGAGGATGCACTACACTAACTGTAAATATTGCAGCTGCATGCCTGTGGTACTAATAGGATTAGAAGAACACCACCAATTTTCTTCAGGTAGCTTTAGGTGCACACTGTGCAGAGGACACACTACACTAACTGTAAATACTGCAGCTGCCTGCCTGTGGTATTAATAGGATCAAAACAACAGCGATTGTCTTCGGGTAGCTTTAGGTGCACACTGTGAAGAGGACACACTACACTAATGCCCCGTACACACGGTCGGATTTTCCGATGGAAAATGTCCGATCGGAGTGTGTTGTCGGAAATTCCGACCGTGTGTGGGCTCCATCGGACATTTTCCATCTGATTTTCCGACACACAAAGTTGGAGAGCAGGAGATAAAATTTTCCGACAACAAAATCCGTTGTCGGAAATTCCGATCGTGTGTATACAAATCCGACGGACAAAGTGCCACGCATGCTCAGAATAAATAAAGAGATGAAAGCTATTGGCCACTGCCCCGTTTATAGTCGGACATTCCGACAACAAAATCCTAGGATTTTTTCCGACGGATGTTGGCTCAAACTTGTCTTGCATACACACGGTCACACAAAGTTGTCGGAAAATCCGATCATTCTAAACGCGGTGACGTAAAACACGTACGTCGGGACTATAAACGGGGCAGTGGCCAATAGCTTTCATCTCTTTATTTATTCTGAGCATGCGTGGCACTTTGTCCGTTGGATTTGTGTACACACGATCGGAATTTCCGACAACGGACTTTGTTGTCGGAAAATTTTATATCCTGCTCTCAAACTTTGTGTGTCGGAAAATCCGATGGAAAATGTGTGATGGAGCCTACACACGGTCGGAATTTCCGACAACAAGGTCCTATCACACATTTTCCGTCGGAAAATCTGATCGTGTGTACGGGGCATAACTGTAAATACTGTAGCTGCCTGCCTGTGGTATTAATAGGATCAGAACAACAGCAATTGTCTTCAGGTAGCTTTAGGTGCACACTGTGCAGAGGACACACTACACTAACTGTAAATACTGCAGCTGCCTGCCTGTGGTATTAATAGGATCATAACAACAGCAATTGTCTTCAGGTAGCTTCAGGTGCACACTGTGCAGAGGACACAGTACACTAACTGTAAATACTGCAGCTGCCTGCCTGTGGTACTAATAGGATCAGAAGAACACCACCAATTTTCTTCGGTAGCTTTAGGTGCACACTGTGCAGAGGACACAGTACACTAACTGTAAATACTGCAGCTGCCTGCCTGTGGTATTAATAGGATCAAAACAACAGCAATTGTCTTCAGGTGGCTTTAGGTGCACACTTTGCAGAGGATGCACTACACTAACTATAAATACTGCAGCTGCCTGCCTGTGGTACTAATAGGATCAGAACAACAGCAATTGTCTTCAGGTAGCTTTAGGTGCACAGTGTGCAGAGGATGCACTACACTAACTGTAAATACTGCAGCTGCCTACCTGTGGTATTAATAGGATCAGAACAACAGCAATTGTCTTCAGGTAGCTTTAGGTGCACACTGTGCAGAGGATGCAGTACACTAATGCCTCGTACACACGGTCGGACTTTGTTCGGACATTCCGACAACAAAATCCTAGGATTTTTTCCGACGGATGTTGGCTCAAACTTGTCTTGCATACACACGGTCACACAAAGTTGTCGGAAAATCCGATCATTCTAAACGCGGTGACGTAAAACACGTACGTCGGGACTATAAACGGGGCAGTGGCCAATAGCTTTCATCTCTTTATTTATTCTGAGCATGCGTGGCACTTTGTCCGTCGGATTTGTGTACACACGATCGGAATTTCCGACAACGGACTTTGTTGTCAGAAAATTTTATATCCTGCTCTCAAACTTTGTGTGTCGGAAAATCCGATGGAAAATGTGTGATGGAGCCTACACACGGTCGGAATTTCCGACAACAAGGTCCTATCACACATTTTCCGTCGGAAAATCCGACCGTGTGTATGGGGCATAACTGTAAATACTGTAGCTGCCTGCCTGTGGTATTAATAGGATCAGAAAAAAACAGCAATTGTCTTCAGGTAGCTTTAGGTGCACACTGTGCAGAGGACACACTACACTAACTGTAAATACTGCAGCTGCCTGCCTGTGGTATTAATAGGATCATAACAACAGCAATTGTCTTCAGGTAGCTTTAGGTGCACACTGTGCAGAGGACACAGTACACTAACTGTAAATACTGCAGCTGCCTGCCTGTGGTATTATTGGATAAGAACAACATCAATTTTCTTCAGGTAACTTCAGGTGCACACTGTGCAGAGGACACAGTACACTAACTGTAAATACTGCAGCTGCCTGCCTGTGGTACTAATAGGATCAGAAGAACACCACCAATTTTCTTCAGTAGCTTTAGGTGCACACTGTGCAGAGGACACAGTACACTAACTGTAAATACTGCAGCTGCCTGCCTGTGGTATTAATAGGATCAAAACAACAGCAATTGTCTTCAGGTGGCTTTAGGTGCACACTGTGCAGAGGACGCACTACACTAACTATAAATACTGCAGCTGCCTGCCTGTGGTACTAATAGTATCAGAACAACAGCAATTGTCTTCAGGTAGCTTTAGGTGCACACTGTGCAGAGGACGCACTACACGAACTGTAAATACTGCAGCTGCCTGCCTGTGGTATTAATAGGATCAGAACAACAGCAATTGTCTTCAGGTAGCTCTAGGTGCACAGTGTGCAGAGGATGCACTACACTAACTGTAAATACTGCAGCTGCCTGCCTGTGGTATTAATAGGATCAGAACAACAGCAATTGTCTTCAGGTAGCTTTAGGTGCACACTGTGCAGAGGACGCACTACACTAACTGTAAATACTGCAGCTGCCTGCCTGTGGTATTAATAGGATCAAAACAACAGCAATTGTCTTCAGGTGGCTTTAGGTGCACACTGTGCAGAGGACGCACTACACTAACTATAAATACTGCAGCTACCTGCCTGTGGTACTAATAGGATCAGAAGAACACCAGCAATTTTCTTCAGTTAGCTTTAGGCGCACACTGTTCAGAGAACACAGTACACTAACTGTAAATACTGTAGCTGCCTGCCTGTGGTATTGAGAGGATCAGAACAACAGCAATTGTCTTCAGGTAGCTTTAGGTGCACACTGTGCAGAGGACGCACTACACTAACTGTAAATACTGTAGCTGCCTACCTGTGGTATTGCTAGGATCAGAACAACAGCAATTGTCTTCAGGTAGCTTTAGGTGCACACTGTGAAGAGGACGCACTACACTAACTGTAAATAGTGCAGCTGCCTGCCTGTGGTACTAATAGGATCAGAAGAACACCATCAATTTTCTTCAGGTAGCTTTAGGTGCACACTGTGCAGAGGACGCACTACACTAACTGTAAATACTGCAGCTGCCTGCCTGTGGTATTAATAGGATCAGAACAACAACAATTGTCTTCAGGTAGCTTTAGGTGCACAGTGTGCAGAGGACGCACTGCACTAACTGTAAATACTGCAGCTGCCTGCCTGTGGTACTAATAGGATCAGAAGAACACCAGCAATTTCCTTCAGGTAGCTGTAAATACTGTAAAAACACCTGCCTGCCTGTCAGTAGGAAGAGAATAACAGGAACAGATCTAGCTAAACTGAATACAGTGTGTGTATATATATATATATATATATACATACATACAACACCTAGGATGCATATATATATATATATATATATATATATATATATATATATATATATATATATACAATACACTGTAAGTGCAGCTAACTGACTCGCCTGCCTACTCTATCTAACTTAAATCAAATGACACTGTCTCTCCGCCGCCACAACACACTACACAAGGCCGCCACGCAGGTGGCCTTATATAGTGTGGGGCGTGTACTAAACCCCCTGAGCCATAATTGGCCAAAGCCACTCTGGCTTTGGCCAATTACGGCTCTCTGTACAGACGGCGCAGTGATTGGCAAGCATGAGGTTCATAGTGCATGCTTGGCCAATCATCAGCCAGCAATGCACTGCGATGGCGCAGTGAATTATGGGCCGTGACGCGCCACTCAAATTTGGTGCGAATGGCTCATAACATTTGCAATTCGACGAACGGTCGAACAGGCAATGTTCATGTTGAACATGGATTTGACTCAAAGCTCATCCTTACCCAAGAAGGTTGACATGTGTGGCTCCTTGCAAGCTTTCTGGACCTGGGCTTCATCTTGAGAGGTTGGAACGGCGTGTGGAGATTTTTGGACTGCTGGGATCTTTTTAATTTTTTGAGCGATTTGGAGGGAGATCTAAAGGAGGAATACATACCTTATACCGCAAGCACGGAAACATACAGCTGACACAGCGGAAGTAAGATCTCCTGATTGCTACACTTTGGCAAATACTATGAAAGCGAGATACCCCTCTGTGGGGTTAGTGGTTCGGGTGAGTGCAATTCCTATAGGGGATCCATAAAGAGCACAGAGCACAAATGTGAAGAGCACCTGTCACTTTTTTCACTTTTTTCATTTTTTAAAATTTGATTGATTTTTTTATTTTTAAACGTTTCTTTGGAATGACATGTGGACTATTTATGATTACAATGTTTATATATATATATATATATATATATATATATATATATATATATATCTTTGTATGAAATTGATGCATATGAGCATCACAGAGGCACGATTTTAAGAGCACCAGTCACTTTAAACAGAGGTTTCTTATTTATTCATTTTCAGCAAATGTATTATGGATTGTTTTTTAACAGATTGCATACATATATATTTCTTGGTGTATGAAATTGATGCACATGAGCATTATAAAGGCACAATTTGTTGAGCACTTGTCATTTATTTACTTTTTCTTGTTAAGTGGATTGTCAGCACCTGCAGAAGTTTGCACTAAGCACATTACACTTTTAAGCTTTCGGCTTCTGATTTAATATAACAGCAGGACATACAGAGTGCCACATAGGGGCATGTAATATTGCACCCCAGAACAGCTCCACACCTACCTTCCCTTATTTAACAATGTATTGTAATGTGTATGAAATATTCATCACCAGAAATTCCGGTTATGTATGAAATTGTATAATTATACTTGTATATTTATATATATTTATATTGTTTACTTATTAATTTAATTGGGATTTATTTATACATTGGTATGAATTCCCCATAGATTAACAAACTCAGGAAATTATTGTGGTATATTACTGATTGTCTGAACAAAGTTCACTTTTTTTTTTTAAATTAACTGCCATAAGTGGCTGGAGGCACTGCGATTCATTATACGTAGTTCCAGACATTACCCTTTTATTTATCACGTACCGTTCGTCAAAACACTTAATTTATTTATTTAAAATTTCCCATACTTATTATCATTAAACTTACATACCACACTCACAACAATACTGCTCAGCCACTTTCTTAATGACTATATGCTGTAGCTTGGACACCCTGGGCAGTGTTTTGGGGTCTCCATATCCAAGTAAAACTCGTACATCAGGTGCGCGTTGAACCGGATGTCCAGTAACAACATCAGGCTTGCAACCAGACTTAGCTTAGCTATAGTGACTTTAGGGACCCATTCTGCCCAGCAATCCTCCTCAAATTATTTAGTAAGGCACAGATGTGAAACTGCACTCGCAGATAGCTCAATCTTAACACTGACAGCTGGCGCAGGAAGAATTTCATCTTCCTCCAAATCACACAATTGTTCCTCTTCACTTACAAGTGAATATACTAATGCACAAACCAAGATATAAATAAAGCTGAGTAGCTGCCAACATGAAAGGGTGTTCCCACACAGTGATAATTGAATAAAGGTATATGTGGCCCTCACTCAATGAGCAATAACATTTTAATAATCTTCAATCAATAAAGTGCAAAATACAAAAGTGACAGTACATCAAATGTCCAATACCGTCATCTTCACACACCGTAAGGTGCTGCAGTATTAAAAGTGACAATGCAATATATAATAAAGGTTCTCAATCAGAGAAAGTTCATAAAGGTGCTTGTGTGAGGAAAAATAGAATAAAATGAATCCAGATCATAAACAACTTCCACCATCCACCATCCGTAGTGTGTCTGTGGTTTGCCCCAGCCTCTCACCTCAGATATAGACCCCTACAGGTTTAGCTGGGCTTGTATATAATATGTGTCTCCAGGATCCAAACAATGAATTCCTACTCCTGGGACCTCCAATCAGACAAAAAACGATTTCCACGGGTACCAGCGATATCTTTAGACAGGTCCTCACTTCCCTCCATATAACGTTCACATGCAACATAAAGGAATCTCCATGGTGTAGTAGTCCAATAAATTGTTTATTAAAAAAGCTGTAAACTTACAGTTTAAAATCAGGACAAATGGCTTCACATATATTACTTCCGGTTGCGCCCGCGACCGCAAGTGATGTCACCTGGCTCCTCCCGATGTGTTGCATCACTGATCACACAATATCCTTGATGAAGTCTCGTGATCAAGGCCAAAGCCACTACTGACCAAGAAGAACACAAAGGTTCATCTCACATTTACCAAAAAACATCTTGATTATCCCCAAAACTTTTAGGCAAATATTCTGTGGACTGATGAAACAAAAATGTAAATTTTGGAAGGTGTACATCTGGCATAAAACTAATACATGCCAGCAGTTATGACATCAATGACTGTGCATTTAGTTATTTTGAGGGGACAGTAAATTTACACTGTTATACAAGCTGTACATTCACTACTTTACATTGTAGCAAAGTGTAATTTCTTCAGTGTTGTCACATGAAAAGATATAATAAAATATTGACAAAAATGTGAGGGGTGTACTCACTTTTGTGAGATATTTTCTTTCTCTCTCTCTCTCTCTCTCTCTCTCTCTCTCTCTCTCTATATATATATATATATATATATATATATATATATATATATATATATATACACAGTGATAATGAAATAGGCTGTAGTAAAATGATAGCTAAGTAGAAACCCATGCATATACAATGATTAGCATATACACTGATGTATGAAAATCTCCATTTCAGTTCAAACATATTTCATCCTAATTAGATTTAATATATACAGCAACAGAGCATTATGTGTAGTATAGCAAAGGGTATAAGCAAATAGCATAAGCAAATCAGTTCTGTCTAAAGTACATACCGCTGCAAGAGGGCATCCAGTTCAAGTACATCGGTGGCTATTTTGTGACCCACAAGTAAAAGCATATGAATACAAGGTCATTGCACATAATCCATACAGGGTTGCCCCTCCTTTAAACCTGTGTGTGTTCCATGGATGTTACTGGTATCATGTTTTCTCAAATTGCAGACTGGGTTGTTGCTTATCACCTCATGGCTTTAATGGTGTATGTGTAATAATCTGCTTGGTCCATGCCCTTTAGCCACCATTGGGGTTCTCCATTGCGGAATTTGAGAGATTCAATGAGAATCTAAGAAGAGGAGTAGATGAGCTGCAGAAAGAGCACAAAATAGGTAAACAGTAAAAATATCAAGTTGACAGTCAGGTTTTTGAGCAAGGGAAGTGTTTGACCTCACCAGGCAGATAAGTGGAATTCGATCCAGGAGTGGATGAAGAAAAAGATTCCCATAAACATAGGAGAGGGGTGGAAGTGCACAAGACAAATAAGTACGTATCATTTTTAGAAGAAGGCCAAAAAGAGGAAGCAAGTTAATGAGCTTCTATGTTTTGTGTTGCTGAGAAAAGTAGATGATTCCAAAAGATTGTCTCCCTGTTGGTATGGACATTGAGTCATTTTACATGTGCACTCTGTATCAGGACCTGGGTCTGAATCTGTGACCGCTGTGGTGTCTGGCTGAGGCTCTTCTCACTGGGCCATCAGGGATGCTGGCCAACACCCTGACTGATTGCTTAGACAAGCTTGCATTGTGTCTTGTTTCTCTTAAACCTTGAACCCTTTGCTCCTCCCAATAACTTCCTGAGTTAAACCATCTCTCTGAACATCCTTTTTGCCAGATTATTGTGCTTTCTCCTGCCATCATCTTGCTTCCTTGCATAGCTGCTGCTCTTTGCTGCCACTTGTTATCGATTCTTGATTTGTTCATTGATGATGCTTTCTTCTGATCCCATGCAGCTACTATGTGTTATCGACCCTTGGATTGTTCACCCATTAAGATGTTTGTATCTAGCTACTACAGTACATGTTACTGACCTTTGGCTTGTTAACTGACTACACTTCTGCTTGATCTCAACCTGCTATATCTGTTACTAAACCTTGGCTTGCCCACCTCCTGGTGAGGTGACCCCAAGGACCACAACCTGGTACAAACACAAAGCAAAATCCATTTCCACCATCAGGGGCTCTGGGGAATACCAGTTAGTGCTTAGACCCCGCACCTCAGATGAGCCTACATCATCGGTTAGGGGGATCTGCTTGCACATTTCCAGCTGACTACCTGTGAGCCTGTTTACTGCTGCAGCCACTGGTCTCCCAGCCTGACCCCAGACCGTGACATACTGCATGAGACAGTAGACCAGTGACTGTATAAAAGACATCCATGAGAGAGCTCAAACCAGTTCTTGATTGAACTTTTGCAGAAAAACTTGATTAACAGCCTCTTTGTTCTTAACAGCCGGATCTTTATAGATCCCTTCTATGCATGCTTCCACTCAATTATTTATACTGCAAGAATATAGGCACCATTTAGTGGTGTGAATTTGTATATAATGGATGTGCTGGTGTCGTAGAGGGGCACTTTGGAGGACCAACTATCTTTGATTTCCTTGTCAAAAGAAGTTTATTGAGTATACAATGTTATAAAGATACATAAAGTAAGTTTACAAGGATCTATAAAGTAAGCTCATTGTTTTACAGTAGGGTTTATATAGGTAAATATCATGAAATTTCAAATATTAAACATTGGGTTCACGTAAACCTAAATTAAAGATATATATCATTTCCTTAGTTACTTTTGTAGGTATTTAAATGATTTATACCTACTATACATATTGTTTACAAGTAGAGTGTATATAGGTCAAATAAATTCTGATAATGAGCTTTAATCGTAAGGTGGAGAAAAGGAAAGAGAAAGAAGAAAAAGGGTTGAAAGGTAGAGGTATGGTCCACAAGGTTGTCCCGCTCGTCAGTTTATTATTCTTTTTAGTTCTCTTTGAAGCCTTAGAATGGGTGTCTCTGTAAGTCATTTAATCTGTTACCATGGCAACAGGACAGAGTCATTGAAGTTTGACAGGAACTGTTGTTTTATCCAAGGATGCCAAAGTTTTTCAAATTTTGGAATTTGATTTTGATCGATGGCTACCATCTTAGCATGGGACATTGTATTATTCATTCTGTGAATTGTTTCTGCTAGTACCAATGTAGGAGATTTCCATGCCTTGGCCACTGTTTGTTTTGCAGCCGTTATTAGTTGGATCATAAGTTTGAATTGAGAGAGTGTTAACCATTCCGGTTTTAGATTAAGTAAAGTTAAATATGGATCTGGTTGTATTATTTTTTTTAATATTTTAGATGCAATCACGAAGACTTCCTTCCAGAAGGTTTGGATTACTGGGCACGTCCACCATATGTGTAAATATGTGCCTATTTCTGGGCATCCTCGAAAACAAAGAGCTGAGGTATTAGGTGAATATTTTGCCACTCTAGCGGGTACAAGGTACCAGCGAGTTAGGACTTTATAATTTGTCTCCAGTGCTAAGATGTTGGGTGAGGATGACTTAGATGTGAGCCATATGTTAGACCAGTCCGTGTCTTCTAAAGTTCGTCCCAGGTCCTCCTCCCACCTCTGAACGTAAGAGGGTCTATTAAGATTTGCTACTCCATATAATTGATTATAAAGTGATGAAATTGTACCTTTAGCAAATGGATCTTTTGTACAGATTGATTCAAAAATGGATAATTGGGATAATGGTGTATCCCCCTTTAGGAATGGTGTATAGAAATTTTTGATTTGGAGATATCTGAATATCTCAGAGTTTGGTAGATCATATTTTTCTCTAAGCGATGGGAATGAAAGGAATGATTTAGATGCTATGAAGTCATTTAGTGTCTGAATGCCTGATGTTGTCCAAGCTTTAAAAGAATTTGGGTAGATCCATGCCGGATAAAAGGCCGGATTTCTGATAAAAGAAAGGAGAGGATTGTGTGGAGATTGTAACTGATATTTGGTTTTTAGTTTATCCCAGAGAGATAAGAAGTGTTTAGTTATGGGATTATGAATTTTAAAGCGGTCTTTAGGATCAAGCCATAATAAATTTGATATTAATAGAGGGTCATTTTCTGAAGCCTCTATAAATACCCATAATGGGATTTCCTGTTTTGCATGGTATTTGGACAGACTGGCCAAATGTGCTGCTCTGTAGTAGTTAGTAAAATTAGGGTATCCCAGGCCTCCTTTATTTTTGGGAAGATGTAGTGTGTGTATAGGTATACGTGGTTTAGAAGAGCCCCATATAAACGAAGTTGCTCTTTTTTGTACTATTCTCAAAAAATAGGAAGGAATTGGAATAGGGAGGACTCTGAATAGATAAAGCAATTTGGGTAGAATAGTCATTTTGATTGCATTAATCTTCCCTATCCAGGATAAAGGAAGTTGCGACCATTGTTTTATTAGATTTGTGATCTGTCTTAATACAGGAGGATAATTGGTTGAGAATAAGTCAGAATGAGATGCTGTTAAATGAATTCCAAGATATGGGATTGATTTTTCTGCCCATGTGAATGGGAGTGCAGCCCTAGCCGGGATCAATTCCATGTTTGTGAGTGAAATATTAAGCACTAGGCATTTCTTAGGATTAATCATAAGGCCGGATAGGGCTGCAAATCCATCAAGAGCTGGTATTAAGTTAGGACCAGAGACCTGTGGTGATGATAGAAAAAGTAATATATCGTCTGCAAATATACATAATTTGTGTGTAATACCTCCTATTTCAATGCCAGTTATAGTTTGGTTTGTTCTGATGTATTGGGCCATGGGTTCGAGTATAAGGGCAAATAATAAGGGAGATAATGGGCAACCCTGTCGGGTACCTCTTTCGATATTAAAGGCTTCAGATTTGTATCCAGCATATTTTATATAGGCTTTGGGTTTATTATATAATGCTTTGATCCATGTTAAAAAGTGGGGTCCAAAACCCCATTTTTGTAATGAATATTGCATATATTGCCAGGATACTGTGTCAAATGCCCTCTTAATATCGAGAGATAGAAAACATAAAGGGATTTTCCGTTTTTTAGCAATATGTGCCAATAACACTGCCCTGCGTATATTATCGCCTGCCTGTCTATTTGGCATGAAGCCTACTTGATCTCTATGTATTAATTTTCCTATAATGCTATTGAGGCGTTTTGCTATTATTTTTGCTAATAATTTAATATCGAGGTTTAACAGAGAGATAGGCCGATAATTCACACAGGAAGTATCATCAGAAAGGGGTTTTGGGATCATACAAACAATTGCCATTAGTGTTTCTTGCCGAAAAGAATGTCCATCTAGAAGTTTGTTAAAAGTTTCAGTGAGAATGGGAGAGAGTATTTCTGAGAATGTTTTATAGTATAAAGCCGAGTAGCCGTCTGGGCCTGGTCTTTTGTTAAGTTTTAGGTCTTTTATGGCGTTAGCAACTTCATCTATAGTTATAGGCTCATCCAAACTGCTTTTTTGATTCTGAGATAACTCAGGTAAGGTTATTTTTGAGAAGAAGGATTCAGCCTCTGTAGGATTAAATTCATTGTTTGTCTTGTATAAAGTTGCAAGATGTGAGTGAAATTTATGGACTATTTTAACTGGATTACAAGTGTAAACATTTTTTGATAATTTTAAACGTATTGGTTTGAAAGATTTGTTAGTTGAATTTAATGCCCGAGCCAAATATGTACCTGGTTTGTTTGTATTCATGTAGAAATTGTGTTTGGAGCGTTTGAGGGATTTATCAACTGACTCAGTGAGAAATAGATCGTATTCCAATCTAGATTTTTCCAGATGAGATTTTGTACTCTGAGATGGATTATCTTGAAATGATATGTAGGCTGCATTAAAATTGAGTTCTAGTTTTTTTGCTAGATTTTAGCGTTCTAGTTTAAATAGTGCCATTTGTCTTTGTATTGTACCACGCAAGACAGGCTTATGAGCTTCCCACAGTGTTATTGGGGAAATGTCTGTTGTATTATTAATTGATATGTATTCCTTTAAAGCTTGTTCAATGGCCATCTGATGTAGTGGGTGTTTGAGCATTATGTCCGGTAAGTACCACGTTGGGTCATGCGCTTTTGGTATGGCTGAGGCTATAGTAGTGTATACTGCATTATGGTCAGACCACGGAATCGGAATTATATCTGATGCAATAATTTCTGGTATCATTCCTATTGTTAGAAAAATATGATCTATTCTGGTGAAGGTTTGATGAGGGTGCGAGAAATAAGTGAATTTCTTTTTCATTGGGTTACTTTCTCTCCATGAATCTACCAGATTGTATTTGGAAAGAAGTTGAGAAAAAGGTAATCTAGAGGTTATTTTGGATGGTGTAAAAGGTGATTTATCTAGAAATGGGAGGAGGACCTGGTTCGAATCCCCACACATTATCACTGTTCCTATTTTGTGTGTATTAATCACTTGTAATATATGTGAGAGGAATGGTGTAGGTTGTTTGTTAGGAGCGTAGTAGGAAATCACCGTGATTGCTGTATCCATTATATAACCCATGAGTATCAGGTATCTACCTTCTGGGTCTTTAATTTCTGATGATAAGGTGAATGGTGTGGATCGGTGAAATGCAATTAGAGTTCCCCTTTGCTTGGTACAGGCAGAAGCCGTGTAAATTTGTTGATAAAAAGGAGAAATATATTTTGGAGTAGAATCTTTGGTGAAGTGTGTTTCTTGGAGGCATACTATGTGAGCCTTCTTGTTATGGAAAGTACGGAAGGCTTTGGTCCTTTTTTGAGGGACATTTATTCCCTGAACATTCAGGGAAAGTATATTCAGTGGTGCCATGGCAATAGATCAAATAGTTTTGACTTACTTTTTGTTATGCAGAGCTGACTGCGCAGATCAACCTGTGTGGACTGAAGAGATGAATAGATAGAAAAGAAACCAGTGAATTTTGGAGTAAAGAGTAAACAAAAAACATATGAGATTAGAAGATACATTGTATAAATTATTTTTTGCAAGTAATCACAATTTACCCGTGAAAGAGAATAAATATCTCTCTCAGGGGAATAAGTGCCTTCGTCACACTCCCACATAATATGGTTGGGAGAATGAGGAGGGCTAATGGGGGTACACGGATCTTCCGCTTACAGGAGAGAAGTGCTATGTCAAAAGACATCAAAATGATGTTTCATTAATTGGAGTGCAGAATATAGTTTTTGTTGAAATTATTTATTCCAGGGTGGTTGTATATGGTTAGTCTTGCCCTAGGCTAAATAATTCAGTTAGAAAGGTACTGTTAATAACTTTGGTATTGATGAAGATAGTTTGAATTATTTTGGGATTTTAACCCTTTTAGAGTAAACAATTACATATTTTATTCATATGTAACTGTTTAGATATGTTAACTCATAAAATAGAGGTTGTATTGCTTCAGATTAGAATAAACAAAAACATAATTCTAGGAACTAGTTAAGTAATAATATATTTGTTTTAAGAAAAGAAAGAAAAAGCTTCCATTACTTCTGGATTATTGAATATATTTGTCCTAAAAAGTAATAAATCTATTGTTATTACTTGATAATATATAACTGAACAAGA
This sequence comes from Aquarana catesbeiana, assembly GCF_042186555.1. Taxonomy (NCBI): domain Eukaryota; kingdom Metazoa; phylum Chordata; class Amphibia; order Anura; family Ranidae; genus Aquarana; species Aquarana catesbeiana. The sequence goes on along the minus strand of NC_133328.1, from coordinate 208,159,696 downwards.
ATTTCCTTATTTCACTTATATATTCTAAGGCTATATGAATCAGAAGTAATAAGAAATATAACTGGAATGTAACATGATACCACACAGTGTGTGACTATCAGAATGCAGTTACATTCAGTTATAAATATAGTTTTTTTATAGAGAACCATCTCTTAGTATAATAAATGAAGAGATATCAGGAATTAGGATGTCAGTCCATTGAATCTTCTTGGTCCATGGATGATGTGGCATAACGGCCTCTTTTGTGAGAATGATGATTCCCATTTTGTTCTGAAATTTTCTGGGTGCTGCCTGAAGGTGAAGATGATGCCATTCTTCTGTGTGTGGGAGTGTTGCTGCTTGTGGGTTCTGTCAGATTTAATTTTAAAAGGGTTTGTTGTAGTTCATCTGCTGATCTGCTTCTGTAAATTGTACCTTGGTAGTTAAATCTGACTGAAAAGGGGAAGCCCCATTGATACATAATGTTGTGGCGTTGCAGTTCCATTAGTTGGGGTTTCATGGATCGTCTTTTAGTAATAGTAAGTTGGGATAGGTCAGCAAAAATTTGATAATTGTGTCCTTGAAAATTAAGTTCCTTTTTTTCTCTTGCAGCAATTAGTATTTGTTCTTTTGTTCTGTAATAATGAAATTTTGTGATTATATCACGTGGGGGTTCATCTTTCTTTTTGGCTGTGAGGGCTCTGTGTACTCTGTCCAGTTCTAAACGTTCAATAGGGATATCTGGCTTTAGTTCTTGTAATAGAGCAGTAATAGTAGATTGCAGGTCTGTCACAGTTTCAGGTATTCCCCTTATGCGCAAGTTTGAACGTCTGGCTCTATTTTCGTAATCTTCGAGCTTAGTTTGAAGTATTAAATTCTCTTTTTTTAATTGTTCCAATTCTGTTATATTTTCTTGGGTTGTAATTTCAATTTCATCCATTTTTATTTCTAAGGCTGCGGTGCGGTTTCCCAGCTCTCTTATTTCTTTGGTTAGGCTTTTTGTTATTTCGTCTGAGGTTTGTTTTAAAGCCTTATGAAGCATCTTTTCAAATTGTAATAATATTACTGGGGATACTGAGGAGGCTTGTGGAGAAGTTTGTGAGAGGATTTGTTCTGTATCTGACTCAAATGGAGAGTCTTGCTGTGACATTTTCTGTCTGTGAGAGCGCCCTGATGCTGTATCTTGTGAGGTGACTGGAGCTGCTTCAGCTGCAGTGAGTGCCTGTGAGCTCTTTGTGAGGTGATTTTTATTTCTGCCACGGTTTCCTCCCAGTACCATATTTCCTGCCCAAACTTTCACAGTTTGTTCCCTGGGGCAAAAAGGTTCAAATGGATACCTTTTGAGCCTGCAGGCTCCGCTTTGTCCTTCTCTTCTCTCCTCAGCGGTGTGGAGCTCTAACAATGCATGTCTGCTCTGCTAGGCTCCGCCTCCTGCCCCAACTATCTTTGATTTCAACCCTGAATAGGAATGACAGCAATATCTCATTGTTATACTGTATAAATGCAGTTCAGTTGAAATTGAATTCCTGGATCTCAGAATCCAAAGATTAGGAAATTGATTGAACATTTCTACTTTAAAGCATTGTTTTTATTGTTTTTGAAAATAAAGCAGAAAATAAACAAATGATTATCATGAAATATTCAGAAGCAAATATAACAGAAGAAATATTACCAAAATAAGCAGTACTAGAACATGTGGCTTCACTGATTCAGAGACTGAGGAAAATCAGATTTCTGCAGACAGATCCAAGGACCCCATATTTTGAGGAATTGGGGATAGCTGCCCATTTTTTTTTTTTTTTTTTTTTTTTTTTTTTTTTTTATAATTAAAGCTTTATTTAAGAGCAGTGCAGTACATTGAAGAACATAAAATACAAAGGTGTATTGAAAAATCCCTTGTAAATACGGGATTGTTATTATGCATGTACTAAGATAGTAAGCATAGGTTCAAATCCATTTACATTCGCCATTGAAACAGTAGGTATGTCTATTATTGATGTTCCCCGCGTGGGTTGACATTCCCAACACCCCTGAAGGGATCACACTGTGTTAGGATTCCCCCCACAACAGGGAAAGTATTAAGGCTAACCCAGTACCCCCACTGTCCCCACTCCCAGGGTCCTGCCACCGCCCCAGAGGTGGGGATAAAAACCCCTAAAGAGGCTATTAGACCCCTCCAACAGAATCCCTTCAACTGTCAGTAATCCGTTTTGAGTCTGAAACTTGAAGTCATTATAGACAATCTGATGGTGACAAGAGAAATACTAACATTATGTAGATCAGAGATTAAAACATAACTGGTACACTGCTAAAATGGGATCAATTTGTTGTAAAAAACAGAGAGATAGGATGAAGAAGAAGAAAAGAAGAAAAGAAGAAGAAAGAGATCGCTATCTTGGGTGTTATAATTGTATCCAGTCCAAGGTGTTTTTTTTTTTATTTATTTATTTTTTTTTTTATTATTATTAGACTCATTTTGGCTGATTCATTTGAATCCCTGGGATAAGGGATATGCCTAAGTGTCCAGCCCAGGGCTTCCAAGTAGCCTCAAATGACTTAGTGGTGTCCATTAGAGAGCTGACCGTTTTTTCTAGGGACATAATCCAGGAGATCTTTCTTTTGGCTGCCTGGAAAGACACTGTGGGTTGCTTCCAGGCCTTGGCTAAAGTAGTCTTAGCTCCTAATAGCATAAAGGAAATTAATCTTTGAGAGTGTTTCGATGTTTTAGGGGATGGAGCATTAAGTAAGGCCACTTGGGCTGATTTAGTGATAGGAAGATCCGTTACTTTTCGGATCAATGCGAATATTTTGTTCCAAAAACCTCTTATTTTCGGACACTCCCACCAGATATGAATCATAGAGCCCTGGGCTTGACACCCTCTAAAGCATAACTGGGAGACAGAAGTGAACATAGCTGCAAGTCTGGTGGGTACTAGGTACCATCGCATAAGCACTTTTAGATTAGCTTCTATCAATGCTGTATTTAGAATACCTTTAAAGGCTGTGGATCCTCTCTGATGCCATTCCTCCAGGCTCCAGGTCTCCTGCAGATCCTTCTCCCACGAGTCCATGTATGAAAATTTTGTGGTTGGTTCCACAAGAGACGCGTATATGAGCGATATACCCCCCTTTGTGTCTAGTGCTTGGCCGCACCAACGCTCGTAAGATGTGAATTCCAATGGGAGTGTCTGTCCCTTCGTTAGGGAGGAAAGAAAATGAGATAACTGGGCAAATCTGAACCTCTCTGTACCTGGGAGTTTAAGTTTATTTATGCAATGCTTTAGCGTAATTGGACCAGAGGGTGAGAGAAAGTGGCCTATACGGTACATCCCCTTGTCTAACCACCATTTAAAGGACTTGATGTCCATGCCCGGTACAAAACGGGGGTAATGAAAAATGTGGTCCAAAGGGCGGTAAGGTGAGATCAAAGCTGGTAAGCATTTCACGGAGTCCCATAGTTTAAAGGATTGTGACAGTGTTGGGGCTAAAATGGTGGGCCTCGATTTCATGGGGCACCAGAGGAGGTAGTCCAAGGTGTATGTCGGAACAGCTTGTCTTTCTAATTCTATTCAATCAGGTTTCTCGACTTTGAAGTATACCATAGAAAGTTGGGCCAATCTTGCAGCTTGGTAGTAGCTGAACAGATCTGGTAGACCCAGTCCCCCTTTGGTTTTGGAGCTAAAAAGCACATTGCGGGCTAGCCTATATCCTTTTTTACCCCAAACAAATTGTATTATTTTACCTTGTAAGGGTTTGAGATGGTGTTTTCTAATGTCTAATGGGAGTGACCTAAACAAGTAGAGGAGCTTGGGTAGTAGCGTCATTTTGATAGAATTAATTCTACCAAGCCATGATATATTGAATTTGGACCATGTTTGGATGTCAGATTCTAGTGTGCGGAACATGGGAGGGAAATTAGCCTGGAAAAGTCGCTCAAACTTGGGGGTAAGGTTTATCCCTAGATATCGGATCAAAGATTCGCTCCATTTAAATTTGAATGCGGGCTTGAGCCTATTTACCTCTGCCTCTTGTAGAGAAATATTTAAAGCCTGTGACTTGTCCATGTTGACCTTTAAGCCCGACAAGGATCCAAATGTTCTCAAGAGATTACATATATTGGGTAGTGAGGTAGTTGGGGAAGTGACAAATAAGAGGATATCGTCCGCAAACAGGGCGCATTTGTGGGTATGCGCTCCGCATTTAACCCCCTTAATATTTTGGTTAGACCTGATCGCAATTGCCAGGATCTCTATAGCTAAAGCAAAGATTACAGGAGATAGGGGACACCCCTGTCTGGTTCCCCTGGTTATTTGAATGGGATCCGAATAGAAGCCGTGTAATTTGACCTTGGCACTCGGAGTGGAGTATAGTGCTTTCAGGATATTTAAAAAGTTTCCCCCAAAACCCCATCGCCCCAGGACTGAAAATAGGAAGGTCCATGATAAAGAATCGAAGGCCTTTTGGAGGTCCAACGACAGCAATAAACCTTCCTGCTTTGGGCCTCCATCCCATCCCGATTGTAATAAAGAGACTATGTCAACCGCCCTTCTGACTTGATCCGGGCCTTGTCTTCCCGGCATAAAGCCCACTTGATCTTTATTTATATATTGATTGATAAAGGAGTTGATTCTGTTAGCCAGGATTTTAGTAAGTATTTTCAGGTCGTTGTTAATCAACGAGATTGGTCTGTAATTCTCGACTAGAGATGGATCCTTGTCGGGCTTGGGGATGACAGAGACAAATGCCAAATTTAGTTGTGATTCAAGGGGTGTCCCTTCCCGTATGGAGTTGAAGAATTTTGTAATATGGGGTGCCAAAGTTTTCTTAAATGTTTTATAGTAATGATTGGGGAAACCATCGGGGCCAGGAGCAGAGCTCCCTTTTAAGTTTTTAATTACCTCTAATGTTTCTTCCATGGTGAAGGGAGCTTCCATGAGATCCTTATGCTCTTTACTTAGAGTAGGTATGTTGATACTATCTAGGAATGATTTCAAGGAGGAGTCGGACATTGTGTCATTTTGCTGATATAATTTAGAGTAGAAGAACTGAAAGGCTTGCAGGATTTTTGGGGGATTAAGGGTTGAGGTGCCATCCTGAAGTCTAATATTTGGGATGGTGAAGTTAGAGACTTTGGGAGAGAGCTTTCTTGCTAAAAGGGTACTCATCTTGTCTCTCTGGACATAGAATTTCGCGCTATTCCATTTCAAATGTTTCTCTGCCCTTACTGTGTGAGCTAGGTTTAATGCTATTCTGGCTGCATCTAGTTGAGCTATTTTGACCGAAGAAGGGTCCCGTTTATGCTGCTTGCAAAGGGCCTTAAATTCCCTCTCTAGTTTCTCTATCTCTGCTTTCTGCTCTTTCTTTTTTCGGGAAGATATTTGAATGAGCTTTCCCCTTATGGTCGCTTTATGAGTGGCCCAAAGAATCTCTGCTGAAATCCCCTCCACATTGTTCCGCAAAAAATAATCTTTTATGTCTTTCTCGAACTCTATAACTGAGATATGGTCGTTAAGGATAGTGTCGTTGAGTCTCCACTGGGTATTGGGTGGTTTGTGGGATCCGCCCCTTAGTGTGACGATCACCATGGCGTGATCTGAAAGGGCTGTGTCCTTGATACAGGCCTTAAGAACATAGGGTATATGTATTACTGACAGGAGTATATGGTCGATCCTGGAGTATGTTTTGTGAGGGTTTGAAAAATGTGTATAGTCCCTCTTTGTGGGATTGAGTTCTCTCCAAATATCGGCTAGACCTTGTTGATATATTAGTTTCGCGATCTTGGAGCTTGTTTTTGTGGGGCGGATTGATTGAGCTTTTAAAGGTTTGGATTTGTCTAAACCTGGGTCGAAGGCCACATTGGAGTCACCTCCGAAAATTACCGTTCCTTCTAATAGTGGGCTTAGAGTTTGTAGCATTGCTTGGAAGAATTTTGTTTGACCCTTATTGGGGGAGTAGTAAGAAATGAAAGAATAAAGGCTTTCATCTATTTTACCTTTAACCAATAAGAATCTGCCCTCTGGATCTCTGTGCACTAAGTCGGGCTTAAATTTACACTGTTTCGCGAAAATTACCGCTACTCCTCTGGTCTTGTCTTCTGCATTCGCTAGGAAGAATGTGGGGTATTGAGCATGTAGAAATGTCGGGTTATATCTGGAAGGGAAATGTGTTTCCTGGATCATGACTACCGCCAATTTTTGTGCGTGGTAAGATTGGAGTAATTTACGCCTTTTTACCGCTGAATTTAACCCTTGGGCATTATGAGAAGCTAATTTAAAGGACGGAAGGGACAAGTTGTCACTAGGCATATTGGCTATGTGGGGAGAGCTCATGTGCTGCGGTATCTCTTACCTCCTTTGGGGAGTGGTGGAGCTTGGTTATTCGGATCGTGAGGAAGGATCTGGAGCCTGGAGGAGAGCGGACCGTCCGAGAATCCTGTGGACTGGCACAAAAGAAAATAGGGTTAGAGAGAAAGACAGAAAGAACAGAGAAAATGAGATGAAGTGAATGCACGTGTTTTCGTATTAATAGTCCCAAAAGGAACCTGCGGCATCGAGCGGTTGCAAAGATCCCCTCAGTGTCGCCCAACAATAAACAAAAGTAGCCCTCCAAAGGGGCTATCAGTCCATCTCCCGACCATGGGGATCCCATTGTCGTGAGATGGATGGAGGCGCATAACTGCTACCCCAGTCAGTGCCTGCCCAATTGGTAATCCTATAGAAAATAATTCACAAAACCCTGTGAGGAAAACCATTTCAACACTATAACATTACAAACTGTGTGTATCAAAGCCAGCCGGCTTAATAAAAAACAAAACAAAGAGATAGTCTTGCCGTAGGCCTATTACGCCTAGTGGGGGAGTGTGAAGGGAAAGGGGGGAGGGGGGGGGGGAGGGGAAAGGATAGGAGGGGGGATGGGAAATAAGGATAGATCAAAGAGGGGGGAGAATTGTAGGAGTTGTATCAAGCTCTATTAGGAGCTATCCTTTCCCAATAGACCGGTGTGTCAGTGTGTCCATCTCCTGGTCCTCCATGCCACCAGCCGGCGGTGAGGTAGACCCGTGGGTGGGAAGTCCCAAGAGTTTGATCTTCGGTGTTCGTTGTTGAGTCGATTGTGGGAGATCCAGTCGACATCTGTGGGAAGGGCCGAGAGCTGAGTATTTGCGACTCGCTTGAGTAGGGACTGATGATCCATTGGGAGAAATCGCATGACAAAGAGACGCATTTTTCTGGTGCGGGGTGACCTATCAGGTCCGAGGTGTCGTAGTTAGGTGAAGTCCAAATGACGGTGGAAGTCCGGTAACCCTGATGGGTTCAGGGTTCGTGCATCCTAAACCTAAGTGGTTCAAGGTGGTCTTTTAGGGTTATTGACGACTTGGAATATTTCCTGAGGAATGTTTCCGGGTAATGCCCGGATGTGTACATACGATTCAAGAGGGCATCGGTTCCTTAACTCGTCTGCTTTTTGTGGTTTTCCATAAAGGGGAGACTGGGCTGGTTGGAGTCTGTCTCTTATAAGATCCGGATTGCGCATTTGATGTGTCCATCTCTGAGTCCTGAGATATAAGCTTCAGTGAGAGAAGGATCCGCTCTCCTTCAGGCAGATTAGTGAATGAGTGTGTCTTGCCTTTGTAGGTAAATTTTAAAGCAAAGGGGAAAGCCCACCAGTATCTTATTTCCTTTTGTGACAGGATTAGTAGTAGAGGTTTGAGGGCTCTGCGTTTTTGGATCGTCATAGGCGATATGTCCGCAAATATTTGAACTTCATGGCCTTGGAAAGATATGTGTGGTTGCTGGCGGGAGAGCTTCATGATGTTCTCTTTTACTCCGTAGTGGTGCGGCTTCACCACTATGTCCCTGGGAGACCCGTCCTTCCTGGGGGGTCCCAGTGATCTGTGGGCTCTGTCTAACTCCAGCTTATGTGTGGAGATATCAGGAATTAGGGATTTGATCAATTCTTGCACTGCTAAAGGGACATCCGTGCATGATTCTGGGATGCCTCTGACCCTGAAGTTCTCCCTTCTCGATCGGTTTTCCAAATCGTCGATCCTACTTATGGCCACATCCAACTGTTCCTGCACAATCTGAATGTGGTCAGAGTTTTGATTGGTTCTTGAAACTGTGTAATCCAGTTTTTGTTCGATCGCTTCTATTCTGGTGCCCAGATTCTGGAAATCAGATCGAATGTCATTTGTGATTTTGTGGGCTGTATTAGCTAAGCCCCTTTCCAGTAAGTCAGATAGTTTGAGGAAGAGGTCCCCTGCATTCTGGGGCATGTCTGTGTCTGTGCCTCCCATAGTGCCATTATTGTGCTGAGGGAAAGGAGAATGTCCCATAGGAGATATCAAGGGGGCTGCCAGTGGGCTCTCATTCAGGTAGACTGAGATGTGGCCTGAGGGGGATGTGGTGGGATGGGATAAGGAGCTTGCAGAAGTAGGGTAAGGAAGAGTAGCAGGAGCGATCACTTGCCTGGCTTCTTGCATTCCCCCTGATGCTGCCTGTGTCTGAGGCGCGGCCGCCATCTTGGATTCGGCCTGTATTTTCTCTGCCTCAAAGCGGGGTCCCAGGTCCTTTTTCGCTGCCGTGGATGGCATGGGTGGGGAACCGCTGTGTTCCCCCAACAGATTCTGCTGTGCACGGGCTTGTGGCGGCTTCTGATACGGCGCTAGGGCGGCTGGCTGGGGTAGTGAGGAGCTCCCGGCTTACGCGGCCATCTTGGAGTCCCTCGCGCATGCGCCTCCAGCTGCCCATCTTAAGTGCCAGATACCATTCATAGTGAATTTAATTGTAGTTGCACATCTGATAGGTTGGGGATTAGGGATCCTCTCCACTTCCTGAAGATCATTAATCTTGCCGTAAACTGGATATGCATTACAAGGGATATAAGATCAAACAGAAATATATCTAAATATATCTAAGCCTATACTGAGGAGGGCTAGAGCAGCATTGTGCTTGTTAAGCAACCAGTGATGTCAGAAATAAGAGTGAACACTCTCCTCCAGAGTTCCCACCTGTAAACAACCACGCCAACACAGGTTATTGTTGAGGTTAGAAAATTTAACCAGGCGGACAGTACCAATGGTGATGAATCTTTTGATCTATTTCCCAATAGCTAGAGCATTTGGCCGCCCTAGCATTGTAGTGAATCGCTTTTAACCATTGTGAATCTGAGAATGTGAACCCCAGGTCCCTCTCCCATTGCACCACAGCGGAAGCTTTGGTAAACGTGGATTTGGTTTGCAGACATTTGTACTTTTAGAAAGTCCATGACAGGAAACATGCTCCTCCATGTCATTAGCCATGACCCCTGGTCCTTGATTAAAAGGATTCCAACTGGCCAATTTATGCGATTTTGCAGGAATTGTTCTCACATACAGGAATTTCCCAATGAAAGCAAGGACCTAAGGGACAGTGGAAAAGGGGAGGTAGGTTTGGGATTGTCAAACGGTTCGGATCCTATTGGAATAAATTGCTTAGTCTAGCACTCTGGTTATGGTCTATAAAGCCCCATACACACTATCAGATTTTCTGCTGATTTTTGTCTTCAGATTTACCAAAACCATTTAGTGCAAGGGCCTGCCTGATTGCATACAAATTGAAACTCCTAAGGTTTGACCTCATATTATATGGTTTTGGTAAATCTGAAGGAAAAAATCAGCAGAAAATCTGATAGTGTTTATGGGGCTTTTACTGTAATATCTCTGAATTTAATAATTTTTACAATCCTGTTTTGAATAGAAAGAATGCCATTTCAGGTTGGTTCACTCTTGCTAGATGAATGTCCAGCTTGTTACTAAGAAAGCATCCTGTATACAAATGGATAACAGCAGTCCAGCTTCTGAATTCAACAGGAGATGAGATTTCACACTTTAGAGCACATAATCATAGAGTTGCTTCTTGAAATCTACTGTGTCTCTCCATTTTATTCACACATCTTCCTTCAAAATGCTATACAGACTATACAGGCATTACCACTCAAGGAGTCACAATCTCACAGACCATTACATTAAACATAAACAATTTAAATACAGTATTGAAATATTGCAGCCTGAAAATAGGTAAGTATATACACCTTTCTTGCACAGGTTAGTTAGCATAGATGTTGGGGGGGGGGACCATTTTAAGGCTAGTTAGGTATAAGCTGGAATTCCACTTTAAGTTCATGAGGTCTTCCCTGATATGTTTTATTCCCTAGACCTTTCATCAATTTTGTTGTCCATCTCAGGGTTCTCGTTCTGTCTTATTAATATCTTTTTGTAAGTGAGGTCTCCAGAACTGGAAACAGTAGGGTTGACTTACTAAAACTGGAGAGTAGGGATGAGCCAAACACTCCCCGGTCCGGTTCACAGCAAAATATGCGAACAGGCAAAAAATTCATTCAAACAAGCAAACACTGTTAAAGTCTATGGGACTGAATAATCAAAAGTGCTAATTTTAAAGGCTTATATGAAAGTTATTGTCATGAAAAGTGTTTGGGGACCTGGGTCCTGCCCCAGGGGACATGTATCAATGCAAAAAAAAGTTTTAAAAACGGCCTTTTTTTCAGGAGCAGTGATTTTAATAATGCTTAAAGTGAAACAATAAAAGTGAAATATTCCTTTAAATTTCATACCTGGGGGTGTCTATAGTATGCCTGTAAAGTGGCGCATATTTCCCATGTTTACAACAGTCCCTGCACAAAATGACAGTTCTAAAGGAAAAAAAGTAATTAAAAAGTACTCGCGGCTATAATGAATTGTCGGGTCTCGGCAATACACATAAACGTTGTCAGGTCACCTTGAGGCTAGGTAACAGATGCACACCGTTGGGATCAGGAGTGCTCCGCAAGGTAGTGGACCCTACGGCTGACTGCTGCGGATGGGAGTCAGGGTGGTAAGGAAGGCAGGGCCACTGGAACACCAACACGGATCCAACCGGGGTTAGAGCGTAAGATTCCCTGGGGCGCGGAGTCTAAGAGCCAGCAGGTGTTCCCCAGAGCCACTAGTGGTGAGGATGGACTGGGCTGCAACTGGCTCCAGGTTGCAACCCCCAGGGTCCCCCAGCTCACACCCACAGTAGGCAACAGGAGGATAGGCATAGTAAGGGAATAAGCCAAGGTCAGGGCCACAAGCAGACAAGGACAACAGTTCACGCCAAGGTTCAGGGTCACAGGCAAACAGGAATAGTCGGGGACACGCCAAAGGTCAGGGTCATGAGCAGACAGGAATAGTTGAGAACACGCCAAAGTCGGTAACAGAAAGAAACGTAGAGCACACGGCAGGCAGGAACAGCAAGCCAAAGCACACAAAGGTTGATCTGCAGGGCTGGCCTGCAGTGCAGAGGTTAATATAGAGTTCTCTGATAGGAGCTGGGGTGGAGCCATGCTAGAGGAGAGTTTATAAAAGCAGTCAGGTGAGAGTCAGCTGGTTCTTAGAGATGAACACATGGAGACAGGTAAGCTGACAGACAAAACTCTATTGCATAACCATGACAAACGTCATTAAAAAAAAATGGCATGGGATTCCCCTACAGCCCATTACCAGGCCCTTTGGGTCTGGTATGAATATTAAGGGGAACCCCGAACCAAAATTAAAAAAAAAAATTGTGTGGGGGTCACCCCAAATTTAATACCAGGCCCTTCAGGTCTGGTATGGATATTATGGGGAACCCCGCGCCAAAATTTTTTTTCAAAATGGCGTGGGAGTACCCCTCAAAATCCATATGAGACCTGAACTGGTATGGATTTTAAGGGGAACCCCGTGCCAAAACTTAAAAAAAATGGCGTGGGGGTGCCCCCAAAAATCCATACCAGACCCTTATCCAAGCACGCAACCCGGCAGGCCACAAGAAAAGAGGGGGGACGAGAGAGCGCCCCTCTCCTGAACCATACCAGGCCACATGCCCTCAACATGGGGAGGGTGCTTTGGGGTAGCCCCTCAAAGCACCTTGTCCCCATGTTGATGGGGAGAAAAACCTCATCCCCACAACCCTTGCCTGGTGGTTGTGGGGGTCTGTGGGCGGGGGGCTTATCGGAATCTGGAAGCCCCCTTTAACAAGGGGACCCCCAGATCCCAGCCTCCCCCCTGTGGTACAAATGTACCCCTACCATTTCACAAAAAAAGTGTCAAAATGGTAAAAAGAACATGACACGGCTTGGGGAAAAGTCCTTTATTAAAAAATAAAAAATAAAACTGTCCCACGAAGTCTTCTTCTTCTCTTGCTCCGCAGACAGACCGAAAAAGAAAAAAAAACCCGCACACCGCCAGCGATCTGCCTCCATGGGAGGCACCCGCCGTTATGACCGTCCTCTCAGGTGACAGTTCTTTTATAACTGAGGGCGGGGCCACATGGTGATGTCGCCGGGTGACCCCGCCCCACTCTGACGCACGGGGACATCCCTATGGCTTCCCGTAGCATCAGAGGGGGTGGGGCCACCTGGTCCACCCCCCTCGGTGCACGGGGACATGCCTATGGCTCCCCCGTAGCGTCAGAGGGGGGTGGGGTCACCCGGTTATGTCACCAGGTGGTCCTGCCCCCCTCTGATGCTACAGGGAAGCCATAGGAAAGCCCCCGCACATCAGAGGGGGGCGGGGTTACCTGGCGACATCACCGTGTGATCTGCCCTCAGTTATAAAAGAACTGTCACCTGCGAGGACACGTCATACGGCGGGTGCTTCCCATGGAGGCGGGTCGGTGCGGCTTTTTTTTCCGGTCCGTCGGCAGAGCAAGAGAGGAAGACTTTGTGGGACATTTTAATTTTTTTATTTTTTAATAAAGGACTTGTCCCCAAGCCGTGTCATGTAATTTTTACCATTTTTACACTTTTTTTGTGAAATGGTAAGGGTACATTTGTACCCCGTTACCATTTCACACAGGGGGGAGGCCGGGATCTGGGGGTCCCCTTGTTAAAGGGGGCTTCAAGATTCCGATAAGTCCCCCGCTCACAGACCCCCACAACCACTGGGCAAGGGTTGTGGGGATGAGGCCCTTGTCCCCATCAACATGGGGACAAGGTCCTTTGGGGGCTGCCCCAAAGCACCCTCCCCATGTTGAGGGCATGTGGCCTGGTACGGTTCAGGAGGGGGAAGGGCGCTCTCTTTTCCCCCTCTTTTCCTGCGGCCTGCCAGTTTGCGTGCTCGGATAAGGGTCTGGTATGGATTTTTGGGGGGACCCCCACGCCACTTTTTTTTTTACATTTTTGGCGCAGGATTCCCCTTAAAATCCATACCAGACTTTAAGCGTCTGGTATGGGACTGTTCTAAACATGGGAAATATGCACTACTTTACAGGCATACTATAGACACCCCCCAGGTACGAAATTTAAAGGAATATTTCACTTTTATTGTTTCACTTTAAGCATTTTTAAAATCACTGCTCCTAAAAAAAATCCATTTTTAAAACTATTTTTTTGCATTGATACATGTCTCCTGGGGCAGGACCCAGGTCCCCAAACACTTTTTATGACAATAACTTGCATATAAGCCTTTAAAATTAGCACTTTTGATTTCTCCCATAGACTTTTAAAGGGTGTTCCGCAGCTTTCTAATTTACCGCAAACACCCCAAATTGTTCACTATTCGGCGAGCGAGCGGACAGCTAATGTTCGAGTCGAACTCATGTTCGACCCAAACATAAAGCTCATCCCTACTGGAGAGTGCCAAATCTGGTTTAGCTCTCTACATAAAAACCAATCAGCTTCCAGGTTTTTTTTGACAAAGCTTGATTGAACAAGCTGAGGATAGAAGCTGGTCGGCTAACATGCACAGCTGCACCAAATTTTGCACTTTTTTAGTTAAGGTAAATCAAAATTTACTAAATGAGGTCTAACTAAAGATCTATACAGGGGATTCAGGACCTCCTTTCTCCTGCTGGTGATCCCTCTAGTGATACACCCTAGAATTCTATTCACTTTTCCCACTGCTTGGCCACGCTGTTTGCTCATTTTGCAATCATTTGAAATGATTCAGATGTTCTGAATGAACCCCATTTACAACTACTCTCTGATATCTATAAGACATTGTGAAACCATCTAAACTGTTGGTGACAGGTTTCCTTGATTCTCTCAGTTTCTTTGTGATAACAAGCTCATTGAATGTGGTAGAAACAGAAAACTATCATGTATGTGGCAGACATAAAACAAGCTATAGATGATGTCATGTGGATGCAGGAAGGAAAATTGCGCAATTCCCCTGTCAACACAAGTCAGTGTTGATGGGGGTAATACCTTCCGCAGTGCTATTGTGCTCTGCTGGCAGGGAGCCTTCTCTGCCAGCTGAAACACAATGATTACTGCTAGTGGCTATAGCATTTTTATGCTCTATGTACTGTGGGAGACCAGATATAATGAATGCAAGGTCCTGGGTTTAGTAACACTTAAGGGGGAACAGGCAAAGCCTAGAAGCAGTCTGGATGGGGAAGGGGAAAATCTCTTTATTGTAAAGCTTATACACAAGCTACTACTAAGATCATTTGATGACTTGTGCAAACAAAATATACTGCATACAGCACAGTGGCTCTTTGGTTGTCATCATTGGTTAGGAATTTTGTCAGATGCTTGTGAGCTCGACATGCATTTTTATGACACACTTCCATAACATTTTAGAATAATAAATGGCTTCTGGTTTCTGGGCAGAGTATCTGGCTGAGGTTATACACTGACTGAAGCTTAAAAGAGATAGTAATGTGCATGGTTAGGACTAAGTTCACCTAACTCTGGGAATTAACTGTTGGCTGAAAGCAGGTTTGTGGTTTAGCATTTTTCCACAGAGGTCCCTTACTCTGCCAGAGCTACAATCCAAAATGTTCCAGACAGGTAGATTTACACTTTATTTGAGTCATTCCCTGCCCTGTTGGACATAATACCATCCATAACTTTTCCCTGTACACTGCTGCCATATATGTCAGTGTTATCTAAGGCTGGCTCACTTTTGCCTGAAAGGCAATCACTACAAGTGGATTTGATGGATCTATCACATACAGTAAAAGCTGAGATCCTGATAAACTGAAATTGTAGAAACAATTGGATTGATTTATAAGCGCCCAATTTGAATCCAGTCTTGACAACCCAATATGAAACAGATTTGGCCCTGACTGCAGTAGTTACCCGAAAACTGCACAAAAACGCACATGCAGTGTTTATGAAATAGGAATTTTTATATTACTTAGTGATATCTGAGCAAGCATTGATCAGAAAAGAAAATTTTATATAGCCCTTTCATGTTTTAGTTGTCAGTTTCACCTTTCTGTTATGTGTTTTCTATATATTTACCCAGTGGTTATTTTATGGGAAGTGCTGTGAATAGGTAATTGGTAGACAATTACATTCAGCACCCATGCATTAGAAAGTTCTAATATTAAAGTGTTTTACGAAACCCAGTCCCTGTATTCACTATATCTGGTCTCCCACAGTACACAGAACATGGGAATGCAATAAATCTGTATTGTGTTTTTCTCGCGCTACCTCTATGTATGGGTTGTGCAAATTGTATGAGACAGCTGTACACACTTTATAGCTTATCCATGGCTAACTGGTGAGAAATTTAAAAGATGAGTTGTGTTGTGCTGTCAAGCAAACAATAATATCAGCTTTAAATATGCAAAAGGTGTCAGTAAGTCCTGTGCAATGGTGCAAACAATATTACTGTGTGTTCAAGGATGGACACAAATAAACACACAAACTAAAAAACAATATAGATATCTGTGAAATAAATATACAATTCCTTCAATAGTATGTGTCCTTATTATAGTCTAAAATGAATATTCGTGATGTATCCCTTCACCATTGCTTGTGAATGTCCATAATAATGGGTGACTTTTTCCCTTTCTTCCCGTGTCACCTCTGTGCTCTCTAGCCCCTCACCTGAGATATGCTTGATATACAGCATTACATCAGAGGCAACCCGACCACATTACATCACTTCTGAGAGATACCAATACATGCTGTATATCAAGCATATCTCAGGTGAGAGGCTAGAGAGCACAGAGGTGACACAGGGAGAAAGGGAAGAAGTCACCCATTATTATGGACATTCACAAGCAATGGTGAAGGGATACATCACAAATATTCATTATAGACTATAATAAGGACGTATACTATTGAAGGAATTGTATATCTATTTCACGGATATCTATATTGTTTTTTACCTTGTGTGTTTATTTGTGTCCATCCTTGAGACACACGGTAATATTGTTTGCACCATTGTACAGGAATTATTGACACTGTTTGCATATTTAAAGCTGATATTATTGTTTGGTTGACAGCGCAACACTACTCATCTTTTAAATGGAAATGCAATAACTTTAGTAAATATAAACTGATAAATACCTTTTCTCATCAGCAGTATATAGCAGTCTTGTGACTTGTATCACTGTCTGCTTAAGCTTGTAGGAGGAGTTTTCATTCTCCCCTAACCCTCTGTCTGGACAGTGCTGATTGGCCCTGTGCTGACCACATGCACTCTCCCAAGAAAAAAAAAAAAAAAACAACAACTCTTTAGCAGTACACACCAAACTGAGCATGTGCAGCCTGACTCCTAATGCTCTGTTCTATCAAGAGATGGGTTGGAGTCAGTTAAAGAAGGGGAGGATCAGAGAAGACGGGATCATACAGCCTTTATATACAATGCAAAGGATTAACCCCTTAGGTTCCACAGTGAGTATAACAAGCATGCTTTACTGCATATACACACTGGTTGTACTATTGTGGGTTTAGTAACACTTTAAATCACATATGCGACAGAAAGGGAAATTGCTGTAATTGCTGCCATTCTAAAGTATTTCCTTACCTACAGACATAACATTTTCCTCTGAGTTACTGTATATCATATTATTATCCGCAGATTGGTTTCTAAGACAAATGACATACTTTTGTTACTGAATAGGCTCTCTAGATTTTCATGTAATATCTTTACTGTAATGTAAATATTATGACACAGAAACCTAAACATTTAGATTGAACTAATTATTAATGTACAGTTACCCATCTTTCTAGGGAAGACATCCGGCCACGTATTATAAATGGTGCCAAACCATGACATTGCTTATGTACTGCAGTCCAATTAGTACTCATTAATACAGATCAGAAGACATCTCCCGATGTGTGGCAAGCTGGCAGTATCTGAATAAGAACACTACTCATCAGCAAGGTTTTTTTTTGCCATTGTCAGTAGAGATAATTATGTCATTATTTTTTTCAGTTGCATATAGAGAATTTATGTGTGGGCTTATAATCTATGGAAATGGCATATCTTAATGTTGAGCAGGAAAGAGAGCAGGAGACACAAGGCTTATTCAGCACATAAAAGAATATCTGGACTTTATTCATTTGTAAATATTTAGAATTCTAACAAATGCTATTAACAAGGGGTTAGAGGCGTCCGGGAACCAAAGCAGAGTGTGTACAAATGTTTAAATCTTAGATCCCTGTGTGCCTTGTCTTTTAACTGTACAAATTCTCTCTTTATGGGTACATATATGAAAAAAGAGAAATAGGGGTGAATAAAACACAAATATCACACTTTTTAAAAAAAGATATCCAATCTAATATTTTTATTTAAAACTAGGAAACGATTTTGGAATTTTTACCCAACTCATTACATCTACAATGAACCACATTTAGAATCCATTCTGGGATTTATTTAGGGTTACTAGAGTTTTCTACTATTAGCCATTGATCAATGCTGTTTAAGTGAAACCTTTTACTAGCTAAAGTCCAGTACACACGTACCAAAAGTCGTAACCAACCAACTTTCAGTACATGTGTAACACTGTCTGTTCAACAGAAGCCAGCCTAACAACCAGTTTCTGTTGAATGGTCTTGCTGGAAAACCAGAATTTCAGTCAACCAATCAACCAATGGCTGAAAGTGCTGATCTGTGTATTCTCGTGGGGGGGGGGAGTCCCTCTGTCAAAATACAATAGCGTAGCAGGAGAGATCCCCTCATCACACATCATTATGTTAATATGGGAATCTGTCAGTTTTATTTTCATTCAACCCACTGGTTGAATGAAAAAAACTGAACATGTATACCCAGCTCATCTTAAGAAGTATCAGCAGACCTTGAAAATCCTTGTTGAATCCCCCAGTGTGAAAAGTGCATGCAGCATCAGATCTGTGCCATGATTAGGAAATACAATTTTTTCAGCTAGTGCTGACTTTCAGCTTCATCGCAGGCTGAAGCCCAATTTATGTGCATCCCAATTGAGCCGCTACAACACAGCACTGTGACTGCTGCTACCTCTTAATTATCAGTCTTTCTCACTGAGCCGGATATTGTGTAAAGTGTGTTTTCCCACTCTCCTCCTCCTGTTTGCTGTCCTGTATCTCCCCCTTAAGCAAAATATGCAGCTCTGCCATCTTCCAGCCAATGCACTAACATGGTCACAAGAGTGATGAGAGGCTAGAGGCTAGAGAATAGTGTACATTCAAAGTGTTAAACCTCCAGCTAATACCTTACTAACTCCCCTATAAATTAACTTGGGGTCCCTGCAGAATTACAGAAAGGGTTTGGGCAAATATTGCTCACCTATGTGTATCACATGCTCTGGGAACCTGTCACCCCAAGTCATTGCAGCCCCACAGCTTCCTATTACTTATTGTGCAGAAGCCTAATGCTTCATCCTAGGTCTGGCCCTGGGAGTGGAACTTGTCTATGCTCTCCTCTGTGTGCACGGTCTGTCCCACCCTCTCCCCTGTGTGTGTGTACTGTCACAAATAACAAAATATGTATTCATCTTCCTGTGAGCAATATGGGAAGACAATGATGTGGAAGGTGGCATGCTGCTGACCACACTAGCTCAACAACCAGTGTATGGATCTAAAATTGACCAAGGGCTACACTCTACTGGCACCCTTGGAAATTTAGCAAGAATTATCAAAGTCTGGTGATAATCCTTTTTTAGGTTATTAAAGATGCAAGCTTTTGAAATATTCCAATAGTACTTTTCTCAGCCATTATACCAAGGAAGGAACATACGGAAAGTCCAAAAAGCTTTAATCTTTAATAGCTTATTAGGAATGACTTAAAATACAAACTTTATGCTTTGACTGATGGCCAACCCTGTACGAGACCCTAATATACCTGTATTTTGAAATATAGTTGCTATAATTAAAAATCTCTTATTAACATTCAATGTTTATGTTCTTTCTCCACCACCACCACAGTACTGAATAATTGTTGTATCATTAACACTAATCAATGGCGTCCCTGGGGGGGGGGGCAGAGGGGGCCCTGACCCCCCCAACATTGTGCTGTGCCCTATGTGCCCTCCCATTTTAAATTTTTTTTTTTTTTTTACAAAAAGGCAATGTTTTTTTGTTTGCATTCGTAGCGGATGCACCACATCTTATTTGGGGCACCGCTGGAGTAACACAGTGTCTATTGAGAGGGAGAGCGTCCTCAGTCAGCTCCTGCGGGTGATTCCTCCCCCCTCCCTCTGCTCGCTGACACTGCATAATGCGAGCGCTCACACAACCACGGCCGCCCAATCTGCTCCTTCTCCTGCATCCTCATTGGCAGGGAGAAGAGCAAGTTGCAGGAAGGACTCCACCAGGACTCTCAGTTACTGAAAAAACAGTCCTTAGGACAGGAGAACCAGCCTGTGAATTCCAAGAGATGCCAGACCAGCGCTGTCAATAGCAGGGACAGGACAGCAAGAGGTGGCTGGGGAACCCCACAGTGGCAGAACAGGGCCCGGTGGCAAGACAACCCTTGCAACCCTGATAGTTTCGCCACTGCTTTGGACCTTTATATTTTCTCGGTATGCTGGTGACCTATATCTCTTGTTTTCTGCCACCCTGTGGGGCCCCAATACAGTAGGAAGGGAGCTCACTGCAGAACATGTGAAAGGGCCCGTTGTGGGATCGTAGTAAAGGGCCCCAGGATATATATATATATATATATATATATATATATATATATATATATATATATAAAATTGCATTTTATAGTTGCCCCTACTTTTGTCCCTGTCCCCCCATGTGTCCCCCCTAAATATGAAAGCTGGAGACGCCACTGACACTAATCACATTACATGAAGAATAAGGACACAATAGCAATTGGTGGAGTGGCATATTTGGACCTAAGTGCTACATATATTTCATATTAAGTCAGAATGCTTTTGATTCCAGCCAGTGCATTTTATTTTCAGGCACAGTAAAATATCAGTCATTGCAAGTAATAGATAAAGGATAAAAGGATGGTTTAAGGACCTGAAGACATTCCTTTAGAAGGTCAAGAGCACACAGTGTTGAAGAATGCAACATAATCATGCCTTAGGAAAAGCAATGACAGCTGTTAACCAGGCATTGTTTTAATGCTCTGCTACATTCTGTGCCTATATCTATATAACCTTGTGTTTGACTTGATGTGGTGTATAGTCATACTGTATGTAAAGATGATCATTTGGAAAACAACCCTTGTATCAGTTACACTTTCATGTTAAAAATAATTTTTAAAAGCTGACAAGAGGCTTACATTATTTTAAAGTGCATTTAAGGCTAATATATTTTTTATTTCATCCAAAGATTCAAAGAGGGGCTAATTATAATTAAAATATTGAGAATAATCCATGTCTGTATTTATTAAAAAAAGGTTCCTACATATTGACAGAAGATTTTGATACATATTTATTTACAGACCTAACTAGAGCAAACATTTGTTCTTGGATATCAGCTAACTGTCTATAAGGAACACTATATTCAGAATTATTTATTGGATGGAAAATCTCAGATTTTAGCAAAACTTTGTGATCCCCTTGTTATGATGACTGAAGAAGGCACGTATGGAAAGTCCCAAAAGCTTGCATTTTTATTAACTTTAAAAAGAAGAATTATCTTTGTAGCAGGCATGTTGTAATGCAATTTCTCCTTTTGGCCACAAAATGGAGACAGAGAGATGCTGATTTGTCCTTCCAGAAAACTCAGAGACACAAAGCACACTGGGAAAAAGGGGAGTTTCAGGAAGTGCTGAGGTAAATTATCAGAGGGAAGTGCTGAGATGAGAGAAAAGAGAGAGAGACAGGTTTTCCACAGAGCACTACAGAGAGAGTGCTGACAGAAGATCTGAGGAGGGCTTTCTCAGGAAAGTGAGGAGAGTGAGAAGAGCGGTCTGAGGTGCCAGCATCTAATTGTGAGGAGAGACACACACGCTGACACCAGGGACTGTGTGACCCAACAGAGGGAGAGAAAGCCACGTTTCTCTTGAGACTACTGAGGAGAGTTACTGTGAGGAGAGGGGATAGAGGAGAGGAGTGGTGAGGTGACGGGACTGTGTGGTGGAGCTCCACCTAAGAGATAGAGAGCCACACTTTCTACCAGCATCTGAGAGAGAGAGAGAGATACACACTTTTCCAGAGACTGCTGCCAAGAGACTGAGGATAAAGGAGCCAGGAACCCGCACGGTCACCCACACGGTCCTCCACTGTTCAGCCCAGGGACCCTGCTTAGCAACTCAGTGCCATCTAGCCCAGCGGAGACAACCCACACACCGCTTCGGGGATCACAAGACCCATCCAGGTGTCCTGTTGGACATTGTCCCATCACCCTGCCTGTTCAGCTACCAGCCATCCTGATCAGCCGACAGGAGGTGATCCAGTGCACCACCATTTGGGACTTCAGTTGTGTCATCACCCAGAGGATTGGTGAGCGGGTGTAAACCCAACATCTTTCTTAGCACAGTACAGACAATGCATGCAGACATCTATTTCCCTTTCTACTGTCAGAGGATGCTTGTTTGGAGCTGACACTTTTAGCCATTCTGTTCGTACAAACCACTACCGAACGGGATTTCCTATAGGATTACTGTCTCACTTTTGATTGATTAAACCTACTCTCTTTACAAAGGGCCCCAATGTTTGCTAGCAGAAGACACTAGTACCCTTCAACTCAGGACCTGTAATGTTACAGAACTGTGCTTACTATACCTGTTAACCCATTTCTTCTTTTTGTATTGTCACTTTCAATGGTATTTGTGGCCCAGAAGGAGCAGAGAAGTTGATAGATTTTCTCTCCTCCCTCTCATGCGTCTGTGTTATGGTTATATAGATTACTGCCCTTTTATAAATTTACAGTTGCTAAGTATTGAAGGTTGTCTTTTCTAATGTATTAATTCTTTGCAGAAAGGTTTAGCAGTGTTGTAAGCTTCCATATGCTTTAAACTGTGATAATATATTCAATTTGTTTATCACTACCAGGTGTGTGTCTATTTTTGGTGATAATCCACAGCCAGGCTAACAGTATTTTCCACGTGTCTTTAAATGTGTTTGCAGTAATTTAATTTAACCAAGTGTGCCAGAGGGGCTGAGGCCATTCTTGGGGTTGAGGTGGAGGTCAGAGACCCAAATTTACCAAGCGGCTACTTCCGGGGTAGGCACTCCATCTTGAAAAGTCTTGTTGAACACCCCAGGGTGCCAAGTGTATGTAGCACTTTGTCCAATCTAGATCAGTGCAATGGTTGTTGAGTTAGCATGGTCGACAGCCTGGTTCCCACCACCAT
Organism: Aquarana catesbeiana; assembly: GCF_042186555.1. Lineage (NCBI taxonomy): Eukaryota > Metazoa > Chordata > Amphibia > Anura > Ranidae > Aquarana > Aquarana catesbeiana. Next base: position 208,137,249 of record NC_133328.1, on the reverse strand, counting down.
CCAACTACACTGCTCTTAATAATTCAAATACATAATTAGTTATAGTTAGTTATACTTACCTGCTCTGTGCAATGATTTTCTATGAAGCAACCCTGAATGTCCTGTTCTGGGGTCCCTCCGTCTGTGCTCTCTGCTTGCTAGGGGGGCACACGTGCAGGCGAGCTCTTGAGCTGGGCTGTGTGTGTGCATTGACACACAAGGAGTGTCTTGGCCCTGCCGGCTTCTCTTTCCTTACTAGTTGACTGACAGCAGAGGAAGAGGAGAGAAGAGCTGCAGCAGATGGCACAGTGCTGGATCAGGATTGGGCTCAGGTACAGGGGTTTGACAAAAAACATGGAAACACTACATGATTTGCAGGTGTGAAAGTGATGGCATGTTTCACATTGAAAGAGGAAGTAATGTAACATGGAATGCTAGGCTATAAACTCCAAACATGCAAAGAGCACTAGACACACCAAACTGGATTGGTGCGGCCTTGTTTATTGGTTTTCACAAATATAAACAATTAACAATTTATTAATTTCATCAGTTCAGTTCGTCAGTTCAGTTCATCCGTTTTTTTATCAGTTCAGTTCTTCTGTTTTTCATCAGTTCAGTTCATCAGATTTTCATCAGTTTTTTTTACATCTACTACCAATGCAAGAAAGGATGAAAAACTGACCATTTGTCAGTTTACATCCGTTTTTCGTCCGATCTGTTTTTTTGACAGATTAAAAGTAGGGCTTTCATCCGTTCAAAAAAGTGGATGTTGATGGAAGGGGATGAAATTAGATGATCATCCGTTGTCCGTTTTTCCATAGGAATGCATTGATGTCCGTTTTTCATCTGTCAACGGATGGATGAAAAATGGATGAAAAATGTGTGAAAGGGGCCTAACTCTTTTAATTGATAAATACTTAAAACTATAAACAAAATCAGCCAAAATCAGTGGGGCACTCTACATACTGTATATCCCTCTGGGGATTGGCAAAGAACCCGCTCAGCCTCCTGCTTAAACATGGGTCTTGGGAATTTCTGGAATGTTCTGGGGGGTCAGGTGACCTTAAATGACGTATCCTAGAGGACTCCCCAGAACATCCAGAATATTCCCAATCAGCTGACTTATTTTTGACCTATCACAAAACCCCCCATTGAAATCAATCAATGGGGGGCTTGAAATTCCTACCACCACCATCCCATGAGGGAAATTGTGGCCTTAAAACAAGCCATCCCTCTTTTCCTCACAAATGCGTTTTCTTTCGCTGTGTGATGAGACACCTAGCTAACAGGTGGAAGCCTCCCTTTCATCATTCACTGTGTGCGCTGCTAGTAATACAGAGTCATGTCAGAGCTTACCGAGTTTCAAAGACGGTAAATTGTTGGTGTCCGCTTAGCTGGTACCTCTGTGACTGAAGTTGCACATTTATTTGCGGTGTTGCGAGGTACAGGATAAAAGGTTATGACGGAATATACAGTTTCCGAGGGAAAAGGACAATGCGCAGTATTATGATCCGGAGTAATATTTGTCAATTCCCAGTAGAATTAAAGCCATCTTGGATGCCAAAGAAAATATTGATTTCATTCTTTTACCTGGTGTTTCCATATTGTTGCCCAACCCCTTTAAGACTTTAGGGGGGGGGTCTGGGAGAGTTGATATTGAATGTTTTTTACCCTAATGCAGAGAATGCATTAAAGGGATTGTAAAGGAAAAATGTTATTAAAAAAAATAACAAACATGTCATACTTACCTACTCTGGTCTGATTTTGCACAGAGCAGCCCCAATCCTCCTCTTCACAGGTCCCCCACCTGCTCTCTGGGCCCCTCCTTCTTGCTGAGTGCCCCCATAGCAAGCTGCTTGCTGTGTGGGCACTTGTGCATGCTCATTCCCAAGCCAGCTCTCTGCATCCTTAAGACTCAGAGAGCGCGGCTTAGCACTGCCTTCCGCTCCTGCCTCTGCTGCTGCATCTCAGCCAATCACTAGGGAGAGGCACGGGAGAACCTTGGGTCTTGTGCACATTGCTGTATTGAGATCGGGCTTAGGTAGGTATTGGGGGGGCTGAGGGGGGAGCTGTACACTGAAGGTTTTTTACCTTCATGCCTAGAATGCATAAAGGTAAAAAACCTTCAGCCTTTATAACCACTTTAAGGTAAAAAAAAACTGCCTGCTAACCAACTGAATTGTCCTGTCTAACAATATGCGTTAAAAGCAGGGGGTTTTTTTTGCACACATTTGCAAATACATGTACAAGCTACAGAGCCCCGTCAAGGCACCCCAGTATCTGTAGTCCTAACTCAAAATTTTGAGAGCCTCCACAGTGGAAGCACATGCATTATAATAGATAGGCAGAGGGCATGTGAGCCTGAAGGGAGCCCACCCCTCCTTAAAGGCACAGGGGCGCACTGGACACCCAGCATAACGCACAATGGTAGCAAAGGTCCAGTGCATCCCCTCACCAATTTTTCAACAGTAAAAAAAAATGGGCACTGCCTTCACCTATAACTGGCCTTTGCAGCAAGGAGCACATGGAAGGGCAATGTATGCAAAACAAAACCGAAGAAATTCCCGACTCAACTTACAACGTAGTGATAGTGTAGGAGAAACTGACCAAATTGTTTCTTCCTACCTGCAGCAGACTGATGATACCAAAAGCATGGAGAAACAAAACCTGCATCTGTTAGTAAAAGCAGCACACGTTACACATTGTTAGGCACATAGTTAACCCTTTGATTGCCCCTTGATGTTAATCCCTTCCCAGCCAGTGTCATTAGTACAGTGACAATGTATAGTTTAGCACTGATCACTGTATTAGTGTCCTTGGTAGTGATGTCAGTGTCAGTTAGTCAGTTCCCACCCAGTGTCAGATTTCACAATCCCACTATAATACGCTGATCACCGCCATTACTAGTATAAAAAAATATAAATACAAATTCTAATATATACCATTTGTAGATGCTATAAATTTCATGCAAACCAATCAATATACACTTATTAGGATTTTTTACCAAAGACATGTAGCAGAATACATTTTTGAAGACATTTTTGATTTTTTACATTTTTTTAGTGAATATGTTTTATAGCAGAAAGTAAAAATTAATGGGTAGATAAATGCAAGTCACTGCAAGACCACATACAACATAGAAAACAATGGTTCTCTATGTACCTTGTTCACACTGCAACACACATTAATGCATACAAATGCACAATACTGCACATGCATTATTTATTGCATCTTTGTGTGCAGTAGGATGGATGTGAAAGGACCCTTAGAAAAGATACTAGTTGTCGCACTTGTCAGAGTGGAAAACTATAGACAGGAATGTGGACTATGCCTTTAATCCAGATTACTAATTCAAAATCCCTAGTAGTACAGAACACGTCTGCAGAGGGAATATGATAGTACTCTCAACTGCTTTAGGTTGTCAGTTGCTCGCTGGAGTAGTCTTCTCTTTTGACACCCTGCACAGCGCTTGTACCCAGAATCCACATTGCAGAGCTATCATACACACAAAGCACAACTCAGTGCTGTAGTGGATGTCAGTATGCACAAGGATGAACTTCTGGGCATCTTCTGCTGCTAATATTTTCTGAAGCTCTGAGCATCACTGAATTACCCTAAGCCTCCAGATAACCTTCACTGACTATGTCAGTAGAGTTTTACTTTATCTGAAGTATATTAATTGTAATAATAATAATACTTTATATAAAAATAATAATTATAAATGTCCAAAAACTTAATGTGCAAAAAAATATTGTGTGGAATTTCATTTTACTTGTTTCTTCTCATCATTGACATTGAATCATTTGTGCTTTTATGTTAGGGGGGAAAAAATAGGTTTATGAAATAGTTTAATTATAATGTCACAGCGGATTCATTAGCATGACAGCTGTCACTGCAAACAGGCTGAGAGGAAGCTTCTCTGAGCCCCTGGGGTCATGGTAATTGATGTAGTGAACAGAATGCTCTATTTACTAAACAATAGGATGGGTCTCCATTGTGACCTAGCCAGAGCAATGACTACAAGCAGGGAATCAATACAAGCTGAATTTCCTTCTGTGATCACTTTGATTGAAAAGCTTTAACCTCTGCCATGTGCATATCGCTTTTCAATAAATGTGATGATATAATGAGAAAGGGCTTTGAGGAATATACTTTGGACTTGACGATCCAGCATCTCTTTACTAGGATGTGTAGACCAATGTTTTCAGCCTTTTCTACAGTTAGAAAAAAAAATTGCGAACAAGTAAAATAGCCGAAAGAGCTGATCATAGTTATGTTTGACCCCTAAAGGAAAGATTATAGGAAACCTACCATATTATTATTATACAGGATTTATATACGCCTACAGTTTGCAGATCGCTTTACAATATAAATGGAGACAATAAAGCAACAATACATTTCGATACAAAAGGGCTAGAAGGGCCCTGCTCATGCAAGCTTACAATCTAATAGGGCTGGTGGAACAAAAAGTAATAACTGTGAGGGATGAACTGATGGGAGAAATAGAAGATTTGATTATTAGCTGAAGTCAGGATAGACTTCCATGAAGATATGAGTTTTCAGGGATTGCTTAAAAGTGGACAGAGTAGGAGATAGCCAGGCAGATTGGGGTAGTGAGTTTCAGAGGATGGGAGAGGCTCTGGAGAAGTCCTGAAGACCAGCATGGGAGGAGGAGGCAAGGGAGCTAGAGAGCAGGAGGTCTTGGGAGGAGTGGAGAGGATGGCTTGGGTGATATTTGAAGACAAGATTGGTGATATAACTTGGGGCAGATTTGTAAATGGCTTTGTATGTTATTGCTAGTGTTTTGAATTTAATTCATTGGGCAATGGGAAGCTAGTGGAAGATTGGCAGAGAGGGGTGGCAGACACTGAACTGTTGGTAAGGTGGATGAGTCTGGCAGCAGCAATCATTGTAGTCTGAAGAGGGGATAGCCTGCGAATAGGTAGGCCAATGAGGAGGGAGTTACAATAGTCCATAGGGGCTGCCATTGTTGACCTATCCTTCCTAAATATTATAGTTAATCATTTGTCATGCTGACTTCCATACTTTAAATCACTGATCGGGTACAAGTAGACAGGAACTTCTGATACTTCACAGCCAAGTCAACTGCGATGCTATGTAACCTCCTTAAATTAATACTTTTTCTGAATGCAGTGTATTTTGTTACGTAAAAATTCTTCATTTAGAGTAAATGTTTGATATTACTTTCTAATATGCTTATAGAATAGTTCTACCATAGTCATTTGAACATACTAATGTCCATGCCCACCACTGATGGGAAGCCCCTATAGATGCTGAAATAAAAAATACATGAGCTAGTTAGCTTTTGGATTTAAATACTTAAGACCAACTGTGCTGAGTTGTAATGTGAGATATTCCTGTATTAGGGGTATTTTGTTTTGATTTTAGCCATGTTTTTGTAACGTGATTTACCGCATATGTCTCAATAAAATTTTACATAGTCTGTTATACGTGGTTCAAGATTGTGAATATATATATATATTGTGTATTAGGGTTGTTTTTGTTGTCTTTATAAATTATATATCGCATGGATTCCGATTCGGTTAATTTTTACTTAGGTGTTTTAAGCTTTGAGTCAATTTTGTTCTAATCAAATTTCTGACTATACATAACCATTTACATTGAAAAAAAAAAACTAAAATCAAACTTCAAATTTAATCAAAATGTAATTGAAATAACATCTTAAGTTGCATATTAAGTTTATCAATTGGTCCCCTGAATTATGGCACAAAGAGCTTGAATTACTAACAAGAGTGGTGAAATGTAGTGAAATGATGTGGACATCAGCAGTCTTCTCTTGCCAATGATTGGATGTCTGAACTGAACAGAGGTTCAAGCTTTTAGTGCATTAGGCCCAAATTATTGAAGTGATCATTAAACAACATTATCAAGTTAAAATTACAAACCTAACATTGTCTAACTTATATTGTATTGTTTTGTTACTGTTAATTTATTTCATTGTATGTGTAGATCATATATTTTTTACATTTAAGCAAAGAAATGGTAGAATTTTTCATTAGACAACAATGAGATATGCACACGTTATACAAGATGTATTCTACTGGGGAAGGGGACAGGGATAAAAGGTACATATATACTTTTACAGTTGAATTATGTCTTATAACTAATTTGTGTGCACCCTGAATTTATTTCTGACAGCGCAACTGAACTTTTAGATAAAATCAACTAAAGACATTCCAGGTGCATCAGTTGGTTTTCTTTGGAGAGCAGCCACATGGTGAGTAGAAAATCCTATCCGCTGCCAACATGCTGTAGAAAAGGCCTCTTGCTCCATGAAAGTAGCAATCTCTCTGCAGAGGTCTTGGCTGCATGGCTTTCATGCAGGCTATATCATGCTGTTTTTATTGATCTTTTGATAATACTTTAGTACAGTGCTACAATTCAGTATTATTTTGCATACTTGCTTCTTTACAGTTGTATGGCTTAACAGTAGTTCTTTAAAAAGAAACCGCTCTCATTTCCTAACTGTGAATTTTGTGGCAAAAAATATATTATACCTTTTGGCAGCTAAACTGCACATTTTTTCCTTTTTTCCACAAGAGAAATATACTTTTTGTTTTACTTTTTTTTTTTTTTTTTTTTATAAAGATGGAGCCTGTTTGCTGTCTCCCTCTGCAATTGCCTCCTATGGAAAATAGTTATTTTTTGCAACTGATCTGCATATCTTATAACTTATGTGTCCAAAAAATAACAGTACAAGTATTTGAGGAACTACATTTTCATTTCATATTTCTGCCTTATAATTGCCTACTCCCTGCTTACTAAGTTGCACCCTATTTAACAGAATGAGATGTGCCTCAAATGTAAACCATGTTTATACAGTGTCTTTGGAAAATTTCTGGACAATGTATACCTACTCTCTGTCTCTAAGGCACGGTAACATCCTAAAGTATATCATACAACTCAGCAAATAAATAAATGTAAATTTATAAAATGCTTTGGAAAACAAAGCAGTTTCAGTTAGTATATATGGCTGAAATGCAACAATTTCTTGCCTCCTAAATTGTCTATCATGGAAAAGTATAAGATTCTGTTAAGTTATTCTGTATGAAATTACATGGGTTGTCCTAAAAATACACTTTTTATGACTTTTTTTTTCTTAAATCTGTAATAGGACCTCTACTTGTCTCCAAGATTAGCTCCCATTTAGAGCCAAATATGTTTTTATTGCGTTTAACAAAAAATGAAACAACGCAACATACATAATAACCAGATGTCCAATACAGGAGGCAATACATTGTAGGTCTTGTATCTCATACACTCTAAGCTCTAAACCAGTGGAATATACGGGTATGATCATTATCCAAAGGTTCTAGTCAGGAAGACATAGAATTGGGTGGGGGAGAAAGAAGAATAGGGAGAGGGGAAGGGGATTGGAGGTTGGGAAGGGGAAGGGTGTAGGTATATCTGAAGGGAAAGGGAGAGTAGAGAGGGGTGAGCAGATCCTGATGCAATAAATCAGGAAATCAGGGTCATAAGATGCATTCAGCTTAGCTATGGGGTGTCAACAAGGCTTTCAGGGAATCAGAGGTAGAGTATTCTATCCAAGTGAGCCAGAGAATTTTAAATTTGTTGAAGATATCATTGTCCAAAGCTATTACCTCTTCCGTGCGCAAAATGTCGTGGACCACCGATACCCAGGAAGACAGGGGAGGGGTAGTAGTGGTCTTCCAGAATAGGGGTATAAGTTGTCTGGCGGCTGATAGGAAAAAGCGTAGTAAAGTGTGTTTTTGGGAGGCTATGGAGCCGGGGAGCAGAGATAATAGAGGGTTACCTCCCATTTAAATGGATATGATTCTTTTTACATAATCCATATAATTTTCATATAGTTTCTTTTTCAAAAATACATGTTATTTAAATTTCTGGCTGACGGAAGCCCATTCTCTGCCTCCAAGTGTTCCTCCTATTAAAAAAGAATGAGATTTTGCAGATATGTGCAATTTTTTAAAACCTCTTTCTAAAACAATGCAGTTTCGGGCAATAATTCTTGCTGAAAGTGACCTAATCTGTGCCTCAAAATTAGGCAGCAAATTTGTACAATATTTAACTTATGTCTACACAAAATTCCCTTTCATTTTATATTTATTGGTGAAATCTGCCTGCTCTCTCTCCGTCTGAGAAATAGTAGTCTATTTCAAAAGCCTTAAAACTTATTGTTGAAGCTATTTACATTTTTTGTTTTAAATTTCAAATACAATTAAAATACATTTTTTATTTTTTAGATGCGATCTGCCTGCTCTACTTCAACACTATTAATCGGTCAAAAAGGGTATAAAAGCTGTGCTGCAGTTCTTTATATTGTTTCTCTAGTCTGTCAGGAAAGAAATAACACCCATTTTTTGGAAGATGCAATCCACTTATTGTATGACCTACATATAACAGCCTATGGTGGTAATATGTTAACATGTACCACCTTGATTCATTCTTGTAAAAAAAAGAATAATATCTTAAATATAGCTGCAATCTACTTGCTCTACAAGTTTAGCTGAAAATTATCAAATTTTCTATATTAAAAATTGTGAAATTTCTTGCAGCCTAATCTGAGTATTCATGTTTTTATTTTCAATTTATCCCAAAAACTTTTTTTATATTTCCAGATGCAATATTCCTGCTCAGTCACCCAGAAACTGCTGCCTGACCATACAGAATTAATATCTGTGGTGAAAATCTGTAACCTTTTTCCAACTATAGTCTTCAAATCAAGGTAATATCTTTTAAAATTCTGCACACAATGTGCCTTTTCTCTCCTTTAGAAATTGTGCACTATCCAAAAAAGGCTTTTAAGGTGTGCTGCAAATTTGGGCAATTTTGTTCTTTTAAATTTGAAGCAAATAGACACTTTTTCATTTTAGATTCAATATGCCTGCTCAATCCCTTAGAAATTGCAACTTTTCCAGAAAGGCTTAGTAGCTGTGGTACTAAACTGTGATTTTTTTCTTCCTTATGCCGCGTACACACGGTCGGACTTTTCGTCTACAAAAGTCCGACAGCCTGTCCGACAGACTTCCTGCGGACTTTCGGCGGACTTGCAGCAGACTTTCTAACGAACGGACTTTCCTACACACGACCACACAAAAGTCTGACGGATTCGTACGTGATGACGTACACCGGACTAAAATAAGGAAGTTCATAGCCAGTAGCCAATAGCTGCCCTAGCATGGGTTTTTGTCCGTCGGACTAGCACACAGACGAGCGGATTTCGGGGTCCGTCGTAGTTACGACGTAAAGATTTGAAGCATGTTTCAAATCTAAAGTCCGTCGGATTTGAGGCTGAAAAAGTCTGCTGAAAGTCCGGAGAAGCCCACACACGATCGGATTACCAGCCAGCTTTAGTCCGTCGGCGTCCGTTGGACTTTTGTAGACGAAAAGTCCGACCGTGTGTACGCGGCATTAGTCTTTAAATCAAGACACAATTTTTTTGTTATGGAATGCAATATGCCCACTCAGTCGCTCAAAATCTACAGGCTTAAGTTCTGTGGTGCAAACCTGTAACCTTTTTACATATTTTTACAGCTTTTTTTTCTCAGAAACAAGACATTTTAAATTTTACTTGCAAAGTGTTTTCTCTTTCCCTCAGAAATTGTGACCTATGCAGTAAGGTGTCCGTTTTTTTGTTTACAGTTGTAAATACTGCATGCGGTATTTGTTCCATATAGCCGTAATTACCGTATTCGTTAATGCGATAATTTACCGCATTGAGCTGGTTGCTAAGCAGTGGGCCGGGAAGCCCCCCACCACGAAACAAAGGATTTTAAGGGGAAACCTATGCCAAAATGTAAAAAATAAATGGTGTGGGATCCCCCCCTAGGGATTAACACCAGACCCTTATCCAAGCATTCAGCCTGGCAGGTCAGGAAAAGGGGGGACGAGTGAGCGCCCACCCTCCTGAACAATACCAGGCCACATGCCCTCAACTTGGGGGGGTGGGTGCTTTGGAGCAGGGGGGCTCTGCACCCCCCCACCACAAAGCACCTTGTTCCCATGTAGCCCTGCTACATCACTCTAAAATGAAAGCTTATGCATACAGGCTTAAGATCAATGGTGAAAACCTGTTACATTTTCCAACTTAATTTTAATTAAAAAAATGAATTTTTTTTTATTTCCACTTGTAATGTGCTTGCTTTCTCCCTCAGGAATTTTAGCCTATTCCAAAAGGCTTAAAAAGAGTGTGTCAGTAATGCCGCGTACACACGATCGGACTTTATGGCATACTTGGTCCGGCGTACCGGATTTGGTCGCACAATTCGATCATGTGTGGACTCCAGCGGACCTTGTTTTATCAAAAGTTTGACGGACTTAAATTTGAAACATGTTTCAAATCTATCCGGCAGACTCGAGTCCGGTCGAAAAGTCCGCTCGTCTGTATGCTAGTCCGACGGACAAAAACCGAGGCTAGGGCAGCTATTGGCTACTGGCTATGAACTTCCTTGTTTTAGTATGGTCGTATGTCATCACGTAGGAATCCATCAGACTTTGGTTGATCGTGTGTAGGCAAGTCCGTTCATTCGCAAAGTTCATCGTAAAGTCCGTCGAAAAGTCCGCCGGGCAAAGAATGCCGTAAAGTCTGCTCGTGTGTATGCGGCATAAGGGCATGCCAACAGGCAAAATGTCTCCTCAAGAAGACTCTCTCTACGCAGACAAAGGCTGATATACAGTCAAACACTTTCACATGGAAAATCTGCACATTCTCATGCGTATATGCATCCGTGTGCTCGTACACATCTGCGTGCCCGTACATGCGCATCTGTCATTAATGATGGCACCAGGCAGGCTATTTAAATTGAGCCAGTGCTCAGGTTCAGTGCTGTCTTGTCTACAGTTTTTCCCATGTGATCTGTGACCTGTTATCTGTAGCTGATACCAGCTATCGACCCAGCTTGTACTTACCATCCCTTGAACTCCACCTGTACTGACTCCACCTACCTTCTGACCTCTGCTTCTTCCTGCTCCTGTTGCCTTTATACTGCTTACCTGTTACTGACTCTCGCTTGAATCTTGAGCAAGCTCCTGTCTATGTGCTTGAATCTGATCTGACTACTAGTTTATAACCTGGCTCATCTGACTCTGCTGTTTCTCTACACGCTTCCCAAAAAGTTGCTCCATGCATCTACCCGCTACCAGCCAGTACCTGCTCATCACTTGCTTTCTGTCAGTCAGCACCTTTTTCTCGCCTTTCTGCTTCCCAGTGGCTACTCACCATCTATTTGTTACGAACTAGTGCCAGCTCACTACCTGCCTGCTGCAAGCCAGTGCATGCCTGTTCCAGCCTGCTGGTCATCCGCTACCATCCACCAGCCAGGTATTCTGCTCTGGTCCACTGTCAATTACTTCTGCTCTGGCTTGACACCTGGTTTGTTTCCACTGCCAGTATCACCGACAGGCAATCATGCCACTTCAAGCTCTCATGCCACCTGTTCACTCTGCCAAGGGACCTAAGCCAGAGGTTTGGTCTTTAATCCTTGGAAATTGACAATCATTTTTTATTTTTGGGATTTTTTGATCTCTCCCTCTGAAATAGCAGACTGTCAAAAAGGCTTTAAAAATCTGCTACAAATATGTACTATTTATTGGTATTCAGTCCTAATAAAAATACACTCATATTTGTTTAATAAAGATGAAATCTGCATGCTCTCCCCCTCTAACAGGGCATCTTAGCTAAAAAAGAGTATATAATGCCTAAAAAATTATTCTCACTTTCTTGCTTGTGGCTCTGAAAATTTTAACTCTAATTTACTTACATATACCACCTGCCAAATTCTTCTGTCTTCCATTGTGGCCTAGTAAAAACACTTACAAGTTGTGCAGCAAGTCAGTGAATAATTTCTGGCCCTTGACTGTGACTTAACAAATAGATTACTTTTTTTTCAAAATAACACATCTCATCTGTTCCTCTAACAAAGTAGCCAAGTACAAATTCTTGCATAATGTGCAGCAAGTATATATGCAATTTATGGCTGCTGTCTTATTCTCTGTTACTCCTTGAAAAAATTGACTTATCTCTTTCACTTACATTGCTGCCTGAGCCACAACCAACTGCTTACATATTCTCTAGCCACTGTGCCATATACTTGGCTGTTGTCTCTCAAACATGGCTATATAAATATCTATATATAGATATATCTATATAGATATAGACACAGTCAGGTCCATAAATATTGGGACATCAACACAATGGCCTTCCGGGTCTTTTAGTGTTGCTGAGCTCACGGTGCGTTCTTTCTTTTAAAGGATGTTCCAAACCATTGATTTTGCCACACCTAATGTTTTTGCTATCTCTCTGATAAATTTGTTTTGTTTTTTCAGCCTAATGATGGCTTGCTTCACTGATAGTGACATCTCTTTGGATCTCATATTGAGAGTTGACAGCAACAGATTCCAAATGCAAATAGCACACTCAAAATGAACTCTGGACCTTTTATCTGCTCCTTGTAAATGGGATAATGAGGGGATAACACACACCTGGCCATGGAACAGCTGAGCAGCTAATTGTCCCATTGGTCCCTTAAAAAGTGGGAGGCACATATACAAACTGTTGTAATTCCTACACCGTTTAGCTGATTTGGATGTAAATACCCTCAAATTAAAGCTGAAAATCTGCAGTTAAAGCACATGTTATTTGTTTCATTTAAAATCCATTGTGGTGATGTATAGAGCCAAAAAGATTAGAATTGTGTCGATGTCCCAATATTTATGGACCTGACTGTAGATATCTATCTATATAGATATCTATTTATATCTATAGATATAGATAGAGCTCCCTATCTATATAGATATAGATATTGATCTCTATCTATATCTATATTTGTGCCTTAACAGCTGCCTAAGCTATAGAGTGGGGGTTTAGGGTATTGAGGTGTTTTGGTGCACTCTATGTTGGCATATTGTTGAATGTTATACAAAATACAACATGGTGCTGGAAAAAAATGATCACAGGCTATGCTTTATGACACTGGCAATCTATATGAAGTTGATGAGGTTAGCTTTATTTTATTTTTTTCTCTTCAAAGTATATACCTTGCAATAGATTTTAACTATGTTGTCCATAATACTTCCAGCACTCAATTATGGTCTACCGCTGCTACACCAAAAATCGCCCATATTGGGTTGTTGCTGGTATATGTAAGCCAATTAATGTTTAAAATAAACAAAATTACAACACACGCAATTTATGTGATGACAAAATATGGTTTCAGTGATGCTGTCTCTGATGATTGTAATGGTCTGTGATATACTGTATGTAATTCTATAACATCTGGAAAATTATTTCTTGCAATAAAAATGTTAAAATTTAGCTTGTTTCTATTTAATCGCATGCACAGCAGCAGACTCAAATAAATACTCAGAACAACACAATCAATATGTCTGTTAATCATCTAAACATAATTTCTTCTCCAATATTCAGCCAATACAATCACAGATGCAAACATGATTATGATCAGGTAATTTGATAAATTGAAATATTTTCAGTTAAGATTTACTTGCTGTTGGAAGACGTAGTTTTGGAAACTGTTCAACGCTATTGTATGCATCTTTCAGCTCCAAGCAGGGCTACCCCATCTACTTGTCATACTGTATAAAGTGGCTGTTGTGCTTTTCTCATACAAACCTTTATTTTTATGTAACTTCTAGACTTAAATCTGTGAGAAGATGGCATTGTTGTAGGCTGTACTACTAAAGCCTGCTCACTACTTGTGAGCCACTCACGCAGAACAACCATACAACAAGTGAAAGGTCAATATAACTTCCTGCCACCATCTTTTTTATCTACACTGAATCAGCAATCATGAAAAAAGTGATGTCACAGTCAATAAGCAAATGATACACCGCCAGATAATGCAGTGTAACAAAAAAGCATCCAAACCTCAAGTAAATGCATTGCAAATGCAATGGAAGCATCATTACATTACAATAACACATTTTAATGAATAATATTGCAGATGCTATAATGCTTGAGCTGCGGTATGAACCAGTATGAATCTGCACAATTTCAAAACTATTTCCTTAAAGTGTATTTCAAGGCAAACACTTTTTTTTCTAGTTTTGGATAAAGTAGGGGTAAGAACTCCCATCAGGTTTTTTTTTTTTTTTTTAACAGAAGATTTTATTAAACAAATCAGCATTACAAAACAAAAGAAATTTAGTATAGCCATTGTGGTGATAACAATGATATTAAGATCTATCTTCAGACGATAGCCACTATTTATCAAATGTTCCAGATATGTACATCTCAGGAATTTCACTTATCAGTATTCCTACGGCATAACATTCCTATAAACCCTTAAACAATTTGAAGTAGGTAGCCAATATTTAATCAAACCTAATGGGGGTGGCGAGGGGGGAGGGGGGGGAAGGAGGGGGGGGGGGAGAGGGGAGGGAGAGGAGAGGGGAGGGAGAGGGGAGGGGGGGGGGGGACGAAGGGGGATGGACATAAGAAGAATAGACCTGGAATGTAGGATGTCCTCTACTATATTTCACATCTTAGTTATGGGGTAGGGGGTTCTGGATTTCCAGAGGCGTCCACCCAGGAGGACCAAAATTTATCGAAGTTCCCCGGGCATTGTCTACTTTCATACGTCAGTCTATATAGGGGGAGTACTCTATCCACCGACCCTCTCCACGAGGCAAGGGTAGGAGGCTCTTCCAATTTCCATCTCAACAGAATTTCTCGCCTAGCGTAGTACAATGAAAGGTTAGACACAGTTTACTATACCTATCACCCTCAACATCCTCCAGATGACTAAGCAACATTATTTGGGGATCCACCGGTAGATTTGAGCCTGTAACTTCACTCAGTGTGGAGGCAACTGCCGACCAAAAGGGTCGGATTTTGGGACAAGACCAGACCATGTGCCAGAACGTGCCCACCTCCTGCCTGCATCTCTGACAGTTGGGATCTCTGTCATGGTAAATGCGTGCCAGTCTGTGCGGGGTGAAATATGCTCTGTGTAGGAACTTAAATTGTATGAACCTGTCTTTTGCAGCGATCATAGAGGGAATGTAGGAAATTAAACACTCCCTCCATTCCTCCTCGTCCAAAGAGGGAATATCAGCCTTCCACTCTCCCCAGATTTTAGTTAATTTGGCGTCATACTCAACTGTGAGATATAGATATAGAGTTGAGAGGGGCTTTTCCATCACACTGGAAGTCAGGAGCCGTTCAACAGAATCCGGCTCCAGGACGAGGGGGGCTGAGAACTGAGCTTCAAAGGCATGTTTCAACTGCCAGTATCTGAATTGGAAGGAGAGTGGAATACCGAAGGATTGCCTCAGGGCTTGGAAAGTCATGAGCCTACCATCCTTAACCACATGTTTTAATGTGAGGATTCCCTTCTTTGCCCAGAGAGAGGGGTCTGGTATACTATAAAAGTGGGGGAGCATAGGGTTACCCCATAGGGGCATGTGAGGTGAAATGTGGTTGGGCCTCCGGTATATTTTCCTGGCTTCTTGCCAGACCCTCACAGTGGTTCGCATCAGAGTCGTCATGGATGAATTGGCCCTGAGACCGCGAAACGGGAGATTGCTCAGGGCAGCAAAGGAGCCCAGAATAGCCGCCTCTAGAGTGACCGCCGGATTCTGTGTGGGCTGGGAGAACCACCACCGAATCGTGACCAGAACAGCTGCCCAGTAGTAGATTTGAAAATTCGGCAGCGCCAGACCTCCCCCTGAAAGCAGGAGATATAGGATCTGCTTGGCCACTCTGGGTGGTCTCCCGGCCCAGACGAATTGTATCAGCAGACCCTCCAGCCTGCGGAAGAAGGTCCTAGGGATGTGTATGGGTGTGTTACGGAAAAAGTAGAGAAACTTGGGGAGGTAAATCATTTTTAGTAAGTTGACTCTGCCAACAGGGGTCAGTGGAAGGGAACGCCAAGCAGCACACCTAGCCGTGAGTTGCGTCATGAGTGGTCGGAGATTGTTGTCCGTGTAGCCCTGGACCTTAGCGCTGATTTTAATCCCCAAATATTTGAATTCTTCTACCCATTTGAGCTGCGGGTGTGGTACCTTAGGGGTCGAGGGGTGGAGCAGGAAGAGGACCGACTTGTCCCAATTAATACGAATCCCTGAATAGCAACCAAATTGATTAATTAGATCCAGGGCAGTCTGCAATGAGGACGAGGCGTCCGCTAAATAGAGCAGAGCATCGTCCGCGTACAGCGATATCTTTTCCTCATTTGGACCTACATGAAGTCCCCTCACCCCAGGGTGAGCCCTCAGCAAGACAGCCAGAGGCTCCATCGCCAAAGCAAATAGGCCCGGGGAGAGGGGGCATCCCTGCCGCGTGCCGCGAAACAGTTGGAACTTCCCCGATAGGCATCCGTTGGTACGTATTCTAGCTAAGGGGGCATGATATAACATACGGAGCCATTTCATAAAGCCTGGGCCGAACCCGAATCGCGACAGCACCTCCCATAGGTAGCCCCACTCGACGGAGTCGAAAGCCTTCTCCGCGTCGAGTGAGGCCACCACTCCACTGGTCACCCCATCCGCCCTGTCCATATGTGTCCCATCAGGTTTTTACTGTTAAACACATCTCTAATACCCTCACTTCCTATTCTGCTGACAGTTGTCCTACCAGACAGGAAATGAAGGAGAAGCTGCAAAAGGCTCATGGACAAAGGTAACATTTTTCAAAAGATCTGGATATGAGGTGCTGGATACAGGGTTTCAATATCACATAATGGAATCTAGCTGGTAAAGCTTAATAGTTAGGTGGCTTTCATGTGACTGTGGGTCTCATAGGGTACCCTGCCTAGAGTCCAAAGGAAAAGAAAACAATGATAGTGCCACACCACTGGTTCTTAGAGTACAAAGTGAAAGACTTTTAATTTAACTTTGGACTCACTTTTAACCAATCCCCCTTCCTGACCAGAGCACTTTTTGCGATTCGGCACTGCATCGCTTTAACTGACAATTGCGCGGTCACGCAACGTTGCACCCAAACAAAATTTACGTCCTTTTTTTCCCACAAATAGAGCTTTCTTTTGGTGGTTTTTGATTACCTCTGCGTTTTTTATTTTTGTGCTATAAACAAAAAAAGAGCGACAATTTTGAAAAAAACGCAATATTTTTTACTTTTTGCTATAATAAATATCCCCCAAAAATATATATAAAAAAAAATTTTTCCTCAGTTTAGGCCAATATGTGTTCTCCTACATATTTTTGGTAAAAAAAACTGCAATAAGCATATATTAATTGGTTTGAGCAAAAGTTATAGCATCTACAAAATAGGGGATAGTTTTATGGCATTTTTATTATAATATTTTTTTTTTACTAGTAATGGCGGCGATCTGCGATTTTTATCGAGACTGTGACATTATGGCGGCTACATCGGACACTTTTGACACATTTTTGGGACCATTAGCATTTATACAGCAATCAGTGCTAAAAAAATGTAGTACTGTGAGTACTGTAAAAATGTCACTGGCAGGGAAGGGGTTAACACTAGGGGTGTTCAAGGGGTTAATTGTGTTCCCTAGTGTGTTTCCTAACTGCAGGGGGGAGGGGACTGAGTAGGGGAGATGACAGATTGCTGTTCATGCTCTGTATGAATGGGCGATCAGTCTCTTCTCCCCTCAGAGAACCGGAAACTGTGTGTTTACACACACAGATCCCGGTTCTTGGTGCGCCACGAGCGCCCGTCGGTGATCGCAACCGCCGGGCACTCGCATTGGCTCCGTGGTCGAGCAGCGTGCACGTGCGCCCCTAGTGGCCACAGGGCGAAGCGACGTTACATAACATTGTTTCGCCCCGCCGTGCCATTCTGCCACAATAAAGCTGCGGAGGCTGGTTAGCAAGTGGTTAAACAAAATGACAATCTTGGGGGTTAGGAAAGATCCCACCTTTCACTGGCAGATGCTAGTTTAATTACCGTATATACTCGAGTATAAGTCGAGTTTTTCAGCACATTTATTTGTGCTGAAAGTGCCCCCCTCGATTTATACTCGAGTCAAGCACTTTTCTGCAGCAGAGAATGACATTTTCCGAACCGATTTTGGGGCCCCGTATCTCGGGGTCACTTAGTGCTAGGAACCCCAGCTTTGGATATTTTATGGTGCTAGTTCCACTGGGTTTGCATACCAAATTTGGGGTTCCTAACACTAAGTGGCCCCATGATACGGGGCCCCAAATTCGGTCAACTGTGTTCATCTGCAGCAATGTCATTTCGGGACCCTTTGGGTTCAGAGACCCCAAATTTTGACTGCAGCTAGGGGGCATCTAGGAACCCTTAACTACCGAGTTTGAAGTTCGGGGGACCTATGGCTGCAAATGGGCACAGTGAGGCTGCAAATGGGCATTGTTGACCCTCTTTTCCACTTACAGTAGCTGTGCATTTCTCACCCTCGTCTTATACTCGGGTCACTAAGTTTTTCCCATTTTTTTGTGGTAAATTAGGGCCTCGACTTATACTCGGAATGACTTATACTCGAGTATATACAGTAACACAATTTAAAACATTTAATTCAGATGCAGTAAAGACAATGGGGATCGCATACATCTCCTGCGGCATTGCCCAAAGCTACACCAGTACTGGACCGGTTATAGTGCACATCATTAACAGTAGCTTCTACATAACCATATCCCTTGACCCTAAACTGTGTTTACTGGGTATACTGGATGATGTTGTACCAGATGTACATGTCAGAGAGGCGGTATCTAGGGCAGTATTTCAAGCATGAAAGCTGCTTTTGCAACACTGGACTTCCCAATCCCCTCCAACCTTAGAGATGTGGTTAACCAATATGGGAATGACACTGCGATATAAATGTTTGATATATAAACACAGGGGCATTTCAAACTGGTTTAATAAGATCTGGGGTTGCTGGCTAGCTGCTCCAGGCTTTGTTCCTTTGGATCTAGTCTTGGATAGGCTACTGACGTAAGCAGCAAAGGGCACAGTCGGGGCATATTGGGGAAGGGGTATGTTGGGACATTTCCCTTTGCCGTATACCTGGATGTATATACTTGGAGATGGGACAATTGATGGCGTATCTGATTTGGTGTATATACCTGCTTTGGTTGTGTAAAAGAGCATTGTTGTACTTCAATTTCTGTGAATGTATTGAATGACAAAACTCTCTGGAATGTGCATTATTTTTGTACTGTTAATTGGTTACTAACAAACTTTTTTCTGATTTAAAAAATAAAAAACATTTAATTCGTCTTTTTTAAGAAGCCCAGAGTTCACCCTTTATGCACATGCAGAACTTTAAGCCTGATGATGGGTTTTATCTTAATCCCAAAAAGAAGGCTGAATGTTATGCAACATGTCATCTTGTTTATAAAGGACTTTTACTTTGGACTTTAAAGGACCAGTAAAGTGGTGCTAGAATTTCTTTCATCAGCTTAGAAACAAAACTCTTGTGGGGATTACAGCCTTCCCCTAAACTATTACTACCACTGTCTGTTTCATTGGAAAGTTTCCCTAACTTCCTGTTTGGTAAAATGTTGGCAGCAGGAAAGGAAGTGAGGGTAGGCCACTGCTTAACCCCAGATAGCAGTTAAGCAGTGGCGGCTGGTGCTCGAAATTCTTGGGGGGATGCAAACAAACTGAAAAATTCAGATAAAAACAATCAACTGCAGCCTCACTGTGCCCATCAATTGCAGCTACTGTGCAATTAAAAGCAGCCTCTGTGCTATCAAACTCAGCCACTGTGCCCATCAATTGCAGCCACTGTGCCCATCAAATGCAGCCACGGTGCCCATCAATTGCAGTCACTGTGCCCATCAATTGCAGCCACTTTGCCCATCAAACGCAGCCACTGTGCCCATCAAATGCAGCCACTGTGTCATCAAACGCAGCCACTCTGCCATCAAATGTACCCACTGTGCCCATTGAATGCAGCCACTGTGCCCATCAAATACCACCACTGTGCCCCATCAAATGCTGCCACTGTGCCCATCAAATGCCGCCACTGTGCCCATCAAATGTTGCCACTGTGCCCATCAAAAGTTAATACTGTGATCCCCGCCCGCTCGATGTCTGCTCGGCATCAAACGCAGCCACTGTGTCATCAAACGTAGCCACTGTGCCCATCAATTGCAGTCACTGTGCCCATCAATTGCAGCCATTGTGCCCATCAAAAGCAGCCACTGTGCCTATCAACTGCAGCCACTGTGCCATCAAACGCAGCCACTGTGCCCATCAATTGCAGCCACTGTGCCATCAAACGCAGCCACTGTCCCCATCAATTGCAGCCATTGTGACATCACACGCAGCCTCTGTGCCATCAAATGCAGTGGCATTATTATTATACAGGATTTATATAGCACCAACACGGTGCCCATCAATTGCAGCCACTGTGCCCATCAAATGCAGCCACTTTGCCCATCAATTGCAGCCACTGTGCCCATCAAATGCAGCCACTATGCCCATCAAATGCAGCCACTGTGCCCATCAAATGCAGCCACTGTGCCATCAAACATAGCCACTGTGTCCATCAATTGCAGCCACTGTGCCCATCAAATACAGCCACTGTGCCCCATCAAATGCTGCCACTGTGCCTATAAAATGCTGCCACTGTGCCCATTTAAATACCGCCATTGTGCCCATCAAATACAGCCACTGTGCCATCAAATGCCACCACTGTGCCCATCAAATGCTGCCACTGTACCATCAAATGCTGCCACTGTGCGCTGCGTAAACTGTTGGCGCTATATAAATCCTGTATAGTAATAATATCCCTTTGCCCATCAAATACCGCTATTGTGCCCCATCAACTTATGCCACTGTGCCCATCAAAGGCTGCCACTGTGCCCATCAAATACTGTCACTGTGCCCATCAAATGCTGTCACTATGCCCATCAAAAGTTAACAATGTGATCCCCCCCCCTGCTCGCCATCTGCCCGGAACTTACCCTATCTCGTTGGGGCAGCGGGTGGCAGCAGCGAGCTGTGTCCTCCATGCCTGTCGTTTCTGCCAATCAGGTGATGGTTAACACACCCGCGCTTCCTGATTGGCGGAGAGGCGGTTCAGTGTTAGAAAAGCAAATATTCATTTGCTGTTCTAACACACCTGGGTGAACTGTGAGCGCAAAGCTCTGCGCTCGCAGTTCACCTTTTTTGAAGCCTATTAGAACCTATGGCTCTAATCATGTGCTACAAAAATACACCCCTCCACTTTAATTCAACGCTCAGGGCATCCAGTAGGGGTCGGACGCCTGAATAGAGGGTAGCGGCGGCGGCCATGAATATATTCATGAAATGCATGAATCTATCCATAATTCATATAGGGGGTGGCTAGAGAGAGGGGGTGGCACCCGTGCCCCCTTAATGGACGCACCGCCACTGCATTAAAGTAAGACAGGGATTTTAATCCAGCTACTGTGCCATAAAATGCAGCCACTGTGCCATCAAACATAGCCACTGTGCCCATCAAGTGTAGACACTGTGCCCATCAATTGCAGCCACTGTACCTATCAAATGCAGCCACTGTGCCTATCAAATGCAGCCACTGTGCCCATCAAATGCAGCCATTGTGTCATCAAATGCTGCCACAGTGTCCATCAATTGCAGCCACTGTGCTCATCAAATGCCGCCACTGTGCCAATCAAATGCTGCCACTGTGCCCATCAAATGCTGCCATTGTGCCCATCAAATACTGCCACTGTACCCCATCAAATATCGCCACTGTGTCCATCAAATGGCACCCCTCTGCCCATAAAAAGTTAAAACTGTGATCCCCGCTCGCCCGCCGTCTGCCAGGCACTTACCCTATCTCGGTGGGGCAGCGAGTGACAGCAGCGAGCTGTGTCCTCCGTGCATCCTATCTTCCAATCACAGTGCCTTTCGTTTCAGCCAATCAGGTGATGGGCAACACACCCAGACTTCCTGATTGGCAGGGAGGCAGTTCAGTGTTAGAACAGCGAATATTTTTTTGCTGTTCTAACACACCTGGGTGAACTGCGAGCGCAATGCTCTGCGCTTGCGGTTCACCTTTTTTGAAGCCTATTAGACCCTATGGCTCTAATCAGGTGGTTCAAAAATACACCCCAACCACTGTAATTCAGGCCCCTGGTGTCCAAAAAGGGGCCGGACGCCTGGATAGGGGGAGGTGGCAGAGGCCATGGATAGATTCATGCAATGCATGAATCTATCCATTATTCATATAGGGGAGTGGCTGGACAGAGGGGGCGGTGCCCGTGTGCCCCTAATGGACGCATCGCCACTGGCTATGGTAGCTCTTACACCCATATGAGATGCCTTTCTGCATTGAATATTTGTGTGAACTTATCCATAAAGTGAATGTTACTACATATCAGTGAAGAATCAGTTTAGTCACAGGCAAAAACACTATTCTCACTTATGAAACGAAAAATAATGGTGCGCTGTTCGTTTAAAAATTGAATATATATATATATATATATATATATATATATATATATATATATATATATATATATATCCGTGTGGGATGGAGTAGACGACAGTTTTGTGGAAACGCGTTGGGTCGGAGAGTATGTGTAAGGTCCTCTGTACTAGCTGGACGGATGATACCACCGCTAGGGACATCGATCATGCTTGAATTTTTTAACCTCGATGTAAGTGTAACTTTTAAACTTTTTTAATAAAATTTCTGGCTGATTTATACTCTCTCTTTTATACATATGGTTTCTGGATTTATGGAATTTATCCCTGCAAGCATGTGGAGACACGCCATTTGAGATATCCACACTTGTGAATACGTCTTCACAAGCTGCCTTGATCTCTGTAATTGTGACCATTCAGTCTGGTAAGAGACCAACCTTTTTGGCTTGTTGACGCACCTTTCCATCTTTTGACCACTGGTGGGCAAGGAGTGGAAAATGTGTTATTTTCACAGTTTTCAATTGCTATACGCATCCTTTCTAGAGTGTGTAGACTTGATTTATTTGTTGCACTGAGATTTTGCCATTATTATATGTATACTTGGCTATACACCATGCATATATTTTAAGATTTTTTCATTTATGCACTTTCTTCTATCTGTATATTCGTATTTTTGGAATCAGTGCAATAATTTACGTACACAATTCATATAAGTTTGTTCATCACATGTTGTAGAATCAACCAGATCGATTTCACTCATTCAATTTGGTATCATAACACACGGATATATATATTTTTCCATTTTTAAAGGAACAGCTCACCATTATTTTTCATTTAGCTTCTTATTCCAGGATTTAGGTTGCAGCAGTTCAACATCAGGCCGGCGCAGAGATAAATTTTTTGTTTATTTTATCCTCACTTATTCTTTGATGTTTTATAGGACTGAACTGTCAGTTATCCTAAAGGACTTCACAGGGATCTGCAGCAACCATTGACGAAACTAAGATCTCGGCAGTATGCAGGTTTGTTTCTAATAATGAATCAGAGATATATTTAAAATGGATTCCAATGCTTGTATCTTTTTTTAGCTCTGAAAATTGATTGTGAGACACACATTTTAGTAATATGAGCTTTTAAATCAAAGAATGGGTACTTATTGAGTGCAATAGTCCAAACGGTCCTTTTTCCTTCCCAGTAACAAATATTATAGTATATTCCCTGGTCTGTACATGTCTGAAAACTACTAGTGAAGGAGTCTATGGGGTTGATTTACTAAAACTGAAGAGTGCAAAATCGGGTGCAGCTGTGCATGGTAGCCAATCAACTTCTAGCTTCAGTTTGTTCAATGAAGTTTTGACAAAAAAAAAAAAACAATCTGAATGCTGATTGGTTTCTTTGCAGAGCTGCACCAGATTTTGCACTTTCCAGTTTTAGTAAATCAACCTTTCTGTGCTCTTTATACAGGTAGCCAGTAACACACTAGAGCTTCTGCAATACATTTATACAGGGGTGTGTTTGGCTGTTGGACAAAATATTGGCTATACAGGCTGCAAGGCACCATAAAAAAATGTTGGTCCTGTGTGATTCACATATTATTATGGTTTTTATTCTTAAAATTTCAATAGACAGAACTAATTTAAATAGCACAATTCTAATCATTAAACAACATGAAAAATGCAAAATGCTTGCAAATGTCTGCTTAGAAGGAATACGCCTAAGTTGGGTCAAATTTTGAATTTGGCAGATTGGCAATCAATTTTGGGAGAAAAAAATCAAACAAAAGTTTCACTAATATGAGCTTTTAAAATAAAATAAAAAATAATATTAATTGAGTACATAAATCCATATGTCTGTATGAAAATATTCTAGTGCAAAACATTTTGTTTGCTAAGGGTTTTAGGTTATATAGTTTGGTTAATAAACATTATCAACACCATTAGCACACTGGACCTGTCTGGGACATCAGCAATGACCATAGGTAAGAAAAATTCATAGTTAGGCACACATTTAACCCCTTGATCGCTCTAAATGTTAACCCCTTCCCAGCCAGTATCATTAGTACAGTGACAGTGTATAATAGTATTATCACTGATCATTGTATTAATGTCACTTAGTCAGTTTCACCCAGCGTCAGTGGCAGACTTCCCAGCACACTCCCATTATAAGTCGCTGATCACTGCTATTAGTAGTATAAAAAAAAATTCAATATATATATACTATAAATTGTAGGAGCTATAACTTTTACGCAAACACTTATTGGGATTTTCTAAATCAAAGACATGTAGCGGAATACATTTTGGCCAAAAATTATGAAGAAATGTTATTTGTTTATTTTTTTATTGGATATGTTTTGTAGCAGAAAGTAAAAAATATTTTTTTTTCAAACCTTTTAGTCTTTTCTTAGTTTTTTCATTTATATTGCAAAAAAATTAAAAACTCAGTGGTGATCAAATACCACCAAAAGAAATCTCTGTGTAAAAGAAATTATAACAATTTTGTTTGTGTACTGCGTTGCATGACCGTGCAATTACCAGTTAAGGTGGCGCAGTGCTAAATAGCAAAAAATGGCCTGGTCATGAAGGGGGTAAAATCTTCCAGAAGTCAAGTGGTTAAAGACTATTAACTTAGAAAAGCAAACAGACTTACAAACTGTATACTGTAGATATCAATAAGAAGTTTAAACCCTAAATGGCCCTAACATTTAGAACTGTGAACTGTGTTAATTATAACAATAATTTGATTTTCTAATTGTTAGTGGTGTCAAATCACAACAATAAGAAACTTTGTAGAAGCAGGGTGGAATTTTTTTCTTGAACAAACAAAATACTAACAGCGTAAGTGATTTTCCTTTAGGAAAGTCCAATCACTGCAAAATCAAATATTAACAGCAAACTTTTTAAAAGTACTTTCAAACGACATTTGTCAAATCATCAAATGTACTTATAAGAATTTTCATGTGAATAATTATTTGAAAATTTACTGGATTATGAGCAAAAAGGTTCACAAATGTGGAAGCCAAAGAAGAAATGTGTTCTTTGAAAAAAAGAAAAAAAAAGAAACCCTATTGACAGCATGTGGTTACACCAGTGGAAAGCCTGACAGACTTCTGTCAATGGAGAGACCAAGCAGACTGGACTACACATTTTGAAATACAAAGGAATAATTCTATTAATTGAAAAATCAATATATATTCCTAATCCAAGCTCTACTACTAGAGAGCATCAATAACTCGAAAAATGGTTTTGTAACTTGCCTATTCTTTGCGATACTTTAAATTACTGAAAAAGATGCAATGACAGGGTGCATCAACAAGACAACACAGAAGAGCATCAGGGAGTTCTGAAAAACTTTGAATCGTTGACTGAGGACACACCAAGTAAGGTGGAAACAACTATTCCTTGAAAATGTTGTACATGCATGACAAAGATGGGCATAATTGTCCTAATATCACCCACTTATTTGTTTGATATTTATAAAGATCTTTATCAATTCAAATCCACAGGATTCTCAGATTTGGGATTACATCTCCAATCTAGGTGCATCTTGAGATTTTGGTTAGATATTTAGTTATTTAAAATACAGTCAAAATGATACTAGTTCAGATGATTTACTATAAATTCACCATAGAGTATAAGTACAATATTTTCAACTAAAATGGTGGTGTATAAAAATTACTGGCCTTTGTGTCTTGCTTATAGAAAAATAGAAACATTTTATACACTAATTGCTTTTTTTTCTTTCCATTTGACATATGTTTTTGTTTTTTTCAACTCTATAGCAAACACTTAATAAAATGATGCATTTATTTTAACCAATAATGATGTTTCTTTCCAAGCAACCCATATTATAGCATAGCTTCCGATACATGTGTGTAAGCTGCTAGTGAAGAAATCTGTGCTCTTTGTCCAATGTAGCCAGAGACACTGGAGCTTCTGTGATACATGTATATGAGGGGTTTATTTGGCTGTTGGACATGGCCTCTGGGAAACAGAAGTCTGGTTCATACTTTGTGTCCTTGCATCATACACAGTTCAATGCCTAGTTTAAAGGTGTTGTTCAAAACCCAATGGCTACTCAAACAGACATTCATCTATCTAGGACAGAATGTATGCTGAGTATGAGAGTAGGACACTCCTGAAGGAGTCCAACTTATTGTTCCTAGTTGGCCATAACCGCTTTGCATAATTTTCTTTGCTCAGATTTGAAAGAAAGAGGACATTTTTTAGACCCCGTGGTATTAGCACAAATGTTTATCAAACCAATATATTGGTAAAAATATTTGAAGTGACCATAAGCTTATAGGAGAGGGAGAAAGGAGGTCCATAAGTTGTACTGACCTGGCCACTTGCGGGCTATTCTGTAGATCCGTACGGACTTGGTAGTGAAAGGCTTAACGGTCTGCAGAAGTTGCAGCAATTTCATCTCTTGTAGGTAGAGATTGAGTCAAAGCATTTAAAACCCAACATCACATACCAGACAGGCTGTACAAAATTACCTACTTCTCTGACCACTATTAAGGGTATGTTAAATTGGGACTAGGAAAAAGAGTGCTATCACTGGGAGCCAATCAAATGTACTAACATGGTAATAGAAGGGGAGAGAAGAATGAGCAGAGGGATGACCTAATCTGTCTGATGCTGTTCCTTCGCTGTCTAATCATAGGATCAGGGCAAGGAGATGACCTAACTGTACAGCTCTTATTGTAGTGGAGAAAATTAAGGTCACTCACCCAACTGTCATGACTAGCTAAATCTCAGGACTGCATTGACAGAAATGCAGACTTCTTAAAAACAGCTCCCACAAAATAACTTTGTAAAACAGCTCCCAAATAAGTGCTTAGACTATTGGATTGATTTACTGAAACTAGCGAGTGCAAAATCTGGTGCAGCTTTGCATAGAAACCTGTCAGCTTTTAGGTTTTTTGTCAAAGCTTAATTGAACAAGCTGAAGTTAGAAGCTGATTGGCTACCACGCACAGCTGCACTAGATTTTTCACTCTGCAGTTTTAGTTAATCAACCCCTATGCATTTAGCTGTCTGCCTGGAATTCAGCTTTAGGCCGGGTTCACACTGGTGCGACACGACAGCCGTCCTACTTTGGATCCAACTTTGCCCTGCGACTTGAAGCCGACATACGTCCGAATTTCGATGAACAGGGATCCGACTTGGATCCCCGCCAATACCAGGCATGTGTTTGATATGAATCTTGTGGGGGAACTCCACGCCAAATTTTAAATAAAAAACTGACATGGGTTCTCCCTCCAAGAGCATACCAGGCCCTTCAGTCTGGTATGGATTTTAGGGGAACCCCCTAAGCTGAAAAAATGGCGTGGGAGTCCCCCCAAATCCATACTAGACCCTTATCCGAGCACGCAGCCCGGCCGGTCAGGAAAAGGGGTGGGGATGAGCGAGCGCCCGCCCACTCCTGAACCATACCAGGCCGCATGCCCTCAACATGGGGGGGTGGGTGCTTTGGGGCAGAGGGGAGCCCTGCAGCCCCCCCAACCCAAAGCACCTTGTCCCCATGTTGATGAGGACAAGGGCCTCTTCCCGACAACCCTGGCCATTGGTTGTCGGGGTCTGCGGGCAGGGGTTTATCGGAATCCGGGAGCCCCCTTTAATAAGGGGGCCCCCAGATCCTGGCCCCCCACCCTATGTGAATGAGTATGGGGTACATCGTACCCCTACCCATTCACCTAGGAAAAAAAGTGTCAATAAAAAAAAACACACTAGACAGGTTTTTAAAGTAATTTATTAGGCAGCTCCGGGGGTCTTCTTCAGACTTCGGGGGTTTCTTCCTTCATCTCCGCGGTCTCTTCCTTCTTCTCCACACTCTCCGGTCTCTTCTCCGCGCTCTCCGATTCTTCTCCCGCTCTCCGGTATCTTCTGCCGGGTGCCTCCGCTATCTTCTGGTCTTTTGACCGCTCTTTTGCTAGCGGTGGCCCAGTCTTCTCCGTCGTCTTGTTCCCTCTTCTCTTCTTCCGATGTTGACACGAAGCTCTCTCCCGCTGTAATGCCGTGTGCAGTTTGCGCAACGACTTATATAGGCATGGGGCATGGTCACCGGCTGATGATAGTTGGTAACGTCATAAGGGGCGGAGTCACCGGGTGCCATCAGCCGGTGATCACGCCCCATGCCTATATAAGTCGTTGCGCAGCGCGCACACGGCATTCCAGTGGGAGAGAGCGTCGTGTCAACATTGGAAGAAGAGAAGAGGGAAGAAGACAGCGGAGAAGACCGGGCCACCGCTAGCAAAAGAGCGGGCAAAAGAGCAGAAGATAGCGGAGGAGCCCGGGAGAAGATACCGGAGAGCGGGAGAAGAACCGGAGAGCGCGGAGAAGAGACCAAAGAGCATGGAGAAGAAGGAAGAGACCGCAGAGAAGAAGGGAGAGACCCCCGAAGTTGGAAGAAGACCCCTGGAGCTGCCTAATAAATTCTTATAAAAACCTGTCTAGTGTGTTTTTTTTTATTGACACTTTTTTCCTAGGTGAATAGGTAGGGGTAAGATGTACCCCATACTCATTCACATAGGGTGGGGGGCTGGGATCTGAGGGCCCGCTTATTAAAGGGGGTTCCCGGATTCCGATAAGCCCCCCGCCCGCAGACCCCGACAACCAACGGCCAGGGTTGTCGGGAAGAGGCCCTTGTCCTCATCAACATGGGGACAAGGTGCTTTGGGGTGGGGGGGCCACAGGGCGCACCCACCACTCCATGTTGAGGGCATGTGGCCTGGTACGGTTCAGGAGGGGGTGGGCGCTCGCTCATCCCCACCCCTTTTCCTGACCGGCTGGGCTGCGTGCTCGGATAAGGCTCGGATAACGCCTTTTTTTGGGGTAGGGGGTTCCCCTTAAAATCCATACCAGACCCAAGGGCCTGGTATGCTCTTGGAGGGGGAACCCATGCCGGTTTTTTATTTAAAATTTGGCACGGAGTTCCCCCTCAAGATCATCTGAGCACAAGTCGCATGCCAAAGTCGGATCATGTGAGATGGCGATTCGACTTTGATCTGACTTCAATAATAGTCAATGGGCTGAAGTAGGATCAAAGTCGGACCAAAATAGTACAGGGAGCATTTTCAAAGTGGGACCGACTTGTGTCGGACCAGCTAGGACGGCTCCCATAGGGAAACATTGATTTTCACACGTCATGCGACATGAGCTCCCAATGTCGGAGCGTTTGTCGCACTAGTGTGAACCCAGCCTTAAGGATATGGTTATATTATTTATTTGAGATTGCACTGGGGAGGTTGTGTAGGCAGTTAAGCTGCAGATAGTGCTTAATGAAGTCCAAAGAAACCATATGCAAATACATTGGTTGCCATTGCTAACCTCTATCTGTAAATGCTTTTCTTGGTGTCATACATGTCTCGTCTCTCTATATCACGTCTCTATATCACTGGCCTGAAATAAGTATGTAAATCAGTAACTCCAACATTTGCTGTAAACATGTTTTTGAATCAGAAAGTACCGAAACCAGTGGATCAGCATGACTGCCAAAGAGCTAACATTTTCAAAAGGAGGTAAGCATTGATTGTCTATGTATTTCTCCCAAGGTAGTCAATTTTTAAGGCATTATGCAAACAAAATATTATTTTTTTATTAAATAAAACCTTAAATTATTATAATGTTTAAACAAAACCTGGCAATTTTGCATCGCATCTTGTTTAGTTGATTAATATCAACTAGTTAGTAGTAGCTGATGTGCAAAACTTACATTAAGTTATAATGAGCACGTTTTACAACCACAATATATGGTAAACAGGAAAACAATTGCAGAAGATGGGTGTTTTTAAAAATATTAAATCTAAAACATTGCTGGATTATATCAGCAACAAATATAGAAATACAGATAAATTAATGCATTATGTTGCAACAAAATTTCAAAATGTTAGCATAATAGCCAAATCTTTTTTTTTCTATCTTTGATCTTTATATCAAATATATTTGATCATTTGATGAAATTATAATGTATATATATATATATATATATATATATATATATATATATATATATATATATATATATATACACAGTTTCTCACAAAAGTGAGTACACCCCTCCAATTTTTGTAAATATTTTATTATACCTTTTCATGTCACAACACTGAATAAATGACACTGTGGGGGTTATTTACGAAAGGCAAATCCACTTTACACTACAAGTGCAAAGTGCACTTGAAATTGCACTGAAAGTGCACTTGGAAGAGCAGTCGCTGTAAATCTGAGGGGTAGATCTGAATTGAGGGGAAGCTCTGCTGATTTTATTATCCAATCATGTGCAAGCTAAAATGCAGTTTTTTATTTTCCTTGCATGTCCCCCTCGGATCTACAGCGACTGCACTTCCAAGTGCACTTTCAGTGCAATTTCAAGTGCACTTTGCACTTGTAGTGCAAAGTGGATTTGCCTTTAGTAAATAACCCCCTTTGTTACAATGTAAAGTAGTGAGTGTACAGCTTGTATAAAAGTGTAAATTTGCGGTCCCCTCAAAATAACTCAACACACAGCCATTAATGTCTACCGCTGGCAACAAAAGTGAATACACCCCTAAGTGAACATGTCCAAATTGGGCCCAATTAGCCATTTTCCCTCCCCAGTGTCATGTGACTTGTTAGTGTTACAAGGTCTCACATGTGAATGGGAGCGGGTGTGTTAAATTTGGTGTTAGCACTCTCACTCTGTCATACTGGTCACTGGCACCTCATGGCAAAGAACTCTCAGTGGATCTGGAAAAAGAATTGTTGCTCTACATAAAGATGGCCTAGGCTATAAGAAGATTGCCAAGACCCTGAAACTGAACTGCAGCATGGTGGCCAAGACCATACAGCGGTTTAACATAACAGGTTCCACTCAGAACTGGCCTCGCCGTGGTTGACCAAAGAAGTTGAGTGCATGTGCTCAGTGCCATATCCAGAGGTTGTCTTTGGGAAATAGACGTATGAGTGCTGCCAGCATTTCTGCAGAGGTCGAAGGGGTGGGGGGTCAGCCTGCCAGTGCCCAGACCATACGCCGCACACTGCATCAAATTGGTTTGCATGGCTGTCATCCCAGAAGGAAGCAACTTCTAAAGATGATGCACAAGAAAGGCAGCAAACAGTTTGCTGAAGACAAGCAGACCACAGGACATGGATTACTGGAACCATGTCCTATGGTCTGATGAGACCAAGATAAACTTATTTGGTTCAGATGGTGTCAAGCGTGTGTCGCGGCAACCAGGTGAGGAGTACAAAGAAAAGTGTGTCTTGCCTACAGTCAAGCATGGTGGTGGGAGTGTCATGGTCTGGGGCTGCATGAGTGCTGCCAGCACTGGGGAGCTACAGTTCATTGAGGAAACCATGAATGCCAACATGTACTGTGACATACTGAAGCAGAGCATGATCCCCTCCCTTCAGGGACTGGGCTGCAGGGCAGTATTCCAACATATTAATGACCCCAAACACACCTCCAAGATGACCACAGCTGAGGGTGAAGGAGATGGACTGGCCAAGCATGTCTCCAGACCTAAACCCTATTGAGTATCTGTGGGGCATCCTCAAACGGAAGGTAGAGGAGCGCAAGGTCTCTAACATCCACCATCTTTATGATGTCATCATGGAGGAGTGGAATAGGACTCCAGTGGCAACCTGTAAAGCTCTGGTGAACTCCATGTCCAAGAGGGTTAAGGCAGTGCTGGAAAATAATGGTGGCCACACAAAATATTGACACTTTGGACCCAATTTGGACATTTTCACTTAGGGGTGTACTCTTTGTTGCCATCGGTTTAGATATTAATGGTTATGTGTTGAGTTATTTTGAGGGGACAGCAAATTTACACTGTTATACGAGCTGTACACTCACTACTTTACATTGTAGCAAAGTGTCATTTCTTCAGTGTTGTCACATGAAAAGATATAATAAAATATTTACAAAAATGTGAGGGGTGTACTCCATCTTGTGAGATACTGTATATATACAGTAATATTCTCTATGAAAAGCATCAGGAAAAGCCTCAGGCATCAAGAAAAAGTATGAAGGCTGATGCCTCTATGTAGCACCTGCTGAATACGTAGACAAATAGCGTACCTTCCTTGAACAATAGTTTGTTATGAAAGATCACATGAGAGAAAAGTTAGAACAGCCTAAACTTGGCACTGTAACTAAAAGCTTTATTCGGTAAAGTAAATTTGAACTAAAAACGTGAAATATATCAACGAAAGAAAAACATTTTTAACATTTTGAATTTACATTGCACTTCTTTGCAACCAGAAAAAAATATACTGTTTTTATTTTAAATCATCTGTTTTAAATAGTCCAAACATAATTCTTTTGAATATCTAATTGAAATGTGTACTTTGTTCCCTCCTAAACTGTTCAGTTACATTCTGAGACCTGTCAGATCTCCAGAATTAGAAATTCACTTAACTGTTGTTTGGGCTTCTGCCAAGGCCAAGCCTTTTACTTCTAATGACAGCCAGCTGAGGGGACATTGAGAGGAGCACAATTCAATTTGTAGGCCCTCTAATTTGATTACCGATGCAGAGTCTTTTATTTTCTCCAAAATTCGCCATGGGCAGAATGAAAGATGGCCAAAGGATGAGCTGTCAGCATCACGAGAAGCGTCGAAAACAAACAAACAAGAGATATATTTGTGTATGGATACTACATGTATGAGAAAGTGAGAACCTGAGTGAATTGTTATAGCGACAATGTTATGTTTGCAGAGTGTCACCCTTTCTTTTTCTCTGTAGATCGTTCCAGCCACAATACTTTCACTTGTCAGTACTGGCATTCAGTAATAGACATTCTGAAAGTAACAATATCCCAAAATGAGTTAAAAACCCTATCCTCATCAAACACAATTAATGGATAACACCAAAGCATAAGTGCAAGCTGGACATTATTCTTAATCCTACAAAGACCATACACATTATTCACTGTGTATTATCATGGCTACCCTTTCATTTTTTTTTCTATGGATTATGTTCATAGCATAATAATTGCTGTTCACTTTTAAATTGAAATCCATGCCTTTTAATGAGAATATGTTAAAGGATGCTATAAAAAGAGATAAAAAAAAGTTGCCAAGTGGTTGTTGACCTGAAAAAGATGAACATTTTAAAAAAAGAAGAGAGGCACCTTGCTACAAGATAATTACTTTGCTCTTAGGATAATGGCGATCATCCAATGTATATGGAAACCTAAATAATTTCTGCTCCTCTTTGGAAGCTATAGCACATTTTTAAACATGTTCATCAGTATAACGTGCATGATCCACAGACGACCTTTATAACTCCACATTACCATATAAAAACCAATCTTTTATATCAATGACCATTCAATGACCAATGCATCACACATTTTGCAATAATTTGTATTTATTTCCATGTAGTGCCCTCCTCTTGTTAGGTTGTTAGGCTAAATTTAGTTTTTGGCCTTACTGTAGTCAGTGGAGCAGTGATCTCTTGTTTCTGTCTGGTCATAGCTTTCTAAGCTGGGTGTTTGATTTCTCCTACTTGCTTCTGGCAGAAGCTTTCAGAATATAGGGCAAGGAGAGTCAAATAACCAGCTATGAATATTTATCATGCTTCAGCCAATCCCTGAAAGGGGGTATCCAGAAGGTGGCTGGAGAGGTGATAAATATTTGGGAGGCCTTTCCAGAGTGTTCTTTCTATGCTAGGAGGCTTCCAGCTCTCCTGGAACAGCTGCCCATGGGAGGCAGCTAGAGTCGGCTAAAAAATTACAGTTTAAGCCTGAGCAGATGCTGGGCTGGGGGCCTGGAGAAGATTACTAAAGGGATTTTTGCTTGAGGGCACTTTTCTGAAGTCCCAGTCTGGAGAAGGATCTTCCTCACTGAAGAACTACTTATAAAAGCTTGGTGGTAGTCGACTCCTGTGACATTGTGAGTTAGACCCCATACACACTATTAGATTTTCTGCAGATTTTTGTTTTCAGATTTACAGATTTACAGAGTTAAGAGTTTAAATTTGTATGCAATCAGGCAGGCCCTTGCACTACATTGTTTTGATAAATCTAAAGACAAAAATCTGCAGAAAATCTAATAGTGTGTATGGGGCTTAAGACCTACTGTGGGACTTTCATGCATGTCTGCAGCTATAAGGATTTGTGCTAAAAGTTTGTTCTGCTATTGATTGTTTTTGGAGTATCCTGTACCCCTGAACCCCTCTCCTGTTTCAAGTTACTCAGCAATAAATTCTAACAAGATATCCCCTAGACTGAGCCTCTATTGTCGGCGTACATGGAACTGTGCTTGTGACTGGCAGTCTCTGTACTAGCAAGGGAGATCTGGGCATATTGTCAGCTTCCCTTCTGGGCTACATCTGTTTTAGATTTAATTTGCTCCTAATCTCTAGTCCAGTAATTAAGAGACTGAAATCTCATCCTACATACATCAACATTCACAAATTTGGGGTCCAAAGGATGCAAAAGAGAACTGAAGTGCCTAGAGAAATATGGTCAAACTTTGGGTGGACTTTTCATAAATGGTGTCATCTATCTACAACCATCAGTAAGCGGTAGGATTTGCAAGTATAGTCCGACCACAAAAAAAATCTACAAAAATACCTTAAAAACACACATATCAGGGAAACCTGCATGTTTAGGCCTATGTAGTGGGTAGATTACAGCTTATCTCAGGGGAAAGACAATAGCATAAAAAGGGTATACCATGAAAATCTGCACCTAAAGCACTATGTGCAGTCAGTCTGTGCCTGATTAATCTGCATCTGGCTAGACTGGGCAAAGACCATCTTATATCTTCAAGTGTTTTTAATAAGACCCAGTTTTTTCTTTGTTATGGTTGGATGGTAGGTCACACTTATGTGCATTTTGTTGTTTGAGGGGTCATAAATAACTTTTGTAGTTTACTGTGCTTTACACTTATTTTCCTAATGATTACGCTTATAATTCTGATGATTACTTAGTTTCTGCTGAGATGCTACATTCATCTTTTTATAAGATCTGTTTGGATTCTATGCCAGAGTAAGCAATATGATGGTCTCTGCACCTATACATACATAAATAAGATGTGCTCAGCATTATATTTCTTATATAGCCTCTGAAATGCTATCTTAGATTTACCAGAGTTTATGTTTAGTCAATGAGAAAATGATTACAGTTGAAAACCAAGATATGCATATTACAAGTATTGGAAAATGCATACCTTTATTTTTCCATTTAATGATAATGATTTTTTTAGTTGGACAGCCTTTATTTAAATAATACTTACAAACAATGAGGTCAGTGTCTATGATAAAAAAACTGCTAGGGTCTGATGGCAAATATGGTCATGTGGTCATTATATTACATTTCTTTTTACATGCACAATTAAATTTTATGACTTTTGTATGGGTACAACTTAAGTATACTTAAAGTACTAACAGGATGACAGCTAGTTTGTTAAAGCACAAAGTATCAAAAGCAATTGTCATTTTCCCATATAATAATGATTTTACCTTTTTTTCATCCTTTTTAAATTGAACTGCTGCTCATCCAATCCAGCCTCTTTCAGCCATTTCCTGTATATGCACATGCACTTCAGGATTAGGTGCACATCATTGCTCTGGACTTGTTTCCTAAATGACTCAGGGGGTTCATGTGACAGGGTGACAATGCAAATGCACAGTAGGGAGACAGTTGTTTTTTCTGAAGACATGTTGTTATGCCTTCATTATTCCACATAGGTAGTTCCAAAAATGTACATAAATATGTGCTTAGTCACAGTCCTCATGTAAGCTAACTCTGTATGCATGATAATAATTAAATTAAGTGCAGTACTTATCAAAGATACAGAGTTAATCTGGTTGTAAAGAGACAAGTCAATCCAGTTTGACCCACAGAGAAAGCAAAAACAAACACACAAATTGAAAACCTTCATCTACACAAAGGGTCCCAACACTAACCTTGGGGTACACCACTAATAACTTCAGACCATTCAGAGTATGAATCATTAACCACTACTCTCTGAATACGGTCTTTTAGCCAGTTTTCTATCCATTTACAAACTGATTTTTTAGCATGTAGACTTTACCTTACACATTAGCTGTGTGTGGGGAACTGTGTCAAATGAAATACTATATATACTGATATACTGTATCCACAGCCACTACTTTGCCTAATTTTTTGATTACCTCCTCATAAAAATAAATTAGGTTTGTTTAGTTTTTTTTTTTTTTTTTAGCAAAAACTCATATACGTGGTCTATTTTCCCAAATATAGAAGTTAAATTAACAGGTTTGTAGTTACTTGGTAAAGACTTTCATCCTTATTAAATATAGGCACCACACTGACCAATCCAGTGGTACTACACCAGTCATTAAAGAGTCCTTAAAACGAGAAACAATGGCTTTGAAATGACAGAGCTCAATTCTTTTAGGACCCCTAGGTGTATGTCATCTGGTCCAGGTGCTTTATTCAATCTAAGTATTTCTGGACCATATCAATTTTGAGCCATAGTGGTTCATTTGGGGCTATGTCAATATCATCCACATTATGGACTTGAGCTCCTCAGACTCCTTTGTATACACAGAGCTGAAGAAGGTATTGAATACATTTGCCTTCTCTTTGGCTCTTGTCACCAACTCTTATTTTGTAAAGGGTCTTCATGCTCAGACCTGACCTTTTTGCTATTATTATATTTGAAGAATTTTTGGGGGGGTTTGTCCTACTCTCTTTTGCAGGCTTTTATTCGTTTTGAATTTTCGTGGCCTTGATTTCCTTTTGACATGTTCTGTTATATTCTTTGTGATGTTCAAATGATGATAGAGTTCCTTCATTTTTATACTTTTTAAAAGCTCTTTTCTTTATATTTATAGCTTTCTTAACTTTGTCCATGAGCACATTGGAAATATATTTTACAGTGTGTTCGCATACAGTCGTTTTAAAGAATTCCCATTTCATTTCTATGTTCATCGATGCCAATATCCCAGTGTTAGTCTTAGGGAACATCCCTCAGCCCTGTAAAACTTGTTCTCTTAAAGTTAAGTGCTTTTATCTTTGCAGTATGTGCTTGTTGTTTACAGCTAACATTGAATAGAAATTGTGTTACTACTACCCAGATGTTCTTTCATATGAAAATTAGTAATAAGCTCTGCATGGGTTGAGATTACCAGGTCCAGCAGAGCATCATTTCTAGTTGGGGCTTCTATGAACTATACCAACAAATTGTCTTGTAATAGGTTTATATTTTTTTCCCCTTTAACTGTTCCAACGGTGCCATTACTATAGTAAATTTCAGTGTAGTTAAAATCCCTCATTATCATCACTGCCCCAGTCCTTGTAGCGATTTCTATCTTTGCAAAGAGCTGAATCTCCACCTCTTAATTAACATTGAGTGGCCTATAACAAACTCCAATAATTAGCTTTGTAGTACGCACACCATTATGCAGTTCCACCCATATTGCTTTATCCTCATCACACTCTCCATCAACTAGATCCTCTTTCACACTCAATTTGGGATCTCTTCTCACATAGAGACAGACACCACCACCTTTTATGTTTTACCCTGTCTCCTAGAAGAGAGCATAGCCAGAAATATTAATAGTCCAATCGTGTGAAGAATGAAGCCAAGATTCAGCAATACGAATTAAATCATAGTTCTCTTCATGCACCAAAGCTTCCAACTCATTCATTGTCACATTTTGCACATGTATTTTGCATGTTTTTTGTTTTTTTTTGTAGTACAAATAGTAACATATTTATCATTTGACTTCAGTAAAATGGGATGCCTTTATTAATAGTTAAAGTGGAGCTCTAGGCTCCTTCAGAAAAAAATAAAAGTTATCAGCTACAAACACTGTACTAAATACTATTTTTCAATCAGATCTTGGGTGCTGCCGCTGCCATTTCAGGTAAGGGAAACTGTCAGTGAAGCCTTGCAGCTTCACAGCTGGTTCCCTATGCCCTGTGCATGCCTGAAGCGCGCTGCGCTTTGTGAATGGCTGAGCAGCAGGGGAAGGAGGAGGGGGCCGAACTTCCGGATGAGTTCCCCAAGGTGCAATCAGCAAGAAGTGGGAGTTACCAGGTACCAGGTACCCACTCCCCCCCCCAAAAAAGGTGCCAATTGTGACAGCAGAGGGGGGGGGAGCAGGCAAATAAGCGTAGCTTCCCCTTTTGGGTGGAGCTCTGCTTTAATATGAATTAAAAGAGGATCCCACACTCTTTGACCTGGTCCAACACAATTTTATTTAAGAAAATTCTACTTATAAAAATATTAATAATAATTAACTCCTATGTGACTTATTACACAACAGTATCAAACATGGAAAAAAAAGAGTACATACAAACACACACCACATGGATTTTTTAAAAGGAAAGCTCATGCACACATACAAACACACACACCTGTTAGGGTAGACACATTTGGGACACACCTGGGTAGAGATTTTAATAGCCATTACTTCCTGAGTTTTTACTACATTAGAGATGAGCAATACCATCAAAAACAGTCCAGGAAATGTTGGCCACTTATAGGCCAAAGGTCTTTATTTGTGGGGACAAAAGTGTCATGAAGGATAAAAAAAGCATCAAATCTACAGGTGGATATCTGTGCTTTGTCGAGTGCTACCCAAATGTTTTCACAAAGTGTAGATTTGTCATTAAAACAGCCATATGTTTGATGCCTTCATTTTAAACTTGCTGTGACTTTTTTACACCTGCAAATAAAACTCTTTAAACTTTATTGTTTTTGTTCTCTAACATTTTTAAATGCTACAATTTGTTA
Organism: Aquarana catesbeiana; assembly: GCF_042186555.1. Taxonomy (NCBI): domain Eukaryota; kingdom Metazoa; phylum Chordata; class Amphibia; order Anura; family Ranidae; genus Aquarana; species Aquarana catesbeiana. The sequence continues at coordinate 208,098,211 of NC_133328.1, read as the reverse complement.
AACATACTTCTGTAGGTTTAATACAGTTTTAAAGGTTTTGCATTTCATTTGGTTGATTGCGCAAGCAAGTCCTGAGTACCGCCATTATTATCAGACCAGTGGACTTGACTGTCCGTCTTGTTATTTCTGAGCCCTCAACACATTTTTTTACATATATATATATCTTGGTGGCTGTGCTGCAAAGGAGCTCTGAGAGAAAGCAGAGTCAAGATAAGTTCTAATCCACCTAACTGTGATAATACGCTGTGGCGCAAGTGAAAAAAACCAGAAAGCCCCTTAGTGCTTATGCTACTCCCTGCATGCTGGAGGAATTAACTCCTTTGTTCCTGGCAGGGCACCAGTACTGTATGTAGCAGTTGTGGAATAATTGACAATGAAAACACAGTAAATCAAAGTCCATGAAAGTCTCCAGTAATCTTTTATAACAGCATTTAAGTGATAACATTTACTTAACACTTTAGGGGAAATATGACTCTTTTTTATTATGCATTTTTGCTTTAAAGAGTGTATACTCACCATCGCTTAAATGACTCCCATGGGAAGAATAATCTGTAGTTCAGGATCCCATGGCTGGGCAGTCTGGCTGGGTCAGGAAGAAGCTTGGCTGCAAAGAGGCCAGACCCAGCCTTACATTAAGATGGCAGAATCCAGAAGCAAAGCACAAAAGGCAGGGGTAACTGGCATTTGAAGAAGAAGCACTATTACAAATGTGTTTTTTTTTTCACTTTTTATAATTTAAAAGAAAAGGTCATTTTAATTTGCAGGAGTAATTATAATTTCATCAAATTTGTTAAAAAAAGGAAAGAACACAGGCATCGATAGCCAAAGTAAAGAAAGGAACACAGTAAGAAATTCTAAGAGACAAAAAAACAATTGAATAAAAAGAGAAGGGATAGTAGGTGATGGTGGAAACCTTTCTTAACCACTTTAGCCCTAGAAGGATTTACCCCCTTCCTGACCAGAGCATTTTTTGCGATACGGCACTGCGTCCCTTTAACTGACAATTGCGCGGTTGCGTGACATTGCACCCAAACAAAATTGACGTCCTTTTTTTCCAACAAATAGAGCTTTCTTTTGGTGGTATTTGATCACCTCTGCGGTTTTTATTTTTTGCGCTATAAACAAAAAAAGAGCGACAATTTTGAAAAAAAAAGCAAGATTTTTTAGTTTTTGCTATAATAAATATCCCCAAAAAAATATAAAAAAACTAATTTCTCCCTCAGTTTAGGCCAGTATGTATTCTTCTACATATTTTTGGTAAAAAAAAATGCAATAAGCATATATTGATTGGTTTGTGCAAAAGTTATAGCGTCTACAAAATAGGGGATAGATTTATGGCATTTTTATTATTAAATTTTATTATTAACGGCGGCGAACTGAGATTTTTATTGTGACTGCGACATTGCGGTGGATACATCAGACACTTTTGACAATATTTTGGGACCAGCGACATTTATACAGTGATCAGTACTATAAAAATGCACTGATTACTGCTGTTCTGCCTCTCTGTGTCACGATTGTGGGGCCACCTGTGGACATCGAGTCCACTAGCCCGTGATTTAAAGGGAACATACAGGTATGCCCATTTGCGCAGCCGTGCCATTGTGCCGACGTATATCACAAGCGGTTAAAGGGTAACTTCACTTTCGTGGGAAAATATATTGCAAATAAAAAAATATTTATATATCTAAAAAACACATACAATTAGTCATATTGTGATTTAAAGTGGTAATAAACTCAAAAACAAACATTTATTATATTGCAGCTTACCCTTTCTTAGATGTGACTTCTGCATTCATTTTCTTTTTTATACTGTTGATCCAGCCAGTAACTTTGTTGTTTTACAAAAGAACAAGCTCTCCAGCAGAATGTATCAGTTACAGGCAGGAGACAAATCATTCAGCACTAGCAGGGGTGCTTGCAATGGTCAGCTTTTATTTATTTATATAAAACCTTTCTCCCAAAAGGAAAAAAAAAACTGTTAGCTGTAACTGCTTATAAAGTGTGAGTTTGGCTTCATTTGTCAATGTATTTATATCTGCTAGTACATCTGCTACTCCCCTCCCCCAGAATTACAATGCTGTTGCCCTGTGCTCATTCATCCAGAGTGGGGGCACTCTAATACAGGAGGTGTGTTACTGACCAGATCACCAGGTAAAAAAGTCGAACCCTATTGTTGGCAATGGCACTGTTAAAATCAGTGCGACACTGACTTTGCAATGCCACAACGGTTTGAAAATAGTATTTCCTGCACTACTTTTAGCAATTTGAGGTGCGACTTGGATAGATATCTGTGCATGAAGCCGCACAGATATCTTCCAATCCGGACCTTAAGTCGCCCTGACACGCAGCTTTGAAATCGTGCGATTTCAGGTAAAGTTGCACAATTTTAAACCCACATTCAATATGAATGAGGGCTTAGGGTTTACATTTTTATTTGTCATATGGTGTTGTGTAAAATTTATACTGAATTATGTCTTAATGTATTTTTTTAAAATATATGCACTTTGATATTTGTAAGCCACTTGTACTTATTTTAGCTACTAAAGAAAATATAAAATTGATAAACTTGCTACAAGACATATTTCACACTGACACCAAATGTATATATTTAGGATTGTTTGGTTACGTTGTGAAGGGGAAAACATCTAGTTTTTAATCACAGTCTATTCATATCATTATCTTTTAATAATTTATGGATAAGCAGAGTGAGATTAATGTAAACAAAACAAAGCTCACATTTAGCACTGGAATTTGAATGATATACTTTTATATATAAGATAAGTATTCTAAGATCAGGTCTAGAGGTAGATTGTAAAAGTGAACATTTTAAAAATGAAAGAAAACCCTAACTATAACTATTCTTAAAAATGTTCCACCCCATCTGCCTACCTATACTGTCTAACCTGTATAAAAAAGATCTGTGTACTTACCTGTTTTTATTGCTTTTGGGTCCGGTCATGTGATCCTTCAGCTGTGTGTATGAGAACACTTGACAATGGCTGTGAATTTTGAGAACTATGAGGTCACCCATAGGCTAACACAGCCCAGGGCTTATCAATGCTTCCTCCTCTCCCCTGAAACAGCAGCTCACTAACAATGGGGACCTGAGCTGTGGGATCACAGTACCAGACTGTAGCAAATTAAAAATTGGTAAGTACACTCCCTTTTTTTTTATAAAGGTTAGGCAGGATAGGTAGGAGGAGAGGGGAGAGAACCTTTTTAAGAATAGATATAGTTAGGCTTTTCTTCCACTTTAAGACCTTGCCAACATAGGAACTTTTTCCTTGCTTGTTTTTCTTAAAGTGATTGTAAACGATCACCTTGTAAAACAACCTATTCCATTTAAAATATAAATGAAAGGCAAAGCATTTTTGTATAGATAAAAAAAAAAAAAAAAGATTGTACGTACCTTTTTTCCATTTTTTTTATAAGTGATCACATTCCCTCTGTTCACAGCAGGGGGGCCATGTCAGGACAAGTCTGATCATTGGAGGAGAGCACACTGAGTTCTCAATATAGCTAGAGAACTAACCACGGTGTGCTCTCCTGCTTGGTGTGGTCAGTTTTTAATGGGAAAGCAAGAGGACTGAGAGGAACACCAGGGATTTCACATAAAGGAAACAATACAAGGAGAACGGTTTACTTTCTCATACAAGTACATGGTACAGCAGGCACATATCAGGAATATGAAGTGTTGGGGTAACAAACACTTTAAGACATATGATATAAGGAACACATTACATCTCCTAGTGCTGAGAAAGATATATCTATACATAGATACATATACACAGTGGGGACGGAAAGTATTCAGACCTCCTTACATTTTTCACTCTTTGTTATATTGCAATAATTTGCTAAAATCATTTAAGTTCATTTTTTTCCTCATTAATGTACACACAGCACCCCATATTGACATAAAAACACAGAATTGTTGACATTTTTGAAGATTTATTAAAAAAGAAAAACTGATATCATATGGTCCTAAGTATTCAGACCCTTTGCTTTGACACTCATATATTTAACTCAGGTGCTGTCCATTTCTTTTGATCATCCTTGAGATGGTTCTACACCTTCATTTGAGTCCATGTGTGTTTGATTATACTGATTGTACTTGATTAGGAAAGCCACACACTTGTCTATATAAGACCTTACAGCTCACAGTGCATGTCAGAGCAAATGAGATTCATGAGGTTAAAGGAACTGCCTGAAGAGCTCAGAGATAGAATTGTGGCAAGGCACAGATCTGGCCAAGGCTACAAAAAAATTTCTGCTGCACTTAAGGTTCCGGAGAGCACAGTGGCCTCCATAATCCTTAAATGGAAGACGTTTGGGATGACCAGAACCCTTCCTAGAGCTGGCCGTTCGGCCAAACTGAGCTATCTGGGGAGAAGAGCCTTGGTGAGAGAGGTAAAGAACCCAAAGATGACTGTGGCTGAGCTCCAGAAATGCAATTGGGAGATGGGAGAAAGTTGTAAAAAGTCAACCATAACTGCAGCCCTCCACCAGTTGGGGCTTTATGGCAGAGTTGCCTGAAGGAAGCCTCTCCTCAGTGCAAGACACATGAAAGCCCGCATGGAGTTTGCTAAAAAAACACCTGAAGGACTCCAAGATGGTGAGAAATAAGATTCTTTGAGACCAAGATAGAATTTTTGGCCTTAATTCTAAGCGGTATGTGTGTATGTGTGGAGAAAACCAGGCACTGCTCATCACCTGTCCAATACAGTCCCAACAGTGCAGCATGGTGGTAGCAGCATCATGCTGTGGGGGTGTTTTTCAGCTGCAGGGACAGGACGACTGGTTGCAATCGAGAGAAAGATGAATGCAGCCAAGTACAGGGATATCCTGGACGAAAACCTTCTCCAGAGTGCTCAGGACCTCAGACTGGGCCGAAGGTTTATCTTCCAACAAGACAATGACCCTAAGCACACAGCTAAAATAACGAAGGAGTGGCTTCACAACAACTCCGTGACTGTTCTTGAATGGCCCAGCCAGAGCCCTGACTTAAACCCAATTGAGCATCTCTGGAGAGACCTAAAAATGGCTGTCCACCAACGTTTACCATCCAACCTCACAGAACTGGAGAGGATCTGCAAGGAGGAATGGCAGAGGATCCCCAAATCCAGGTGTGAAAAACTTGTTGCATCTTTCCCAAAAAGACTCATGGCTGTATTAGATCAAAAGGGTGCTTCTATTAAATACTGAGCAAAGGCTCTGAATACTTAGGACCATGTGATATTTCAGTTTTTCTTTTTTAATAAATCTGCAAAAATGTCAACAATTCTGTGTTTTTCTGTCAATGTGGGGTGCTGTGTGTACATTAATGAGGAAAAAAATGAACTTAAATGATTTTAGCAAATGGCTGCAATATAACTAAAAGTGAAAAATGTAAGGGGGTCTGAATACTTTCCGTCCCCACTGTATATATACATGATAAAATACTATTCTACAAATTCAATAGCATATTTATATTCTTAGCTAGAATTTGGAGAATTTATTAATTCAGCAACATTCTATAATTGTCTGCAGAATTATTACTGATATAAAAATGTGTGTGTGTTCCTTGTATGTACTCTATTTGGAATATGTTGGATCAATGAAATAGTTTTCCTCTATTTACTGAGCACCAGCATATTAGTTAGAAGGCAATAAACCTATATTATTATATTATTAGGTTAGGTGAGGAAACCTGCAAAAATGCAGAAGAACATATCAACTCCATGCAATCCTCATTGGATAACCAGCCTAGACCTGCAGCAATACAAGATAAAGGCAGGTCATAGATTATGAGATTTTCTTTCCTGCAGGAAAGAAAATCGCTCAATTAGGCCATCAACATAGTCAATGTTGATGGTAGAATCCCTCCCTCTGAGCTATTGTGTTCTCCCAGCGGGGGAGATGGGGGTTGCGGGGAGCATGTTTCCAGGAACAGTGCTCGTCACCGACGCTGGTAAACAGCCATTGGCCGGCGGATGTTTACCGTGTGATCGCCTGTGATCCTTTCACAGCCGATCACAAAATGTAAACATAGAGCGGTAACGAGATGTTACCGGGTTCTCCTTCTCACACATCGATCGTGTGTGAGAAGGAGATTGCGTTAACATCTCGTTGATTGATTGCCCCCCTAATAAAGAGGACCTGTCACCAACCATCAAAGTACCTGTCACAGTCCATCTGAGTACCTGTCACAGTCCATATGAGTACCTGCCACAGTCCATATGAGTACCAGAGTACCTGAGTACCTGCCACAGTCCATCTGAGTACCCGAGTACCTGTCACAGTCCATATGAGTACCTGTCACAGTCCATATGAGTACCTGAGTACCTCAGTACCTGTCACAGTCCATATGAGCCCCTGAGTACCTATCACAGTTCATCTGAGTACCCGAGTACCTGAGGACCTGTCACAGTTCATCTGAGTACCCGAGTACCCTGTGACAGTCCATCTGAGTACCTGTCACAGTTCATATGAGTACCAAGTACCTGAGTACCCGTCACCGCCCTTCAGAGTACCTGAATACCAGTCACCAGCCCATCAGATTACCTGAGTACCTATCTGTAGCCCATCAGAGTACCCAACTACCTGTCACCAGGCCATCAGAGTACCCGAGTACCTGTCACCAGCCCATCAGAGTACCTGAGTACCTGTCACCAGCCCATCAGAGTACCCAAGTACCTGTCACCAACCCATCAGAGTAACCGAGTACCTGTAACCAGCCCATCATAGTACCCGAGTACCTGTCTGCAGCTTATCAAGTTACCCGAGTACCTGTCTCCAGCCCATCGGAGTACCCGAGTACCTATCTGCAGCCCATCAGAGTACCCGAGTACCTATCTGCAGCCCATGCCTCATATAATATATGTTGGGGTGTTTGCTTTCCAAAATGGGGTCATTTTGTGGGTAATTCCACTGTCTTGGTGCTCAAGGACCTTCAAAAGTGTGATAGGTAGGAATGAAATAAGATGTGTAATTTATGCTCCTAGAACGCCTGAAGGTACTACTTCAATGTTGGGCCTCTGTATGTGGCCAGGCTGTGTAAAAGTCTCACACATGTGGTATCGCCATACTCGGGAAGAGTAGCAGAATGTATTTTGGGGTGTAATTTTTGCTATGTACATGCTATGTGTTAGAACTATCTTATAAATCTTATAAATTGACAACTTTGTTTTAAAAAAAAAATGCGTTTTCATTTTTTTTTTTTTTTACATATTTTCCAAAAACTTCTGGAAAAAAATTAACCATTCAAAAGACTCATTATGCCTCATAGATTATACACTGGGGTGTTTGCTTTCCAAAATGGGGTCATTTTGTGGGCAATTCCATTGTCCTGGTGCTCCAGGGCCTTCAAAAGTGTAATAGGTGGTTGAGAAATAACATGTGTCATTTATGCTCGTAGAACGCCTGAAGGTACTACTTCAATGTTGGGCGTTTGTATGTGGCCAGGCTGTGTAAAGTCTCACACATGTGGTATCGCCATACTCTGGAAGAGTAGCAGAATGTATTTTGGGGTGTAATTTGTTGTATGCATATGCTGTGTGTGAGAAATAACCTGATAATATGACAATTCTGTAAAAAAGAAAAAATCTTCATTTTGCAAAGAATTGTGGGAAAAAATTACAACTTAAAAAAACTCACCATGCTACTTACTTAATACCTTGGAATGTCTATTTCTAAAAAGGGGTCATTTGGGGGGTATTTGTACTTTCCTGACTTGTTAGTGTCTCAAGAAATGAGATACGCCTGATGTACTGAAGGTCTGATCAGATGTGATCAATTTTCAGTGATTGGCACCATAGTTTGTAGACTCTATAACTTTCACAAAGACCAAATAATATACACTAATTTGGGTTAATTTTAATAAAGCTATGTAGCAGTATAAAATTTGGCCAAAATTTATGAAGAAAAATGACTAATTTGCTAAATTTTATGACAGAAACAAAGAAAAAGGCATTTTTTTTCCACAAAATTTACGGTCTTTTTTATTTATAGCACAAAAAATAAAAAACCCACTAGTGATTAAATACCACCACAAGAAAGCTCTATTTGTGTAAAAAAAAAGGATGCATATTTCATTTGGGTACAGTGTTGCATCACTGAGTAATTGTCAATTAAAATGTGAGAGCGCTGAATGCTGAAAATTGGTCTGGGTCGGAAGGGGGTGTAAAAGCCCTGTACTGAGGTGGTTTTAAAATAAGGACCTTTATCTTGATGAGTTAGCTTTGTGAATTGAACCCAATGTATTTCTATTGTTGTGGTTATTGTATCAGTATTAGCAGCATGAAGGGCATTCATCAAACAAGTTCTAGTATGCGTGCCACTAAATGGACAACTTCAGCATTGTTGTATGGACAAAGGGAGCCTCAAACTTTATTGTACACCTACTACTGTAGATACCAAAGGCTCTTTATCAGTGTTACCACTCCCTTTCCCTGTCCCCAATCTATTATTTACACTTAACATAATTTACCCACTGACAGCTGGAACTCACAGAGCACTCTTGTTGGCACTGTCAATGTCTAGGGAACAGGGACATCTTGATAAAATAAAAACCTAATGCTTCAGATAACCAGCTTTCTCTTCAGACATGGCTTTCTGTCAACAAAGTGTTTTAGTCCTGATTCATAAAACATATGTCATGAACTTATTTCTCTCTCTTGTTTAGTGAAGACTTGTCTTCAGGTTTGGAATAATCTGTGCCCTGCAGCATTTAACATATTACATTAACCTTGTGTGCATTTCCTAGCTGAAGTACACATGTTCTTGCGTCTTTTACAAATAAACTAATGGATCACGGCCACGCTACAATTAGAAAAGGTTATCATCTGAAATAGTTTCTTTTTGTGTCTTTAGGTTTATATACAAAGTACATCTGTGTAATTTTTCGTGTAATACTGTTTTGAGGATGAAAGTAGAGAATGTACTAATGTTCATAGTAATAACTGTAAAAAAAAAAAATCATAATATAGGACTTCTATACAATAGACTTCAGTTTCAAGACTCTATAGGCTACAGTGTTACTCATAGCTCTACATATATTGAAACAATAGTATTTGTACTTCATTGACAATTCACTTTAAGGTCATCACAGAGGACAAGGGGGCACTCTTTACATCTGGAGGAAAAGAGATTTAATCTCCAAATATGGAAAGGTTTCTTCACAGTAAGAGCTGAGAAAATGTGGAATAGACTCCCTCAAGAGCTGGTTCTGGCCAGCTCAGTAGACTGCTTTAAAAAAGGACTGGAATCTTTCCTAAATGTACATAATATAACTGGATACTGACATTTATAGGAAATGTTGATCCAGGTAATATTCGATTGTCTCTCGGGGATCAGGAAGGAATTTTTTCCTCTGCTGGAGAAAATTGGATCATGCTTTACTGGGGTTTTTTGACTTCCTCTGGATTAACTGTGGGTATAGGATTGTGTATAGGGGGTTGTATGATATATTTTTTCTTTTCCCTTTTATAGGTTGAATTAGATGGACTTGTGTCTTTTTTTCAACCTGACTAACTATATAACTATATGTAATGTACGAAGCAGGTCAGAAAAAAAGATCAGAGGATTATATATTTTGGTATGCATGAATTCTGCATGTTAAAAAGTGATGTCAAATTATTCTGGAAATTTGACAGTTACCTAACTTTCTCAAATATTTTACCCAAATATTTAAAGGTTCTTACCTGGTCTCTCAGGTGCTCTCATTGTCTTATACAATTTCCCAGTGTAAGTACTGTATGCTAATAAACCTAAGGTCAATAATTTTGCTGATGAGCTTGGCAATTATTACCTTACAGTCACTCAAAACCACAGACAGGGTTCCCTGAGCTGTCATAACCTATTAAGACTCCTCTTTCCCCTCAATCCTGGCTCCCAAGTATCACTTTCTAAGTCTCACTCCCTGCTGAACTGTAGAGTGAGTTCCCTAAACAGTGCAGCTAGTCATGTTCTGCAGTTAGCAGCCTGTACTGCCTTGAGTTCTGTGACTGACTTGTCTCCCTGTTGACCTGGCCCTTTCTGGGTACCACCACTGAGGCTACCTGCACCTCAAGCTTAAAGCTGTCTGCTCGCCACAATTCTGTTCTATTCAGTTCCTCTGAATGCAAAGTGCAGTCTGCTGTGCCAAACCAGCCAGCCCAGTTTCCTTTACCCTGCTCCTGTAAAGCTAGCTAAACCGGACAACCACCAACAGCCACATGCTTCAGCTGGTACCACTGCATAGACAGCTTCACCTGTTCTCTTGCTGCTGCAACACAGCCCCAGGCCCCCAGTGCCTCTTTGGGTTAGTGAGTAGACTTATAGTGTATATAAACCCTAACAATGAACTTCACCTATTTGCTCTGTTTAAGTGTTCTAAGTACACAATTGGAAGGATTTGTTATACAAGATATCTGTTATATAACAGTAGTTCAGAGAGGCCACAGCTGAGCACTCAGTGGTAGTTGGGCAAGTGATCTGCATTCAGGTGAGAGGTCATACACTGTCCTAATTGGCATGTGGGTAGCCAGGCCAGATCTTAATAGCACACACCATTTACAAAAGACATAGCTACTGCAGGAAGCACCTCCCAGATTGCTACTAGAGTGCTACAATTCCAATAGGATGGTGTTCCACTCTTGTGCCTGGGATCATTCCAGCTATTTGCCAGTTTTACCAGAGCTACCTTGGACATCATTGAGAGGGATGCTGTTTATGAGGATAGGCACAAGTAACTGTTTGTATTCTGAACTGCTTTACTGAAGTAGTAATTCTCAGCCAGACTCTCTGTTGCTATAGAGCCCTAGGGTTTTATATATCTAGAGTAAGTTCCTGGCACTTTGCCCATGCCAAGGGAGCTGCATGTGTAATGTGTAGCCTGCTATCCAAGTGAATGGCAGCCATGCTCTTGCTCTAGCTTTATTGCATGTATTTCAGAGTTGTTTTAAATATATTGATAATTATTCAAACTGTCCAGCCAGGGGATTAGCTGTTGTCAATAGACCTATAAGATGCCCATCTCCATATTCCCATCTTGCTGATGTTCCAGAGATATCTGAGGTTTGCTATGGGTGCCTCCTTATTTCACTTGACTGAGCCTTGGGGTCTTCAAACTTTTACAGATCCTCAGACTCCTCACATGAACTAGATATATCCAGTGTCTTAAGAGCTTATATGGAATACAGATTCAGAGACTCTAACAGTTTGTTTGTCCTCTTTTGGGGTTAGAACAGAGGAAAAGAAATGTCTCTCAGAACACTTGTTCCAGGATTGTAAAATTAATCCAAAAGGCATACAGAGCAAGGGACATGGAACATGGTGAAAGTTCAGTCTACAAGGGCAGTGTTAAAAACCTAACCGGGACAGGGACTTTTGGAGGGGACTAGGGACTAGCCTTCTATCCACTGATTTTGGCCCATGGAGGAGACCGGGATTTTATCTGCTTCTACCGGTCAGAGCATGGAAAAGAGCTTAGTTCAACCTCTGATCCCATGGAGAAAGCAGATGATTCTCTAATGATGGACAACAACGTGATGAACGCTGAGCCTCAGCCTTGAATTATTTCTCTGAATAAAGACAATAAATCTTCCCTTCTGGAGTGGATGGAAAGGTGCAATATTAATCTTTTACAGGTGAATGGTCAGAGGAAATATGGTGGCCCTCCTGCAGACTAGGTTGGAGAAGCTTCTCCACTTGGGACAGAAATATTTATCAACAATATCCCTGAAGAAATCTATGAAGACAAATTAATTCCACTTTTTCAGATTGCTGGAACATTGTATGAGCTTTTTCTTATGATGACAAATTATACAAGTGAAGGCCAAACACCTGACAGACATGTGTAGTGTAGTTTGTGTATCTGTGGGCTTGGTGCCTGGATTGTCTGGGGTGGACACACCCGGACTAATCAAAGTTGGATGCCTGGCTGTTGATTAGTTTACTGTTAATTAAATCGCTGTTAGCTGTTGGCTGTCCATTTGATGTACTGATGATTTTACTGTTTACAGTTTGCATTGTTTAGGATAATGTGATCAAGCTCTTAACTGATTTTGTGTGTTATATATTCTGTGTGAATTTACAATAAAGAGAGTTCATGTTTGCACCTAAGCTAGTGTCGTCTAGTTCTTGGGTGCAATGCTCAGCTATAATACCTTGTTCCTGGTTCCAGAATGGAGAAAGCTTGATCTTGGTGGAAGCACCCAGGTGGGGTGCCAGGTGGTTCATCACAGGCAGTACCAGTATTGTGGGCAGCAAGAGCAAGAGTTTCCCTTGAGAACAGCCACCTGGTCATCTTGGCACACATTCCTGAGACACTATCGAGTAGACACAGTTGACTTACAACTGTGGAATTTTGGAGGATGATTCATTCAGCTTTTCCTTTTTCTGATTAAATCTTATCATCTACCCACCTGTGAACAAACAAACAAACAAAAATTGGCACTCTGTCTCTTTAAATCATCATCCTGAAATGCAAATGTGCTTAACTTTATAATTCAACAAATATTGAAAAAAACATAAATAAATATAATAATTAATTCACATTAAAGTGTTAGGTGCGCAAATTAACAAATAAAGTGCTCTTAGGACCACAATGGATTATGCAGCCCTAATCCACCAGTTCATAAATACCCATATAAAGTGCAGATGAGTCCATCCAGAATCATCCCTCTGTTGCTTTAAAGATTGCTTAAAATTTCACCTCTTAGTGATCCCCATCACCAATAGGGAGCGCTTACTGGACAGTTAACCTCCATATTATAAGAGTTAATACAGCATAGGTTTCCAATGATTCTCCAGCCTGGCAAACAATGACAGTTTGGGATGGTTTCAAAATACTTCCTCTCTCAATGGCGGCTGGCGATGAGGACGTGACACTGATGAGTTGGGGGGGAAGCCTGACCATGGCGCCACACGAGAACAGCTGAGAGAGGCCTTGGGTGGATCAGCAGGAGATGAACAGCGTGAGAGGCCCTGATGAGCTCCATACATGACAGCCCACAAGACCGCACCATTGTGCTGGAAGAAGGACAAGAGCACTGAGCGTGGTAAAAGCAACGGAGGAGCGGAGTAACAAGCTTGAGAGTTGGTTCTGGCCGGCCCGGCCTCCCGCTCCCCCCCACACCCCCTCGCCTCGGGACTTAGAAAAAAGCGTGCAGGGGGAGAGGTGAGCAATAAAGCAATAAATAAGAACAAATTGTATGCTGACTCCTCAACCCTGCATCTGTACTAGTCCGCCTCCCCAGGTGGAAGGACTCTCATGTGTAAAGACCAGTTTATCTGTAAAATATTATCTGTGGCTAAACATGTGGAAGGAACAATAGAGTGAAGGAAGAGAAGCAGGGAAGAAGGAGGAAAGAAAGGGGGATTTAGCTATAATGCAGCAAAGAAGAGGGCAGTGAAGTGGTTAAAGTGCTGGCAAACATGCTGCTATATATCTATAAGCATTAAAGAAAGGCATAACAAACCGCAGTTGAAGCTACATACAAAAATAAATCAAGGAACGCTATATACTTGAACTATTGCATCACCACATGAATTAAATATACTGCATTGACTTTATAAACCTGTATTGTTTAGAAGAGTTTGGGTATTGCTGGGTGAACGGAATATATCCCATTGACTTTGAAACTGTGCACTTGCTCCTAGTCTGCAGGAGGGCCACCATATTTCCTCTGACCATTCACCTGTAAAAGATTAATATTGCACCTTTCCATCCACTCCAGAAGGGAAGATTTATTGTCTTTATTCAGAGAAATAATTCAAGGCTGAGGCTCAGCGTTCATCACGTTGTTGTCCATCATTAGAGAATCATCTGCTTTCTCCATGGGATCAGAGGTTGAACTAAGCTCTTTTCCATGCTCTGACCGGTAGAAGCAGATAAAATCCCGGTCTCCTCCATGGGCCAAAATCAGTGGATAGAAGGCTAGTCCCTAGTCCCCTCCAAAAGTCCCTGTCCCGGTTAGGTTTTTAACACTGCCCTTGTAGACTGAACTTTCACCATGTTCCATGTCCCTTGCTCTGTATGCCTTTTGGATTCATTTTACAATCCTGGAACAAGTGACCAGATAGGGGAACACATGTGTTGCAGGGCTCTAATCTGCGTGCTGGGTGCTGCCATGTTGCTGGGGGGTAGTGATTGGGAGCAGCAATGGAGGGGTAAAGAAATGGATGGAAATGTGTGATAAAAGCATAAAAAAGGGAACAAAAAAGTGAGGAAGTGCAGGAGATCAACTTGTGGATATATGTGCGCATTATAAAGAGGGCTGCAATAAGGCGTGGTTGAAATTGCATATGAAGGGGGAGATGGGCGGAGCCTAGCGGAGCAGACATGCATTGTTAGAGCTCCACACCGCTGAGGAGAGAAGAGAAGGACAAAGCGGAGCCTGCAGGCTCAAAAGGTATCCATTTGAACCCTTTGCCCCGGGGAACAAACTATGAAAGTTTGGGCAGGAAATATGGTACTGGGAGGAAACCGTGGCAGAAATAAAAATCACCTCACAAAGAGCTCACAGGCACTCACTGCAGCTGAAGCAGCTCCAGTCAACTCACAAGATACAGCATCAGGGCGCTCTCACAGACAGAAAATGTCACAGCAAGACTCTCCATTTGAGTCAGATACAGAACAAATACTCTCACAAACTTCTCCACAAGCCTCCTCAGCATCCCCAGTAATATTATTACAATTTGAAAAGATACTTCATAAGGCTTTAAAACAAACCTCAGACCAAATAACAAAAAGCCTAACCAAAGAAATAAGAGAGCTGGGAAACTGCACCGCAGCCTTAGAAATAAAAATGGATGAAATTGAAATTACAACCCAAGAAAATATAACAGAATTGGAACAATTAAAAGAAGAGAATTTAATACTTCAAACTAAGCTCGAAGATTACGAAAATAGAGCCAGACGTTCAAACTTGCACATAAGGGAAATACCTGAAACTGTGACAGACCTGCAATCTACTATTACTGCTCTATTACAAGAACTAAAGCCAGATATCCCTATTGAACGTTTAGAACTGGACAGAGTACACAGAGCCCTCACAGCCAAAAAGAAAGATGGACCCCCATGTGATATAATCACAAAATTTCATTATTACAGAACGAAAGAACAAATACTAATTGCTGCAAGAGAAAAAAAGGAACTTAATTTTCAAGGACACAATTATCAAATTTTTGCTGACCTATCCCAACTTACTATTGCTAAAAGACGATCCATGAAACCCCAACTAATGGAACTGCAACGCCACAACATTATGTATCAATGGGGCTTCCCCTTTTCAGTCAGATTTAACCACCAAGGTACAATTTACAGAAGCAGATCAGCAGATGAACTACAACAAACCCTTTTAAAATTAAATCTGACAGAACCCACAAGCAGCAACTCTACCACACGCAGAAGAATGGCATCATCTTCACCTTCAGGCAGCACCCAGAAAATTCCAGAACAAAATGGGAATCATCATTCTCACAAAAGAGGCCGTTATGCCACATCATCCATGGACCAAGAAGATTCAATGGACTGAAATCCTAATTCTTGATATCTCTTCATTTATTATACTAAGAGATGGTTCTCTATAAAAAACCTGTATTTATAACTGAATGTAACTGCATTCTGATAGTCACACACTGTGTGGGATCATGTTACATTCCAGTTATATTTCTTATTGCTTCTGATTCATATAGCCTTAGAATATATAAGTAAAATAAGGAAATTCTTGTTCAGTTATATATTATCAGGTAATAACAATAGATTTATTACTTTTTAGGACAAATATGTTCAATAATCCAGAAGTAATGGAAGCTTTTTCTTTTTTTTCTTAAAACAAATATATTATTACCTAACTAGTTCCTAGAATTATGTTTTTGTTTATTCTAATCTGAAGCAATACAACCTCAATTTTATGAGTTAACATATCTAAACAGTTACATATGAATAAAATATGTAATTGTTTACTCTAAAAGGGTTAAAATCCCAAAATAATTCAAACTATCTTCATCAATACCAAAGTTATTAACAGTACCTTTCTAACTGAATTATTTAGCCTAGGGCAAGACTAACCATATACAACCACCCTGGAATAAATAATTTCAACAAAAACTATATTCTGCACTCCAATTAATGAAACATCATTTTGATGTCTTTTGACATAGCACTTCTCTCCTGTAAGCGGAAGATCCGTGTACCCCCATTAGCCCTCCTCATTCTCCCAACCATATTATGTGGGAGTGTGACAAAGGCACTTATTCCCCTGAGAGAGATATTTATTCTCTTTCACGGGTAAATTGTGATTACTTGCAAAAAATTATTTATACAATGTATCATCTAATCTCATATGTTTTTTGTTTACTCTTTACTCCAGAATTCACTGGTTTCTTTTCTATCTTTTCATCTCTTCAGTCCACACAGGTTGATCTGCGCAGTCAGCTCTGCATAACAAAAAGTAAGTCAAAACTATTTGATCTGTTGCCATGGCACCACTGAATATACTTTCCCTGAATGTTCAGGGAATAAATGTCCCTCAAAAAAGGACCAAAGCCTTCTGTACATTCCATAACAAGAAGGCTCACATAGTATGCCTCCAAGAAACACACTTCACCAAAGATTCTACTCCAAAATATATTTCTCCTTTTTATCAACAAATTTACACGGCTTCTGCCTGTACCAAGCAAAGGGGAACTCTAATTGCATTTCACCGATCCACACCATTCACCTTATCATCAGAAATTAAAGACCCAGAAAGTAGATACCTGATACTCATGGGTTATATAATGGATACAGCAATCACGGTGATTTCCTACTACGCTCCTAACAAACAACCTACACCATTCCTCTCACATATATTACAAGTGATTAATACACACAAAATAGGAACAGGGATAATGTGTGGGGATTCGAACCAGGTCCTCCTCCCATTTCTAGATAAATCACCTTTTACACCATCCAAAATAACCTCTAGATTACCTTTTTCTCAACTTCTTTCCAAATACAATCTGGTAGATTCGTGGAGAGAAAGTAACCCAATGAAAAAGAAATTTACTTATTTCTCGCACCCTCATCAAACCTTCACCAGAATAGATCATATTTTTCTAACAATAGGAATGATACCAGAAATTATTGCATCAGATATAATTCCGATTCCGTGGTCTGACCATAATGCAGTATACACTACTATAGCCTCAGCCATACCAAAAGCGCATGACCCAACGTGGTACTTACCGGACATAATGCTCAAACACCCACTACATCAGATGGCCATTGAACAAGCTTTAAAGGAATACATATCAATTAATAATACAACAGACATCTCCCCAATAACACTGTGGGAA
Organism: Aquarana catesbeiana; assembly: GCF_042186555.1. Classification (NCBI taxonomy): domain Eukaryota; kingdom Metazoa; phylum Chordata; class Amphibia; order Anura; family Ranidae; genus Aquarana; species Aquarana catesbeiana. The sequence continues at coordinate 208,080,910 of NC_133328.1, read as the reverse complement.
GCTCATAAGCCTGTCTTGCGTGGTACAATACAAAGACAAATGGCACTATTTAAACGGGTACGCAAAAATCTAGCAAAAAAACTAGAAATCAATTTTAACGCAGCCTACATATCATTCCAAGATAATCCATCTCAGAGTACAAAATCTCATCTGGAAAAATCTAGATTGGAATACGATCTATTTCTCACTGAGTCAGTTGATAAATCCCTCAAACGCTCCAAACACAATTTCTACATGAATACAAACAAACCAGGTACATATTTGGCTCGGGCATTAAATTCAACTAACAAATCTTTCAAACCAATACGTTTGAAATTATCAAAAAATGTTTATACTTGTAATCCAGTTAAAATAGTCCATAAATTTCACTCACATCTCGCAACTTTATACAAGACAAACAATGAATTTAATCCTACAGAGGCTGAATCCTTCTTCTCAAAAATAACCTTACCTGAGTTATCTCAGAATTAAAAAAGCAGTTTGGATGAGCCTATAACTATAGATGAAGTTGCTAACGCCATAAAAGACCTAAAACTTAATAAAAGACCAGGCCCAGACGGCTACTCGGCTTTATACTATAAAACATTCTCAGAAATACTCTCTCCCATTCTCACTGAAACTTTTAACAAACTTCTAGATGGACATTCTTTTCGGCAAGAAACATTAATGGCAATTGTTTGTATGATCCCAAAACCCCTTTCTGATGATACTTCCTGTGTGAATTATCGGCCTATCTCTCTGTTAAACCTTGATATTAAATTATTAGCAAAAATAATAGCAAAACGCCTCAATAGCATTATAGGAAAATTAATACATAGAGATCAATAGGGCTTCATGCCAAATAGACAGACAGGCGATAATATACGCAGGGCAGTGTTATTGGCACATATTGCTAAAAAACGGAAAATCCCTTTATGTTTTCTATCTCTCGATATTAAGAGGGCATTTGACACAGTATCCTGGCAATATATGCAATATTCATTACAAAAATGGGGTTTTGGACCCCACTTTTTAACATGGATCAAAGCATTATATAATAAACCCAAAGCCTATATAAAATATGCTGGATACAAATCTGATGCCTTTAATATCGAAAGAGGTACCCGACAGGGTTGCCCATTATCTCCCTTATTATTTGCCCTTATACTTGAACCCATGGCCCAATACATCAGAACAAACCAAACTATAACTGGCATTGAAGTAGGAGGTATTACACACAAATTATGTATATTTGCAGACGATATATTACTTTTTCTATCATCACCACAGGTCTCTGGTCCTAACTTAATACCAGCTCTTGATGGGTTTGCAGCCCTATCCGGCCTTATGATTAATCCTAAGAAATGCCTAGTGCTTAATATTTCACTCACAAACATGGAATTGATCCCGGCTAGGGCTGCACTCCCATTCACATGGGCAGAAAAATCAATCCCATATCTTGGAATTCATTTAACAGCATCTCATTCTGACTTATTCTCAACCAATTATCCTCCTGTATTAAGACAGATCACAAACCTAATAAAACAATGGTCGCAACTTCCTTTATCCTGGATAGGGAAGATTAATTCAATCAAAATGACTATTCTACCCAAATTGCTTTATCTATTCAGAGTCCTTCCTATTCCAATTCCTTCCTATTTTTTGAGAATAGTACAAAAAAGAGCAACTTCGTTTATATGGGGCTCTTCTAAACCACGTATACCTATACACACACTATATCTTCCCAAAAATAAAGGAGGCCTGGGATACCCTAATTTTACTAACTACTAAAGAGCAGCACATTTGGCCAGTCTGTCCAAATACCATGCAAAACAGGAAATCCCATTATGGGTATTTATAGAGGCTTCAGAAAATGACCCTCTATTAATATCAAACTTATTATGGCTTGATCCTAAAGACTGCTTTAAAATTTATAATCCCATAACTAAACACTTCTTATCTCTCTGGGATAAACTAAAAACCAAATATCAGTTACAATCTCCACACAATCCTCTCCTTTCTTTTATCAGAAATACGGCCTTTTATCCGGCATGGATCTACACAAATTCTTTTAAAGCTTGGACAACATCAGGCATTCAGACACTAAATGACTTCATAGCATCTAAATCATTCCTTTCATTCCCATCGCTTAGAGAAAAATATGATCTACCAAACTCTGAGATATTTAGATATCTCCAAATCAAAAATTTCTATACACCATTCCTAAAGGGGGATACACCATTATCCCAATTATCCATTTTTGAATCAATCTGTACAAAATATCCATTTGCTAAAGGTACAATTTCATCACTTTATAATCAATTATATGGAGTAGCAAATCTTAATAGACCCTCTTACGTTCAGAGGTGGGAGGAGGACCTGGGACAAACTTTAGAAGACACAGACTGGTCTAACATATGGCTCACATCTAAGTCACCTTCACCCAAAATCTTAGCACTAGAGACAAATTATAAAGTCCTAACTCGCTGGTACCTTGTACCCGCTAGAGTGGCAAAATATTCACCTAATACCTCAGCTCTTTGTTTTCGAGGATGCCCAGAAATAGGCACACATTTACACATATGGTGGACGTGCCCAGTAATCCAAACCTTCTGGAAGGAAGTCTTCGTGATTGCATCTAAAATATTTAAAAAAATAATACAACCAGATCCATATATAACTTTACTTAATCTAAAACCGGAATGGTTAACACTCTCTCAATTCAAACTTATGATCCAACTAATAACGGCTGCAAAACAAACAGTGGCCAAGGCATGGAAATCTCCTACATTGGTACTAGCAGAAACAATTCACAGAATGAATAATACAATGTCCCATGCTAAGATGGTAGCCATCGATCAAAATCAAATTCCAAAATTTGAAAAACTTTGGCATCCTTGGATAAAACAACAGTTCCTGTCAAACTTCAATGACTCTGTCCTGTTGCCATGGTAACAGATTAAATGACTTACAGAGACACCCATTCTAAGGCTTCAAAGAGAACTAAAAAGAATAATAAACTGACGAGCGGGACAACCTTGTGGACCATACCTCTACCTTTCTACCCTTTTTCTTCTTTCTCTTTCCTTTTCTCCACCTTACGATTAAAGCTCATTATCAGAATTTATTTGACCTATATACACTCTACCTGTAAACAATATGTATAGTAGGTATAAATCATTTAAATACCTACAAAAGTAACTAAGGAAATGACATATATCTTTAATTTAGGTTTACGTGAACCCAATGTTTAATATTTGAAATTTCATGATATTTACCTATATAAACCCTACTGTAAAACAATGAGCTTACTTTATAGATCCTTGTAAACTTACTTTATGTATCTTTATAACATTGTATACTCAATAAACTTCTTTTGACAAGGAAATTGCATATGAAAGTAAACTAAGGAATGATATATAAATCTGAATAAAAACATATCAAACGGATTGATTATAAAGGAACCCGCCCCAGCTCGTTCTCTAAATTGGAAACACCCCTGTATGTGGTAAAACTAACTAACAAACTATGAAGTGTGTGCAATTGAGACTGCAATACAAGTGCGAGTTACAAAGAAAACTGCAATAAATCAGTGCCTTGTACATAAAAATATAACCTATGAGTGGTACACAAACTGCAATAGGATTGAAGCTATAAGGAATTTACTGACAAGCACTAGATTCAACCTAAATATGCAGAGGGACTGTTTGAACTGCTTATTCTATAGATCTAGTGGAGTGAACGGGCCCCCCCCCCCATTACCCCTTGTCTCCCCCCTTTTTTTTCCTTTCAAACTAAAAGGCATTTAAAGAAGAACTCCAGGTAACAGCATGGTGCCGTGCTGCAGCATGTAGCTGCGGGCTCCATCTTTTAGGGGCTGCTGGTCCTCAACAAGCTTCGAAACAGCCCCATGCAACTGATTATTGGATATTACTCTGGGTATCTCAACTTCAACATATTACTGGTCCAGGGAATTTCAGAAGCAGTAGAGGTGTGGATCTCCTTAAGAATCAAACCAACAGATTGAAGGACTGTGCAAAAGCAGCCTCTCTAGTGTTTTGTTGGAAAACTGTTGGGGGAGAGGGGGGCAGAGAACCCCCCATCAGAAGTCAAAATAACACATGAGTAAATATACAGGCGTTGTATATAGGACCTCTAAAGACGTGGGTAAGAAGAAAACATTGTCAAAAAGAGAAACCAACCTGGGGAGGAAAAAATTAGTAAACAAATATCCCAGTACGAGAGGCAGAACCTTAAAGGGGACAGAGCCTAAAACCCCAAAGGAGAGCTTAAATACGAGCACGATCCAGAAATATCTAACAAAGGAAGTAAGCCCAAAAAGTCCGGGATCTATAAAAAAAACAACAACAGGCGATAAAAGAAAAGAAAGAAGATCCCGGGAAAAAGAAAGGAGAAACACAGGATAAACCCAGAACAGACATCAAGATGGAAAGTGAAGCAGAGACAAGTAGAATGGAGGAACAAAGTATATGCGCTCAAATGCCAACTAAATCGGAAATAACAGATATGTTCACAAGACTAGAAAATTCCATCAAGACAGAAATAGCCACAATGCGAGCTGACCTGGGCCAGCTGTTGAAGAGGGTAGAGGAAACGGAGGATAGGACCGTTAAACAAGCCCAAGAAATAAAAGAGTTAAAAATACAAGTCAAAACCCTGCAAACCGGCCAGAGAGAAATACTATACAAATTGGAAAATTAGGAAAACCAAAGCAGACACCAGAATTTAAGGACTTCCAGAAGACAGAGGAGAAGAGTTGAAAAAAATGATGAATAAAATATTTAACCCCCTCCTGGACAGAAGAGAGGATGAAGAATTAAAGATAGATTGAGTACATAGGATTAGGAAACCTCCAAACTTAAACGCAGAAGTACCGCAAGATGTCATAGTAACATTTCAATATACGAATACTATACGAAGATAAAGCAAAGATATGGAGAAGATTGAGAGAAAGGCCACCATTAAAATATGAAGGTGTGGATCTTCAAATCTTTACAGATCTATCAGCAGAAACACTGGCCAGAAGAAGGCTCCTTAAACCATTACTGGAACAAATGAGAGCTGCTAACATCAAATATAGCTGGGGTTTCCTGGCATCTTTAATAGCCCAGAAAGAAGTTAGATCAGCGACACTAAAATTTCCTGAGGACTTACAGGAATTCTGCAAAAGAATTGATATCCCAACTTTGGATATTCCAGGTTGGTCGGAAGGAGGAAGAATCCTTAGGGAAGAAGAAGGACATTGGCAGAAATAACAGAAAGTTGTAAGAAGAACTTAAAAACAAAAGACAAAGATGAGACTGCCTGTTTTGGACGTGGGGAGGCGGAGTTAAGCAAGTTCCCGGGTGGGGGGTAGGGATGAGCTTTGAGTTTGAGTCTAACCCATGGTCGTCTCGAACATCGCGCGTTCGACCGTTCGTCGAATTGCGAACTATATGGGCCATTCGCGCCAAATACAAGTGGCGCGTCACGGCCCATAATTCACTGTGGCATCGCAGTGCATTGCTGGCTGATGATTGGCCAAGCATGCTTGGCCAATCACAGCGCCGTCTGTACAGAGAGCCGTAATTGGCCAAAGCCATGGTGCTTTGGCCAATTATGGCTCAGGGGGTATAGTACACGCCCCACACTATAGAAGGCCGCCTGCACGTCGGCCCTGTGTAGTGTGTTCCGGCGTTGAGAGAGAGAGATAGAGAGAGAGAGAGAGAGACAGTGTCATTTGATTTAAGTTAGATAGAGAAGGCAGGCAAGCCAGTTAGCTGCACTTACAGTGTATTGTGTATATATATATATATATATATATATATATATATATATATATATATATACACACTGTATTCAGTTTAGCTAGATCTGTTCCTGTTATTCTCTTCCTACTGACAGGCAGGCAGGTGTTTTTACAGTATTTACAGCTACCTGAAAAAAATTGCTGGTGTTCTTCTGATCCTATTAGTTCTATTAGCTACAGTATTTACAGTTAGTGTAGTGCGTCCTCTGCACAGTGTGCACCTAAAGCTACCTGAAGAAAATTGGTGGTATTCTTCTGACCCTATTAGTACCGCAATCAGCTGCAGTATTTACAGTTAGCGTACTGCGTCCTCTGCACAGTGTGCACCTAAAGCTACCTGAAGACAATTGCTGTTGTTCTGCTCCTTTTAATACCACAGGCAGGCAGCTACAGTATTTACAGTTAGTGTACTGTGTCCTCTGCACAGTGTGCACCTAAAGCTACCTGACGAAAATTGGTGGTGTTCTTCTGATCCTATTAGTACCGCAGGCAGCTGCAGTATTTACAAGTTAGCGTAGTGCGTCCTCTGCACAGTGTGCACCTAAAGCTACCTGAAGACAATTGCTGTTGTTCTGCTCCTATTAATATCACAGGCAGGCAGCTACAGTATTTATAGTTAGTGTACTGTGTCCTCTGCACAGTGTGCACCTAAAGCTACCTGAAGAAAATTAGTGGTGTTCTTCTGATCCTATTAGTACCACAGGCAGGCAGCTGTCGTATTTACAGTTAGTGTACTGCGTTCTCTGCACAGTGTGCACCTAAAGCTACCTGAAGAAATTTGGTGGTGTTCTTCTGATCCTATTAGTACCACAGGCAGGCAGTTGATTCTGCTAGCTGCAGTATCAGTATATATATACATCCCAGCTTTGTGCAGCTGCATCTCACTGCAGGCCATTAGTATGTCTGGAAGGCCAACAAGGAGAGGCAGACAGTCACAAGCCAATAAAAGAGGGCAAACAGGCTCTGTTTCTAGAGGCAACAGTGCTGGTCGTGGAGACGGTGCATCCTCATCAGCACATGGCCGTGGGACACGCTTGTCCTTTTTTTCGGCAGCTGGCCGTGTTGAGCTGCAACATGCCAAAGACTTAGTAGAGTGGATGACCAAGCCGTCCTCATCCTCCTCATTCTCCTCCTCCTCATCCTCTCTCACCCAGGCTCAGGGTACTTTGTCTGGCAGAGCAGCTGCCAACGCGGCCTCTTCCCTCAGCTCAATGGCATCGGCCACTCCTTCCCTAGCCCCACCATGTCCTCCTGAGGAGTCCCCCGAGCTGTTTGACCACAGGCTCCGATGATGGTACCCAGCTAGAGGATGCAGTAACATGAGCCCAGAGAGAGGGGGTGCCCAAGAAGGACAGCAATCTGGCAGTCATGTTCCCCCAGCTGCAGCATACTACCAGCTTTGCTCCAGTGATGAGGAGAAAGGAGATGAGGTCACTAACTCCACATGGGTGCCTGATAGGAGAGAGGAGGAGGCACATCTCCAATGAGGCAGGATACCCTCCAGGGGCCAGCTTAAGGGCAGCACACCGACTGCGTCACACCGCAGAGCTCCATATGTGCAGGGCGCTGCTATCTCTGCACGTTATTCCAAAAGTTCTTTGGTGGGGGCCTTTTTTGAGATGAGTGCATCAGATCCCACCACTGCTATTTGCAACATATGTCTCATGCGTATCTCACGTGGCCAAAACATCACCCGCTTGGGCACCACATGCTTGACCAGACATATCTCGACCTGCCATGCAGTTCATTGGCAAGCGTACCTAAAAGACCCACACCAAAGAACAAAGCGGACCTCTCCTTGCTCCTCATCAGCTGGGATCTCCAACCCCACTATACCTTCAGTCCTCTCTGAAACCTGCACTGAGGGGAATGAAGGTGTAGAATTAGGTGTGTCACAGCCAAGTACTTGCGGGCAATCTGCTATCGGTACACCGACTTCAGATTGTACCAGGCAAATTTCTTTGCCCCAGCTGCTGCACCGCCGAAAGAAGTTCGCTCCCAGCCATCCACATGCCCAGCGGTTGAATGCTAGCTTGGCTAAATTTCTAGCACTTCAACTGATGCCTTTTCAGTTGGTAGACTCTGCCCCCTTCCGTGGGTTCGTGGAATGTGCGGTTCCTCAGTGGCAGGTTCCCAAACACCACTTTTTCTCATAGAAGGCGATTCCAGCTCTCTACCGGCATGTGGAAGGCAATGTCTTGGCCTCGCTGGACAGGGCGGTCAGCGGTAAGGTGCATATTACCGCGGACTAATGGTCCAGCAGGCATTGACGGGGACGTTACCTATCTTTCACCGTGCACTGGGTGACTCTTCTGGCAGCTGGGAAGGATGCCGGAAAGGGTGCAGTAGTGTTGGAGGTTGTTCCGCCACCACGCCTCCAAAATTGTACTAGTGGTGATTCTGTCACACCTCTCTCCTCCACCCCCTCCTCTTCTTCTTCCTCCATGGCTTCTTCCTGTGCTGATTTGTCCTCGGAACCAGCGGTGCTCCGTAGGCATTCAAGGGGCTACACATGCACGCAGGCAAAAAGATGCCTGAGCTGGTGTGCTTGGGGGACAGGAGCCACACTGGGGCAGAAACTCTGTCAGCTCTGCAGGTGCAGGTTCAGAGGTGGTTGACGCCATGCCAGCTTAAGGCAGGTATGGTGGTTTGCGACAATGGCACCAACCTCCTCTCCGCCTTCCGACAGGGACAAATGACCCATGTGCCCTGTTTGGCTCACGTCCTTAACTTGGTGGTTCAGCGGTTCTTGGGCAGGTACCCGGGCTTACAGGATGTCCTGAGGCAGGCCAGGAAAGTCTGTGTGCATTTCCGCTGGTCATATAATGCCAGTGCTAGGCTGGCTGACCTCCAAAAGGAATTTAACCTGCCCAAGAACCGCCTAATCTGTGACATGCCCACCAGGTGGAACTCAACGTTGGCCATGCTGCAGCAGCTGCACATGCAGCAGAGGGCCATCAATGAGTACCTATGCGACTATGGCACTAGGACAGGGTAAGGGGACCTTGTTTTTGTTCCCCACACCAGTGGGCTATGATCAGGGATGCATGCACTGTCCTGTCACCATTTGAGGAGGCCAAGAGGATGGTGAGCAGTGACAGTGCATGTATCAATGACACTGTCCCTCTTGTCCACCTGTTGGAGCACACGCTGTGTGGAATAATGGACAGGGCACTTGAGGCAGAACAGAGGGAGGAAGAGGAGGACTTCCTTACCTCTCAAGGCCCCCTTTATCCAGTGTTCCTGTGTGCCCGCCGATCACACAGGAAGAGGACGAGGAGGAGGGTTGTGTCAGCATGGAGGTGGAGCCTGGCACTCAGTATCAGCAGCAGTCTTCAAAGGATCATTTACAGTCTGAAGAAACCCATGGACTTGTACGTGGCTGCGGATCATGTCATCCTTAGTGACCCAGAGGACTCTGGACCGAATGCCTCAGCAAACCTAAGCTGCATGGCCTCCCTGATCCTGCAAAGCCTGCGGAAGAATCCTCATATTCGTGGTATCAAGGGGAGGGATGATTACTGGCTGGCAACCCTCCTTGATCCATGTTACAAGGGTAAGGTTGTGGACCTTATCTTGCCATTGCAGAGGGAGCAGAGGGTGAAACATCTTTGGGAGGCCTTGCAGAAAGGTTTGTGCAACGCGTTTCCAGAGCCTGGGAGGTTACAATTTCCTGGTCCTCCTGGACAACGTGTTGCTGAGGCTTCGGTCAGTCACAGAAGGAGCGGTGGAGGAGGTGGCCGTCTGACCAATACGTTCAGACAATTTTTTAGTCCGCAGCCCCAAGGTCTGATCGGTTCCAGCAACCATCGCCAGCGTCTTATTCACATGGTGCAGGATTACCTAGGGGCAAGATCAGACTTGGACACCTTTCCCACCGAAAATCCTCTGGGTTACTGGGTCTTGAGGATGGATCACTGGCCAGAGCTTGCACAGTATGCAATTATGCTACTGGCCTGTCCTGCATCCAGCGTTCTTTCGGAACGCACATTCAGTGCTGCTGGAGGCTTTGTAACCGATCACAGGGTGCGCCTGTCCACCGAAACGGTCGATCGGCTGACCTTCATAAAAATGAATGTCTTGGATCACCAGCTACCAAGCACCTGATGCTGATGTAACCGATTGATTTTTTTTTTTAATGTGAGATACCTTCAAGACTGCCTATGCTAATGCTGAGTGACTATCCTATTATTCTGAGTGACAATCCTCTTCCTCCTCAATTTTCATGCTGATAGCTTGCAAGAACATTTTTGGTTCTGGGCACCACCACCAGTGGCCAAGGCCCAATTTTTCTGCTCCTGTTTAACCAGGGCACGTAATTACAATTTTTGATGCAATACTTTTCAGCAGGGCTCATTCCTGCACTCCAACTATAGTATCTGTGAGGGGTTGCAGTATTGTGGCACCAGCACCAGTGCCCAAGGCCCAATTTTTTAGCCCCTGCTTAACAGGGGCGTATAATTACAATTTTTGATGCAATACTTTGCAGCAGGGCTCATTCCTGTGCTCCAACTATAGCATCTGTGAGGGGTTGCAGTGTTGTGGCAATGTTTCTGCCCCTGTTTAACAGGGGCGTGTAATTACAATTTTTGATGCAATACTTTGCAGCAGGGCTCATTCCTGCGCTCCAACTAGAGTATCTGTGAGGGGTTGCAGTGTTGTGGCACCAGTGCCTAAAGCCGAATTTTTCTGCCCCTGTTCAACGGGGACATGTAATTACAATTCTTGACCTAATATTTCACAGCAGGGCCCATTCCTGCGCCCACCAAGAGTAACTGTGAGGGCTTACAGTGTTGTGGCAATACCACCACCACCAAAGGCCCAATTTTTCTGCCCCTGTTCAACAGGTGCATGTAATTACAATTCTTGATGTAATATTTCACAGCAGGGCCCGTTCCAGCTCCCACCAAGAGTAACTGTGAGGACTTACAGTGTTGTGGCACCAGCACCACCACCAAAGGCCCAATTTTTCTACCACTGTTCAACAATGGTATGCAATTACAATTCTTGATCTAATATTTCACAGCAGAGCCTGTTCATGTGCCCACCAAGAGTAACTGTGAGGGCTTACAGTGTTGTGGCAACACCAACACCTAAGGCCCAGATTTCTGCAGAGTATATAGGGCAGGCCCCTACTTTCAAACATCCAACTTACAAACGACTCCTACTTGCAAACAAAAGGAGACAACAGGAACTGAGATGAAATCTACCCCTAGGAAGGGAAATTCTCTACTGTAAGAGTTAATATTGGAAAAACGTGTCTTCTCTTCACTAATGCTTTATCACCAATCCTTATTTCACTAAAAACCCCAAATTTTCAAAAAACATTTGTCATTGGGACAGAAAGTGAGATGAAATCTTCTGAAGAGGTGCATAGACAGCAAAACAAATTTTACAGGGGTGATAACCCTTCCCTATGTTTTCTTAAAAGCTTAAAAATAGATTTTTTGGCTGGAGCTACACTTTAAAAATGTACCAGTTCAAAATTACAAACAGATTCTACTTAACAACAAACCTACACGTATACTGCTGTTAAGAGTATATAGGGCCTGGGGGCCCCACGCCTTTCTTTTTTTTAACTTGGGTGCGGGGTTCCCCTTAATATCCATACAAGACTCAAAGGGCCTGGTAATGGACTGGGGGGTGGGGGGTACCTATGCCGTTTGTCTCACTGATTTTCATCCATATTTCCGGGACCCGACATTACATTAAAGCTGCAAGCAGTTTTAAATGACTTTTATTCATTTAAAAATGTCATTTTGTGCAGGGACTGTTCTAAGCACGGGAAACACACGCCACTTTACAGGCATACCACAGACGCCCCACCAGGTACGATATTTAAAGGAATATTTCACTTTTTTTTTCACTTTAAGCATCATTAAAATCACTGCTCCCGAAAAAACGTCCGTTTTTAAAACTTTTTTTTTGCATTGATACATGTCCCCTGGGGCAGGACCCGGGTCCCCAAACCCTTTTTAGGACAATAACTTGCATATTAGCCTTTAAAATTAGCACTTTTGATTTCGATCGTTCGAATCCCATAGACTTTAATGGGGTTCTAAAGTTCGCGTGAACTTTCGGTCCATTTGCAGGTTCTGGTGCGAACCGAATCGGGGGGTGTTCGACTCATCCCTAGTGGGGGGGGGATTTGGGGTGTTGGGGGGGAGGGAGAGGATGAGAATAGAGAAAGGTGGGACTGGATCTCTGGGAAACCTGGACTTCCTTGGAGTGATTGGTCCGCCCCTTGCCCCCCAGGTTTGGTGGTAGGGTGGGGGGCTGGAGGTTGGCGGTCATGGTCGGAGTTACACCCTAGGATAGGAGATTTGCAGGAGGGTAATGGAGAGGGACTCCACTTGGGAGTCAGGAGCCGGAAACTGGCTAAGGGAGGGTTGGTTGAGGGGCGGGAGGGTGGCCAGGGGGAGGGGGAGAGGGGGGGTGAGGGTGGAGGGGGGAAGGGAGGGGGGAGAGATATTTTAAAAATAAGAACCACAGTGATTCGGGGCAAAACCTTTAAAAACAACTGTAAACACAGATATAGAGCCCTCTATTATGAAAATAGGGAGCAAACAATTAAGCCATGACAACAATTCATTTTTTGACATACAACGTACGAGGGCAAAATACACCAACAAAAAGGCATAAAATCTTGAAAGAAAGGGCCGGGTGGTCTTTTTACAAGAGACACATCTATCTCACGAAACAAATATGAAGCTTTATTCTCAACAATTTCCAATATGGTACTATGGGGATTCGATGACAAATAAGGCGAAGGGGGTAGCAATTGGAATAGGAAGAGAGGTTCAGTTTTCTGTGGAGGACAGATTAACCGACTCGGAGGGAAGATTTCTCTTCCTAAAGGGGAAGTTGTTTGGAATGTAGTGTACATTAGCAAATGTATACTGTCCCAATAGAAATCCAACAGGCTATTTAGGTGAAGTCCTGGGAAGGTTGATGGAATTTAAAAAAGGGAAAGTGATCATAGCGGGAGATTTGAACTTTTGTAGGGATCCGAAACAAGACAGTACCTCCTGTGCACAGGGGACAAGGAACGCTCAGTTAAAGGCGATAAAACAGAAATTACATCACTATCAGTTAGTAGACATATGGAGAATACTACATCCCAAGATACAGGATTACACGTTCTACTTCCCTGTGCATGGGACGTATTCTAGGATTGATTATTTATTGATCGAACATAGGAGTCTAGATTTGGTAATATCCACAAATATAGAAATAACTACACTATCAGATCATGCACCAATGACCATGAAAATAAAGATACCAGAAGCCCAGAGACAGTCGTACTCATGGAGGTCAAACGAGGACCTCCTAGATAAACAAGGAGAAGAGATAATAAAAAAGGAGTTAGAACAATACTTTATTTTAAATGATACCAATGAGATTGGGAGAATACCTTATGGGAGGCCCACAAAGCCTATATAAGGGGAATCCTGATCTCATTGAGAGCTAGGAGAAAGAAGGAAAGAACAAAAAATAGGGAAACATGAATAGAAGAAATATATCTACTAGAGCAGGGACATAAAAAATATAGAGGGCGAAATCAGGCACGGTCTCAAAAACTGGTAATAAAGAGGGATGAATTAAAAGAGCTATTAGAACAGGAGATGAGAAAAACTTTCAATAAGATTTCAAAAGAAAGATACCAGTGGGGAAATAAAAATAGCAAATGCTTAGCAAGGATGTTAAGGAAAACAAAAAAATCAATGAATTTCATAGAAAAAATACAAAATAAAAAAGGGGAAATGATCCATAACACTAAGGACATAGCGATGGTCTTTCGAGAATATTATGAGCTATTATACTCAGTTAATCAGAAAGGACAACTGGAACTAGGAAAAAAAGAGAGGATTAAAGAATATTTGAAAAAAGCTAAGATCCTCCGGATAACGGAGGAAAGAGCAATTTCCCTTGAAACACCTATAACAGTAGAGTAGATCAATCAGGTATTAAATAAATCAGCCAGGTAAAAGTCCAGGGCCAGATGGCTTTACGACTTCTTACCTAAAAAAATTTAAAGAAATTTTGACCCCAAAACTATGTACATACATGAATGGACTGGGAACAAGGTATGAGATGAGCAAAGAAGCCTTATTAGCATCAATCACAATTATCCCAAAAGAAGGCAAAGATAGTACCATGTGTTCAAATTATAGACCTATATCACTGTTAAACACAGACATGAAATTGTTTGCGAAAGTACTAGCAACAAGGATGAAAGATCTAATGCATTAGATGGTACACCCCGGCCAAGTAGGTTTCATCCCAGGTAGAGAATGGAGGGATAATGGGGTAAGAAAGCTCCAACTACTTCAAAAAATAAGAGAGGGGAGGATCCCCGATCTGCTCTTGTCGATTGATGCCAAAAAGACGTTTGACAGAGTAGACTGGGGATTTATGATGAACACTTTGGAAGGTATGGGTCTAGGCCCAAGGATGATGCAGTGGATACAAACATTATATAAAGGCCCCACAGCGACTATAAAAGTGAATGGAACAATGTCAACCCCCTTCAAAATGTACAACGGGACGAGACAGAGATGCCCCCTGTCTCCGCTATTGTTTGGGCTGGCGCTGGAACCCCTTCTGGCAACAGTACAGGGCAATACAGATATAGGGGGCTTCAATGTCGGAGAAGATGAGCATAAATTAGCTGCATTTGCAGATGATATATTATTTTACATATCAAACCCCCGAATTTCAATGCCTAACCTTTTGAAAGTATTAAAGGAATCTGGAGAACTTTCTAATTTTAAGATTAACCTGAGTAAATCCGAGATACTTAATATAAATGTGAACCAAAAAGATGAACATAGTCTACAGCAAGAGTTCTGGCTCCCATGGAGGAAGACGGAAATAAAGTACCTAGGGGTAAAACTAACAGCATCTTTGGGCAAAATATACCAAGCAAACTATATCCCATTATTAGAGGAAATAAAAATAGAAATAAAGAGAATAGCAGCACGACCCCTATCATGGATGGGTTGGATTAGTGCTTTAATAGTACTACCCAAAATCAAGTACAAGTATCAGATGCTCCCCATTATACATACCCCCACATATTTTAGAGTTTTAAAAGCTTTAACCACAAAATTAATATGGCAAAATAAGAAACCTAGAATCACATTGGTAACTTTAAAGAAAGAAAAAAGGAGGACTAAATGTGCCAGATTTCAAAAAGTATTATGAGGCGGTCCTATTAACCTCCCTGGCGGTATTCCCGAGTCTGGCTCGGGTTGGATTTTTTATACCAAAAGCGGTATCCCCGAGCCAGACTCGGGCTTGCATCGCAGGATCCAGGAAGAGCATACTTACCTTGTCCCCTGGATCCTGCGATGTCTCCCCGCTGTGATCGGCGAGCCGCTGTGTCTCGCTCGATTCACAGTGCCGAGCTCCGTTCCCTGCGAGCGTTGCGACGCACGGGGACGGAGTTCGGCGGTAAATTCAAAAGTGAAACACACAGTATAGATACAGCATACTGTAATCTTACAGATTACAGTACTGTATCAAATAATTACACATCCCCTTTGTCCCTAGTGGTCTGCCCAGTGTCCTGCATGCAGTTTTATATATATAAAACTGTTCTTTCTGCCAGGAAACTGGAGATTGTCCATAGCAACCAAAACTGTCTCTTTACATCAAAAGTGGTTTTAGAGCAGCTAGAAAAAAGCGATAATAAATTAGAATCACTTGCAGAATTGAGCGATAGTGATTTGTGGGGAGATCCGTCATCAAACACTAAAAGTAACGAAAGCTAAAATTCTGCAACTGAGCAAATTTCAGTGTTTTTGATTTGATTACATTATTATATATTTTTTATTATTATTATATTATTGTTTGTTATAATTATTTATAGTTATTTATTATATTATAATTTTTTATTTCGTTTTTCAAACTTTATCATACCCGGGATGTCTACTAGACTCTTGTTTGGACAGATTTAAGTGAACTATTCCTAAGAATTACAGGCCTACAATATAAAATGCCAAATTTCTGTGCAAAATAATTGTACCGCTTTCAGCACCTAAAATCAGAAATAATCATACCGCCAGGGAGGTTAACACGAATGCTGGAAAGGGCTACACTGAATAATGAGAAGAGGTGGGTATAGATTGAGCACACAATGGCTAATACACAATTAGGTAGAAATATATGGACACCACCACAATTTAGGGCACTAGGAGAAAATACACATACACTGACACGGATTGTATTTAGACTTTGGGACTTAATGCACAAGCAGAATAAATGGGAATACAATTTACCATTGATGGCACTAAAGGAAAATAACTATTTTGCACCAGGGAAAAGTTCTGTAGGTGGGAATTGGCTTAAAAAAGAAAATGCACAATTATGAGACATAACACAAAAGGGGAAAATGTGTTTATTTCAAGAATTAAAACTTAAAAAAGATGTGATGGAGGTTAATGAATGGAGGTATTTCCAGCTCAAGCATTTTGTAGCAGCACTTCCACACCCGATAAGAGATGGGGTTGATCTTACATCATTTGAACGATTATGTACCATGGAAAAAACATGCGGGAATATATCTCGGATTTACAAAATCCTCATGGGAGTAGAGGGGCTGGAAATCCCGACATATATAAAAAAGTGGGAGAGGGAACTGGGGAAGCAAGGAAAGAATCAAGAAATCGGGAAAAATCTGAGACTTGTCCATGGTTCATCAGTTAATATTGGAATGGTGGAAATGAATTATAAGTGTTTAACTAGGTGGTATAGAACCCTGAATATATTAGGGAAGTATCAGATGGGACAAACAATGGAGTGCTGGCGAGGGTGTAAACAAATGGGAACTATGGCCCATATTTGGTGGCGTTGCCCTAAGATTAGGCCATATTGGAAGGAAATATTAAGATATATTAAGGAGATCATGAATATAGATACACCTGAAGAACAATGGACATGTCTATTTCATGGGGTAGATATCCCAATAAGAGAATATAGAAATTTGATCATAGCTCATATGATGAATGCCACAAAAAGTCTGATACCCAAAAAATGGAAAGAAGTAGAAAGCCCAAAAATTTGAGAATGGTTTGATAAAATAGAAGAGACATATAACATGGAATACCTAAGAAGAAAGTAGAGAGGTATTTATAAATAGATGGGAAAAGTGAAAAAGGTTTAAACTGAGGAAGAATTACAGTGAGATAAAAAACCCCTAGAGATGGGGGGAATGACGCGTACAAAGGAGGGGGGAGATGGGGGGGTGTAAGGGGGTATAGAGGGGTGGGGTGGGAGGGGGGGATAGGGGATATGCGATTGGAAATAAAGTTATATTAAATAATGTTTAACCCTATTGGAAGGGAAAGTGTTTTGTAAATTGAGAAATACTGAAAAAAAGAAAAAGTAAAAAAACAAAAAACAAAACAAAACACTTCCTCTCCTTTTGGAACCCTCCCAAATGGTCATTGTTTGCTTGGATTGGAAACCTATGCTGTATAAAGCTCTTATAATGTGGAGGTTAACTGTCTGATAATCACTCCATGTTTGTGGTGGGGATCACTCAGAGGTGTAATCTCTGTGTTTTCTTTTATGCTATTCACTGGTCCTGAGGGAGAAGTCAGAGACAAAGCTCTTTCACAGGTAGGCTGCCATGCATAGGCACCAGTAAAGGAAAATTACGGTAAGTATGATACTATTTTCTGTTCTATCTTTCTTCTAAAAATGACGAATCCAATTAGGCAGACAGGTTTGAAGTCCAGTCTGGATTGCAACCAAGGTTTCCTCCGTAGATACACTGTAGTATTTAACATAACCACCCAGGGCCACTAAGTATGTTATTCACAGGATTACAAGGTAATAATAAACAACAAAATCCTAGAAAAAGAAAATTAATACAGGCACTCTCTACAACAGTTGAGCTGCAATATATTAAATTGGTGTTTTGGGGTTTATATATTGTTTAACTTTTTGCTGTATGACACACTGCATATACTATGATCCTTATAAGCTCTGTACATTACTAATCTATATTTATATAGTACATTATCAACTTACATGGTGCTGGTCAAAGTGATAGAACAAACAAAGTAAAGAAGTAGTAAAGTAGTGGGATTTCAGTGTAGCAAAGGCAGAGTTGTCAGCTCTCTACAGGAAGTTAGGTGCTCAATGGATTTTTGACAGGATCAGCAGGTATTTTTCTGTACTTGCAGCATTTGTAAAGATAACAAACATGGGGAAATTTTGCAGAGATGTACTGTATTTGTATTTTATATTTTACCCAGACATTCACTTTAAAGAGTAACTTCACTTTTAACCACTTCAGCCCCGGAAGATTTGGCTGCTCAATGACCAGGCCATTTTTTGCGATACAGCACTGAGTCGCTTTAACTGACAATTACACGGTCGTGCGACACTGTACCCAAACAAAATTGATGTCCTTTTTTCCCACAAATAGAGCCTTCTTTTGGTGGTATTTGATCATCTTTTGCGCTATGAACAAAAAAAGAGCAACAATTTTGAAAAAACACAATATTTTGTAAAATATTTTGTACTTTTTGCTATAATAAATATCCCGATAATATTATTGTGACCGCCAGCCATGCGCGTCGGCACCTCCGGAGTGCAGCTGGCGTGCGCCTGCTATCCCGCTTAAAGGGACTGACGTACAGCTACGACGGTTCACGGGATCATGCCGATCTGCCACAGTATAATGAGGGCGGTTGGTTGGCAAGCGGTTAAACAAAGTAATCCCTCTTAGATGATAAGTGTACATTGCAGGGATTTTAAAAAACTTTGTTGAAGCACCTTTTCAGCATGTACAGAAAATACATGTTGATCTTACCAGAAATGTCATATCATGCAAACATCCTTATCTTTCTTATGTAAAGTACTAGTACCATCAATCCACCATGTAATGTAGATGAACAAGGGCAGACATGCTTGAGGTCCAGGCTGAGTGACAACCATGGATTCCTCCATAGATGCAATAGAGAAATTAATGTAGACAAGAAGATTTAGATAGGCTTTAATGCTGCCTGACCCCTGAGAAGCATGGGCTAATAAACAAATATTTCCAGTGTTATTCAAAAATTCATGGAAGTATATCTCCTACATGTTATTTATGACTATTTGTGTACAGCATAAACTACCTTGTTGTTGTTTAGCATTTTAAAATTCCAGGTATCACACAAAGTGTATCTAATGGTTGTGAGTAGACTAGGTATATGCACATCCTTGTATCCCACATATCATACATAGTTATCCCAAACAAGAGTGGATTTAAATATTTCTGCCTTTCTTTTCTGCACTTCCTCATACATAGAAACATTTTTTCCTTGCTTTCATCTTACCTCCCTGCTACTATTTTCTAACATTTGCTTTGCTATCTGTATGCTTGACATGAACAGACCACAAATTACTAACTACTGTAGCCTTAATCTCTATTTTTAATATACTGCATTGCACCCAGGCTTGCATTATTGATGTTCAGTATTTAGCAGAATTAGTATTTTGGGGAATGTTTCTGTATCCTGTATAAAACATTAATAAAATGTCTTTGAACTTATTTGTAAAAAAATACAATTTACTTCCTCTTCACTTATCTATCCTTTATGCAGAAAAATATATTGTTCTTGGCAGCATTTAAAAGCAGATTAACTCTATCAGTCATCTCACTCCTGATTAAATAGGATCAGCATTTGTGTTTTATTGAGTTTGATAGGCACCTTGAGATCATTGTCTTGAACGTCTGCATCACACTTGATTTAGAATATATTTGGCAGGAGCTAATCTTGTACTTGGTGATTTGAGTACCAGGGGATGCAGTTACCAAACCAACCAGGTTTATAAACCAATATACAGGAAGGATGTAGCCAACCTGTTTTGCAATATTTCATTAAATCTTACATCTATGGATTTTTTATTAAAAAATAAATAAGAATTGAAGACAGGATGATAATTTATTTATGTTTGATATCAATAGTAGTGGCGTGAGTGGCGTGAGTCTGTACATGAAACATCAAGTGGTATGCTGTCTGTGCTGGCTTGGTGATTCGTTATTTGATAATAGACTGTGGCTAAATTAGTGGACCATGAGTCAATGCCTTGATGTGTTTGTGCTACATTGCTCAGTCAAAAGGAGCCATATATCTAAGTGCTGTAGCGTGAATCGTATCGAGGCATTTTTGGTAACTTCGATGAACACTTCCTGGTTCTCAACTTCACATGTGGATTCTATCTATGTACATAAATTGGACTTACATCAAGGCAAAGCTGTAGAGTTGGAGGAAGGAGAGAGGGTGGTTGCATGCTGACACCCTTGTAGAAGCAGCATTTGTTTGTATGTAAAGGTTTTTTCTATGTCCCTACAGAGGAGATCTTCCTTCTAGGACAGAAAGTGAGGAGAACTATCTCCAATGGGGGCACAAAAACATACATTTTAGTTGAGGGAGGAAGGGTTAGAACTTCTTTGAATGTGTTTATAGCTGTCCTTTCGCTCATATGTACCCACCAATTTCCTCCAAATGAGATCACAGACAGAAATAAAAGCTGAACAGAAACTAGGGCTGCTTGAACTTCTACTTCCTCTAATCAAAACTAAAAAAGAAAAATATAACTGGAGTAAAGCTGGGTATGCACGTACAGAAAGTCAGCCGGTTCAACAGGAACCAGCCAACTTTCTGTGCATGTGTATCACTGTTTGTTTGAAACAAGCCGGCCTAATGACCAGCTTCTGTCGAATAGGCATGGTGGAAAACCAGCCACTGATCTGTGTATTCTGATAGAGGTAGTCCCCTCTCTCAGAATACAAAGACACAAAGACAGCAGGAAAGATCCCTGCCTCAACATCACTTGTGTTGATGCAAGGATCTGTGAGTTTTTTTTGTCATTCAAACCTCTGGTTTAAAAAAAAAAAAAACTCAGCGTGTACACCCTGCTTTAGACTTTAAAGCTGGACTCCAGACAGCTATATAAAAACACCAATTTATTTATTATTACAGCTGTTTGTATAGCGCCAACAATTCACACAGTGCTTTACAATCTGAACACTCACCTCAGTTCCTGCCCTCGATCAGTTTACAATTTAAGGTCTTTATCTCATATGCATACATACATATAGGGCCCATTTAGACAGTAATTATCCTATCTATCTGTCTTTGTAATGTGATAGGAAAAGGAAGTACCCAAAGGAAACCCACACAAGCACTGAGAGAACAAGCAAACGCCATGTCTTGGCTAGGAATCAAGCTGAGGACCCTAGAGCTGCTAGGCAGGTGTGCAAACCACAAAGTCACTTAAACAGGCCTTACACTGTTTCAATTGTTACACATTCCTGATAATTGCATGAATAAAAAGTACATAGTAGGAGGGACACTTGACATTTCAGATTGCAACAAGGAATGCAAGGGAGAAATGAGGGTGGCTAAAATAGAATACAAGAGATACATTGCTACAGATAGTAAAACAAATCCCCCCAAAAATTCTCAAATATATTAACAGTAAAATGTTAATAAAAAAAACAGATAGGGTCATTATGGATGAACACAGGAATCTGGTCCCAACTGACAGCAAAAAAAAACAAAAAAAACACAGATGTTAAAAACACATTTTTTCTCTTCACTTTTTACAGATTAAAAAGATGGGTTTTATAGTCTTAACAATAATACAATAATATTAACGTTGTTTCACAAAAAAGTAGCTCTGTGGTTAACTGAAAACCAGGTACAAAAGTGACTGGAGAAATGTAATTTCCAATCCAATCCAATTTACACTCATGAGTGAATACCTGTAATTTATGTAATCAATTCTCATAGTTGAGGTTCTCCACCCCCTTTATTAATTTTGTTGCCCTTTGCTAAACTCTTTCTAATTCAGCAACATCTTTCCAAAGGACTGGTTAGTGGTTACCAAAACTAAACATATTTAAGTTGGGACTGAACCTGTGTTTTGTACTGAGGTATAATTTTTGATTTATCTATGGAATATATGCCTTTTTTAATGCATGACAGTATTTTGTTAGCTTTATTAGCTGTGGCCTGGCATTGCATGCTACTGCTTATTCTGTGATCTACAAGCACCCACCAGATCCTTTTCCATAACTGATTCTCCCAGAGAAACCCTTCCTAACCTGTAATTTGCATGTGTATTTTTGGTGCATAGCTTTATATTTCTCAATATTGAGTCCCGCTTGCCTGATAGCAACCCAACACCCTATATTATTAAGGTCTTGCTGTAATGATGCTACATCCTGTGCTGATGTTATTTCCCAGCATACTTTGGTATCATCTGGAAACACTGAAATGTAGCTTAGGTTCCAACCTCTATATTATTAATGAACAAATTGAACAGCATGGGGCCCAAGAAAGAGCCCTGGGGCCACCACTCTCAGCTTTAGACCATTCAAAGAAAGAGTAATTTATCACTACTCTGTGGACCTGTTCATGTAACCAGTTTCATATGCATGTGCATAAGACTTCCTCAACTCAGCTCTTATTTTATATTTATGAGGTACAGTATCAAAAATGTATGTTGGTTTTCACTTATGATACCTTTATCACAAACACATTTCTTTATAGAGTCCCTTACCATTCCCTCAAATACCTTACATACTATTGATGTTGGGCTGACTGGTCTGTAGTTTTCTGGTATGCATCTCAATCCTCTTTTGTACATTGGTACCACACTTTTTTTACACTAATCTGTTGGTAACATTCCAGTCAGTAAGGTGTCTTTAAAAATTAGAAAATGCAGCTTGGTCATAACTGTGCTAAGTTCCCTAAGAAAGAAAGTTGCAAGTTAGAGGACATGTCATAAAATCCAATCTTAAGTTCACATTGGCATCATCCCATTAATGAATATGGTATTTTTGAAACAAAAGAGTAGTGGGACTTTAAATATGCCAAATGAGAACAAAGTCGGAATTACACATAAAACGTTGTCATAAACACAATATTAAAAACATTGATATGCATAAAGAAACTTTGCGATAAATACAAAAATATGTAAATCTGATGGATACCTGTACTTGTAACTGGTCTACGCATTACGCGGGATCCCCGCTTCAGGACCATAAATATATTGCAAGTGTGTTATATACAGAGTTTCTTACTATAGAAAAGAATAACAAAAAAACAGGTAAATACAAATATACCCAATAAACATATTATACAATTATATTATACTATTATATTAGTATATAATTATAGCTATAAATTACCCTCAGTGAGTGGAAGTAAAAGAAAGAGGGGTGGAGAGGATGGGAGAATGAAAAAAAAAACACAATATTAATAGTTGTTTAATTACCTCAATATCATACATCATCAAAACAACAGAGGAGAGGAATACAAAATCTGTCTTAGATGTTTTGCCTACTGGCCAATAGGATATAGTCCGTACCTGAAAGACCCGTAAGATATATTAACGATAGGGTGTGACCCCATATAGAGGATATTAGTGAATAAGCAAAAATATTTATCTCTTACTTATAAAGGCAGAAGTAAACATAAATATCCAAGAGGGGGAAATAAATATCCGGTGTATAGCAATATACTCCGAACGATGTGAATCCCAATATCTATTTAAGACAGAGGGGATAAATCCAAAATACCAAGAACGCTCCATAATGTTTGGTATTTGGCAAACGGGCGAACACCCGATTACGTTCGACTCGAGCTGCAGGCTCATCCCTAATTGTGGCACTCATTCATTGCAAACTTGGCCAGAGAGGTGGATATGTACTTACCACAATACCAGCATATGTAAGTTATACCTGAGGATTTTTTATATAATGTATCTAATACCATCTTCAGTGACCCAATATTTGGATAACCACAATATATATAGTATATACTCGAGTATAAGTCGTTCCGAGTATAAGTCGAGGCCCTAATTTACCACAAAAAAATGGGAAAAACTTATTGACCCGAGTATAAGACGAGGGTGAGAAATGCACAGCTACTGTAAGTGGAAAAGAGGGTCAACAATGCCCATTTGCAGCATCACTGTGCCCATTTGCAGCCATAGGTCCCCTGAACTTCAAACTCGGTAGTTAAGGGTTCCTAGATGCCCCATAGCTGCAGCCAAAATTTGGGGTCTCTCAACCCAAAGGGTCCCGAAATGACATTGCTGCAGATGGACACAGTTGACCGAATTTGGGGCCCGTATCATGGGGCCACTTAGTGCTAAGAACCCCAAATTTGGCGTGCAAACCCAGTGGAACTAGCACCATAAAATTTCCAAAGCTGGGGTTTCTAGCACCAAGTGGCCCCGAGATACAGGGCCCCAGAAATCAGTTCAGAAAATGTCAAGCACTTTTCTGCAGCAGAGAATGACTTTTTTTTATATGTTATGGTACCAGTTCCACTGGGTTTGCACACCAAATTTGGGGTTCCTAGCACCAAGTGGCCCTGAGATATGGGGCCCCAAAGTCGGTTCAGAAAATGTCAAGCACTTTTCTGCAGCAGAGAATGACATTTTCTGAACCGAATTTGGGGCCCCGTATCTCGGGGCCACTTAGTGCTAGGAACCTCGGCTTTGGATATGTTGTGGTATCAGTTCCACTGGGTTTGCACACCAAATTTGGGGTTCCTAGCACCAAGTGGCCCTGAGATACGGGGCCCCAAAATCGGTTCGGAAAATGAATTTTTTTGCTGCAGAAAAGTGCTTGACTCCAGTATAAGTCGAGGGGGGCACTTTCAGCACAAAAAAATGTGCTGAAAAACTCAACTTATACTTGAGTATATACGGTATATTGTTTGGTATATATATTTTTTCCTCTCATTTTTACAAATATCTATCCATTTATCCTCCGATCATCACAGAGATGCCTGGTTTTCTTGGTATTTTGGATTTATCCCCTCTGTCTTAAATAGATATTGGGATTCACATTGTTCAGAGTATATTGCTATACACCAGGTATTTATTTCCCCTTTTGGATATTTATGTTTACTTCTGCCTTTATAAGTAAAAGATAAATATGTTGCTTATTCCCTAATATCCTCTATATGGGATCACACCCTGCCTTTAACCCCTTCCTGACCAGCCGCCGCAGTTATACTGCGGCAGGATGGCTCCCCTGCGCAAGCCATCATAGTTGTACGTCGGCTGTTTAAGATGCTCTTGCAGGCGCGCACCCGCAGCGTATCCCCTGAGCCAATGCGCGTGCCCGGGTATTTTTAGCACTGATCACTGTATAAATGTCACTGGTCCCAAAAAAGTGTCAAAAGTGTCCGATCTCTCCGCCGCAATGTCAAAGTCATGATAAAAATCGCTGATCACTGCCATTACTAGTAAAAAAAAATAAGTCATATGCACATGCATATGAAACTGGTTACATGTACATGTCCACAGAGTAGTGATAAATTACTCTTTCTTCAAATGATCTAAAGTTGTAAGTGGTGGGCCCAGGACTCTCTCTTGGGCCCAATGCTGTTCAATTTGTTTATTAATAATATAAAGGTTTTAACCTACACTACATTTCAGTGTTTGCAGATGATACCAAAGTATGCTGGGAAGAAATAACATCAGCACAGGATGCAATATCATTACAGGAAGACCTTAATAAAATAGGGGGTTGGGTTGCTATCAGGCAAGCGAGGTTCAATATTGAGAAATATAAAGTTATGCACTTGGGTGCCAAAAATACACATGCAAATTACAAGTTAGGAAGGGTTTCTCTGAGAGAATCAGTTATGGAAAAGGATCTGGTGGGTGCTTGTAAATCACAGAATAAGCAGTAACATGCAATGCCAGGCCACAGCTAATAAAGCTAACAAGATACTGTCATGCATTAAAAAGGGCATATATTCCATAGATAAATCAGAAATTCTACCCCTGTACAAAACACAGGTTCAGTCCCAGCTTAAATATGTTTGTTAGTCCTTTAGAAAGATGTTGCTGAATTAGAAAGAGTTCAGCAAAGGGCAACAAAATTATTAAAGGGGGTGGAGAACCTCAACTATGAGGATTGATTACATAAATGGCAGGTATTCACTCTGGAGAAGAGGCACTTAAAAGGAGAAATTCTACTTTTCCTCCTCCCCCATATTTGAAATGCCTTTTTTTTTGGGGGGGGGGGGGTAACTTTTATCACAGGTGACCCACTCCAACATACTCTCCAACTGCCTAGGCGATTTGAGCGGAAGTTCGCCCCCTCCACCTCTCCCCACAGCCTCTTGGGACATGTCACATGTCCCAGGAGACTGAGGGACCATTCACAAGGCCGCATGTGCAGTGGACAGCCAGCTGTGAAGCCACAAGGAGTCACAGCCAATTTCCCACAGTTACAAAGCCAGATCCTGGGACAGGTAACTGTGTGTTTTTTAAAAGTCAGCAGCTACAGTATTTGTATGAAAGGTGACTTCAGTAACTGTGATAAACAGTTTACTCTAAGGTCCCTGTAAAGGACATGTGCCAACAATTTAAGGTTAGAGGAAAGTAGGTTTACCCTTAGATTGTGGAAAGAATTTTTTACTGTCAGAGCAGTAAAAAATGTGGAACTGCCTCCCCTGAAAGTGGTACTAGCTGAGAGTGTCGACAACTTGGCAAGCAGAATAAACAGGGCTTTGGGAATTGTTGTTTTTAACAAAAATCACACATTCGCATACACATATGTTGAACTAGATGGACCTGTGGTTTTTTTCAATAGGGCTGCAACTAACGATTATTTTCATAATCGATTAGTTGGCCAATTATTGTTTCGATTAATCGGTTAATAACCTTAAAAAAACGTGGTGTATAATTTAGTTAATATGTAAAGTTTTAAAAAAAGGCAATTTATTCTTAAATATCTCTATATGCAGTGGTAAATATAAATAACCAACTATATGGCTAGGGAGTAAAATCTCTAATCCACTCTGAGAATAACAGACAGAAGAGATATACTATTAGAGGTAGAATCTAGTAAATATCATCAGACTCAGATCAAATTTTTTTATTTAAAAGAAAAAAGTTAGACTGTTTTGCAGATTTTCAAACAGAACTGTAATGTATTATATGCTGGCCAGACAAAAACAATGTCTTCCTTAAAAAAAAAAAATAATTTTAAAGAACATGCGTTCGATTTTCTAATCGTTAGTGGGGTCAAATTGACGATGGTTTTCAACCACAGTGACGGGAAAATTTGGAAATAATAGAAAACTTCTTGGTCAAAGGAATTTTCAGACAGTGTATGTGGTTTTCGTTCAGAAATTACATTTGTTTTAAAACAGAATGTTAAAAGCAAGTGAAAATTTCAAACAATGTTCTTTCATTCAGCGAATGTACAAAGATTTTTCGTATAAATATTCTCGTCTGAAAATTGATCTGTGTGGCAAGCATAAGGCTCGGTACACACCTATGCAGTTTGCTTTTGATCTGTTTCTGCAGTGCTTTTTGCTGTGAGTTTGATTTTTTGCACACGTGATTTTGCTGTGATTTGCATTTTTGCATTTTTTTTATGCCTTTTTTTGTTTTTTGGCCAATTTGTTGTTGGGCAGATAAAAAAAAACACAAATTGCTGCAAAAACGCATTACATGCTTTTCTGCAGCTTCTCTATTGAAATATATTGAACCAAAAAAGCACAGTTTTTGCGTTTGAAAAAAGTCCCTGACCCTTTCCAAATATGCAGCAGCTGAAAAAAGCATAGATGTGAATGCTAAATGAACTGTAGTGCGTTTCTGCAAAAGGCACCAAAAAACACATGGGTGGGAACCAGGCCTAAGATGTTTAGTAACATAATGGGGTTAAAAAAAAAGAATAGCCTTTTATAGTAAAAAGAAAGCAAATAATCGCTACTGTAAGGAGTTCATTTTTTTACTGTGCAACAGTGAAAGTAATATTTACAGTAGCGATTATTTGCTTTTTTTGTACTCTAAAGGGCTCATTTTAGTTTTTTTAACCCCATTATGTTACTGGCCGATTAATCGATTATGAAAATAGTAATCGATTAATTTCACAATAGTTGTCAATTAATCGATTAGTTGTTTCGGCCCTATTTTTCAACCTTATAAACCATGTAACTATTGGGTTGATTTACTGAAAATGGAGAGTGCAAAATCTGGTGCAGCTGTTCATGTTAGCCAACAAGCTTCTAACTTTAGCTTGTTCAATTAAGCTTTGCAAAAAAAAATGGAAGCTTCTATGCAGAGCTACACCAAATTTAGCTCTCTCCGGTTTTAGTAAATTAACCCCTATGTCTTGATAATTCGCCTCCTGTCACTGCACAGCAGCACATAGACTGGGGGGAGGGGGCAGCACTAGGAGCTGTATTACTGTGTTGCTGCTCCTTTATTGTCCAGTCAATAGGCTGCAAGTGAAAGGTGACCCAACTGTAATCAATAACATTGCTAAAGAAACTAGTATCACCCTTCTCTTTGTGTATTTTTACTGTGTGTTTAGCTGATAGTCGTGAGTTAAACATCAGAACTCCAGCCTCATTAAAAAAAAAAAACAGACTATGTGATCTGGTGTTGTACCAATCATGCTGACATCACCACACTACACCTGGACTTAAAAACTACAGAGGGTGTAAAAAGAACAGAAGAATGATCTGCTGTTGTTTGATGGTTATTAAAGTGGTTGTAAAGGCAGAAGGTTTTTTATCTTAATGCATTCTAGGCATTAAAGTGGTTGTAAACTCTGTTACACCACTTTTACCTACAGGTAAAAACAACTAACCAACATCATCGGCACATGTGCACGGAAGAAACGGGCCTCTGGCGCCGTTTCTTTAGTAGCCGCGCCGTGACCTGCGGCTCCCGCGTGCATGCGCGGGAGTGACGTCATCGTGGCTCCGGCCAGTCAGGACGCCGGAGCCGTGAACCTGGTAGTAACTCCGGTAGAAGGATGTTGGCCGTGTACTTGGAGTGCCGGTGCCGATTCAGGGCATCGTTCTGAGGTAAGTATTTCATAATGAGCTAGTATGTGATACTAGCTCATTATGCCTTTGTCTTGCAGGGTTTTCTTTTTTTTTTTCCGAGGTTTACAACCTCTTTAAGATAAAAAGCCTTCTGAGTGCAGCAGCCCCCCTAATACTTACCTGAGCCCTATCTCGTTCCAGCAATATTGTACGAGACACTTGGCTGTCCAGGACTCTCCCTCCTCATTGGCTAATGCCCCATACACACGAAAAGGAATTTCCATCGGAAAAATCTTGGATGGTTTTTCCGATGGAATTCCACTCAAGCTTGGCTTGCATACACACGTTCACACAAAAGTTCTCTGAACTTTCGACCGTCAAGAACGCGGTGACGTACAACACTACGACGAGCCGAGAAAATTAAGTTCAATGCTTTCGAGCATGCATTGAATTGTTTCCGAGCATGCATGTTTTTTTGCGCGTTGGAATTGCATATAGACTAACGGAATTTCCACCAAGAACTTTTTCCGTCGGAAAAATAGAGAAACAGCTCTCAATATTTTGCTGGCGGAAATTTAGACAGAAAAAGTTGTATGGAGCATACACACGGTCAGAATATCCGACCAAAAGCTCCCATCACACTTTTCTTGATGGAAAATCCGACCGTGTGTATGCAGCATAAGACAGCAGCTCCCACTGCTGTCAATCAAAGTCAGTGAGCCAATGAGGAGAGAGAGGGGGCAAGGGTGGAGGGGTACGGCAATCCATAATTGCCATACTACTGTGCCGTAATAGCATGCATTGCATGCAAGTTATAGGTTTAAATCAGGAGGTGAGAAGATGACATATCACCTACTCACCACTTGTCAAACACACTTGGATTACTTCTGAGAGGAGCAGCAGTGCCTGCCGCACTTGGCGGCAGCACCCTTAGGGCTCGATCACACATGAAGTTGGGAGGCGCTAAAGCCCTCTGGTTGAGCCATAGTTTTACCACCCAAATCTCTACCCCCTTTAGCTGCAGAGGCAGCAGCTGAGGATGTACACATGCCCTTGCAAGAATTAAATCCTCTGTTGCTTGTCAAGTGAATAGGGCCACTCTGTAAATGCCCCACAACCACGTGCAATGCACATGGTTGCAATGTGCTACTGCAGGATCCAAAGGGTTAAAGCAGGTACATCCTTGTATCACCTCTTCCCCCCCGCTTTAACCCCTTGGTCGCTGTACTGCACAAGGTTGCAGAGCACTTGCCATGGGTCACATTTGCTAAGCATGACAGGGCGTATAATTTCTGCTGCATGTGTACACCTCTGGCCACTGCAGCTAAAGAGGGTGTGGTTGGGAGGGTGGAAAAAAACATGGCTCAACTGTGGGGTTTTACTGCACCCAAACCACACATGTAAAAAAGGCCTTACTGTCCTAAGCCCTCTATAATAGTTACTTTCCCTGTTATAGCTGGTGTTATGCCCCTGAAGACACCAGTGCATTGTGTGCAGATGGCGGGTCGGCAAGCCGAGAATGCGATTTTCCCATCACCTGGCTGGGATCAACTGGTAGACCGCGATTGACGGGTTGCCAACCCCTGCTCTAGTTTGTGCTACAAGTCTTTACACTTGTGCTAATTGCTTTAGCAAACACAATAAATATTGTTGTTTTTGTATTTTTTTTTTTAAGTACATTTTTTTCCAATTTCTCACTTCAAAATACATATTTTTTTAGTGTTACCTTTTCTATAAGTGAGCACTGAAGGAGTTAAATACTTTCCTCTTACCTCTCACTTTATATAATACATTTCTGTTACCTTTTCCCCAGCACTTAAACTCTTGGACCAGTAATCTTATAAGGTGGTTATAAATTGAGAGTGAGGATTTCTTTGAGATAAGCACATTAACTGTACCAGAAGGTGGAAACCTATAGACTACAACCAATAATAAATAATTTGGGGTAAAATATCTCTTGACACCTAGCAGTAAATCACACCTCACTGTATATACAGCTTTTGAGACTGCTAGAAACGGTTCATAATTCAAGTACTTCTTTTTTTCCAAATGCTCTGTTTTTTCAGTTTGTGGGTTCATGGCAAGAAGGAATAGATAACATTTGTAGAGTACATTAAAGCTAGCAGATAGTTTGCACTAAGGAAGCTTTATGTAGCAGACATACATACAGTAGATTCACAGTGGCTGTGGGGGAAAAGTGCTGACACCAATCAAATGAAGAAAAAGAACTTTCAGTTTAGAGCCAGTAGTCTGTTAATAAAGAGCACTTTGCCGAGAAATAATGTTGATAAAGTTATGATTATAAATTACATGTCTATATTGTTATCTTTTATTAATCATTAGAACTTTTTTTTAAAACGTGGATTTCAAGCCTAAACTTTTTTTTATAGTTTTGGACTAAAGTGAACGATCACCTTGCAAAACAACCCATGAAAATAAATGGAATGCAAAACATTTTTTTATAGATATAAAAAAAAAAACATTATAAATACCTTTTTTTCATTTTTCTTTTTTGTAAGTGATCACATTCCCTCTGTTCTAAGCTGCATAAGAGCTGGGAGGAGGAGAAGCAGCAGTACACTGAGCTTCTCAGTAAATGGCTGTGCAGCAAGGGCGTGTCAGGACAAGTTTAATCAATGGAGGAAAGTACACTGAGTTCCCAGCACAGCTAGAGAACTAACCATGTTGTTAGTGTGGTCAGTTTTTATTAGAAAAGCCAGGGGACTAGCAGGAACACCAGGAATTTCACATAAAGGAAGCAATACAAAGAGAACAGGATACTTTCTCATACAAGTACATGGTACAGCAGGCACATATCAGGAATATGAAGTGTTGGGGTAATAAATGCTTTAAATAGAAAAGGATAGAACATCTGCAAGATTTTGTTTTTCGATTAGTCTTTATTCAATTTCAAAATACAGAGAAATACAAAAGAAACCAAAACAAATGTTGAAGTCAAACCCATGACAAGGTACATGAAAAAAATATAGGCATAAGCCAATCAACTAAGGCCATAGGCGAAGTCACACAATATGGTAACTTGACTTCAACATAGGGGAAAAGAGAGGGAGGAAAGGTAAAAGTAGGGGAGGGTATGGGAAAACCAGTTTAGGAAAAGGTAAGAGGGGAGGAAAATATGGAATCCTAGCAGCAGGACAACACAAACCATTTTTATCAAGGAAGAGCGTAATCTGAGTAATCTGTTTTTTTTTTTTTACTGCTGTTTGAGTCTTTACTGCAGAGACTCAACCTCTCAATTTGTCAATGTTGTCACCAGGAAAGAAAGTGATGGAAAACACAAATTTTTTTTATCATCAGAACAGTAATCTTTCAATGGTGACACTCTAGGGACCTCTGTGTAAGAGAGGATTTCCCCTGACTTTGAAGAGATTTAAGCTGGGTACACACATACCCAAAGACAGCCAAAAGCCGCCAATGTTTGGTATGTATGTTTTCTTTTCTGTTCAACATAAGCTAATACAATGATTGGCTTCTGTTGAACGGTTATGCTGGAAAACCAGCTTTTGACCAGCAACCCCCCCCCCAATATTTACAAATGTGTCAAGATAAAAACATGATTATAATAATAGTCAAAATCAGCTTTACATATGAGGATTGCACCACTCTGGCATGCCAGCAAAAAGTGAAAACTATTTTTATACAGCCACAAAAGACAGAAAACTAGTTGCTGCTGCACAGCAATTATCAAATGTTTGACATAATACAACAGTTTTTGGCGCATGGCAAATAAGTGACCATAAAGTTTAAACGTGCATATGGAGACACAGCACTAATATTAAATATCTCAGTCAATGAAATATTTCATAAGCTCTCAATATATGAAGCAAGTGGTGGCAGCTTTCCTCAGAGTACAGCTCTGTATCTGTATAAATGAGAACAAGGGAGAGAGAAGGAAGCACCATCTAAGTATAGAAGTTAAAGGTTAGTTTGATTAATAATGGTTATAAAAACTTACAGGATTGAATACACCGCGCTGTGCTGGGGAACCGCTGGAGATGGAAGAGATGGATGGAGTGTCCTGTGGCCACCAGGAAATCCACGCCAACCAGCGTGAAATTGGGTGGTAAACCGGGTAAGTTGTAATGAATGAGGTGTGACCTGATCTTTAGGGTAACAGAAGGATGGGTTAAGGCAAAGCTTTTTTTCTCAGAGAATAGGTGCAGGAACTCCTCCCTCTGAGTCAATTTGCGTCACCATCCCTTACCCAACTCCAAGCAATACCCTTGGTTCCACCACCTCCCAGTAGGACCCATTTAGAATAGAGACAAGTATCATTATGTCATGCTAAGTAATTTGTAGGGACTTGGTAATAATAACAAGAACAACAATAAAACAGATCCCCCACAGCCAGCAGCAATATACCCACCTAGCAACAATGGAACGACAAAATACCAACCCAGCAACAATAGGCCCCCAGCAGTAACAACAAATCTCCCAGTATCCAACTCCAATAGACTCTCCAGCAGCCAGCAACAATAGATCCCTTAATCAACAGTAGATCCCTTCCAGCAACAATTGACCCCCCATCAACAAAAGATCCCCCACTATTAATAATAAACCGCCACACAAAAATAGATCCCCTCCAGCAACAATAAATCCCCCAGCAGCCAGCATCAATAGACCCTCCATTACACCGCAACACCTCTTGTCATTGCACACATTCAGTGTTGGAAGTGGTGGAACTGCGTTCCCCCCATGTACCGCTGAAAAAAAGCCCTGGGTTAAGGTAATGTTGGAATTCATCCCCAGGCCTGTAGAAGGATCTGGTGGCTTCAAGCGTGTTGCCTTGGCTGTCTCTTCCCTTCCGGTGAAGTCATATTGGCCGTGCATTCCACGCTGGTTGGCGTGGACTTTCTGGTGGCAACAGGATGCCCCATCCATCTCTTCCATCTCCAGAGGTTCCCCAGTACAGCAAGGTGTCTGCAGGACAGACCAGAGCGGCATTATTATGTCTTGATAAGCGTTTTTTACCAATCATTCCTGTAAGTTTTTATAACCATTGTTAATAAAACTAACTTTTAACTGCTACACTGGTGGCACTTCCTTCTATCTCCCTTATTATCAAATGTTTATTTATGCAAATACTGAAAGATTGAAAATATAAAACTACAACCAATAAACCCCTGAAAACAAACCCACTTGAAAATCATAATGAAATCTACACAGTAACAAATCTGTGGGTATGTGGGTATATAGATATAAATATAATATCGATGCAGTATATAAGTTCCTGTATATATACAGTGCAAACATACTAAGCATTACTTTACAGATCATATCAAAATATTCATGTCATGTATATGCTTACAATTCCCAACTAGCCTGTCTTCTACCTTTTGCACTTCCTAATTGAAAAATAAAGCTGCCCATCATAGTGATGGGCCAGTAGTGAGTTGAAAAAATGAGGAGGTGCTGGGTCCGCCTGCAAAACTGAAAGGAAGTTTCAGAATATCATATGGGAGCACCTCAGGGTTTGAGGAGCTCCAGAGGATTTGTATGGGTATGAACAAGCACTGATAGATGCCTTTGTGTTAATTTTTAGCCAGTTTACAATTTTATTACTAACAGGTGTACTTTAATAGAAAAGCAAGGAAATGTGTTCCATGTATTTAGGACTTATGTTGATGGACGTTGTTTTACTTTGTTAATAATTTTGAATAATTTTGTGTTTTTATGTTATGCAGTCTCAGAGCCATAATATATTATATATTGTTTATAGTTTCTTATTGTGGCCTAGGGGCAATGCTTTATTCATACAGGTAACAGCTCTTATTCAGGTTCAGTTAGTTGTCTGTTAGTTAAAGTGATTATAGAGCAAACATTTTTATTTAAGAAAAATAACAAACATGTCATACTTACCTGTTCTGTACAGTGGTTTTGCACAGAGCAGCCCCAAGACTCCTCTCTTTGGGTCCCCTGCTGGCGCTCTGGGCCCCTCACCCATAGTAGGCCACTTGCTGTGGGGGAACTTGTGTGTGCTAGCTCCCGAGCCGTCTGTCTGCATCCATAAGACACAAAGATATACAAGGAAAAGAGAGCGCACGGCTGCCCTAGTGTAATACCATTTTAATGATACAAATGCAAAATCAAATAATAGAGGACTGCACTCACAAACATGGGACTTGGATCGCATTTACAGCAGGATGTATGTCTCCCTTCCTGGCCTGTATGACTTGCTCACTCTCTTTTCCTTGTATATTTCAGATTAAGTCTGCCACCCAGTGGATCTTTGAGAGCGCTGCAGCACCTAGAGCATGAGAACTTTTTCTATATAGACTGTGAACATTTGAGAGTTGTTTGTGGGGTCAGTGCTGAGTTTGCTTTTTTTGTGTTTGGACTATAAGACACAGAGAACATGGCTCAGCCCCATCCCCGCCTCACTGGCTTTGAATGACAGCAGCGAGGGCCAATGGCTCCTGCTGCTGCATCTCAGCCAATCAGGAGGGAGGACCTGGCAGAGCCTTAAGTCTCATGCACATTGCTGGATCGAGATCGGGCTTAGATAAGTATTAGTGGGGCTGAGGGGGGAGCTGTACACTGAAGGTTTTTTACCTTAATGCATACCTTCAGCCTTTGCAACCACTTTAAGGGTCCTAGAAGGCAACATGGAAAGTGCTTGTCTGCTACCTGGTTCAAAAACACAGATGATCGTGCTGTGATTACATTTTAGGAAAGATACGTTCTTTAATGCAAATGCTTAACCTCCCTGACAGCTTTCCAGAGTGTGGCTCGGGGTTAAATTTCAGTCCCATTAGCGGTAACCCGAGCCACACTCGGGATTACATTGCAGGATCCTGGTGCGGCTTTACTTACCTTGTCCCCAGGATCCTGTGATGTCCCCCGCTGTGTCTGCGGGCTCTGTCTCCTCAGAAGCCTCTCCGTGCCAGGCTCCATTCCCTGCGAGCATCGCGACGCACAGGGGCGGAGCCTGGCGGCAAATTCGAAAAAATGTAAAAACCATAACACATACAGTACTATAATC
Organism: Aquarana catesbeiana; assembly: GCF_042186555.1. Lineage (NCBI taxonomy): Eukaryota > Metazoa > Chordata > Amphibia > Anura > Ranidae > Aquarana > Aquarana catesbeiana. Next base: position 208,045,299 of record NC_133328.1, on the reverse strand, counting down.
TAACAGATTACAGTACTGTATGAAATTATTTCACATCCCTTTTGTCCCCAGTGCTTTGGCCCATGCCTTGCATGAAGTTTTATGTTATATATACTGTTCTTTCTGCCTGGCTACTGGAGATTGTCCATAGCAACCAAAAAACGTCCCTTTACGTCAAAAGTGGCTTTAGACCAGCTAGAAAACAGCGATAGTAAATTAGAACACTTGCAGAATTAAGGAATAGTAAATAGTGGGGAAATTTATTTTATTATTTATTTTTTTTATTATTTCTATTTATTTATTATATTATAATTTATGTTTTTGTGTTTCAAACTTCATCATACCCGGGATATCTACTAGACTCTTGTTTGGACAGATTTAAGTGTGTTATTGTTAAGAATTACAGACCTACAATATAAAACGCCAAATTTCCATGCAAAATAATTGTACCACTTTCAGCACCTAAAATCCGAAATAATCATACCGCCAGGGAGGTTAACAAAGTAAAACATTTCATTCCACGTACAGTAACCTCCATCAAAGAGATACACACAGTCAAACATGCACACTTTTTCTAGCTGAATAAAAGAAAATTAAAGATACTTTCCTGTTGTTGGTGGGCAACACGTCTCTGTTTTATTCCATGTTCTTCAAAGTTTCCTATTCTTCACACATTGGCCGCAAGGTATAATCCTTATGATTTCTCTGTCAATCAAATACACAATGTCCATTGAACCCTTTGTCTAATACAACAATATATGTAAAACTGCAGTTGCTTTTCTTTTTTGAGTGTGCAACAAATACCACGTGTGTTCTATTTTCTTTCTTTAGGTATTGCAACAAAACATAAAATATTATATTTAATTCAAAGCCTCTTTTTTAACCAATTATCTATTATATATTTATATTTAATTTCTCGTCATCCTTGAGACAAAGTCTATTCTTGAATGTTTTTACATTTTCTGCTGATGATACCCTATGGGTCTCCAAACCTTTCCCACATCATAAACAAAATCACTGACCATGTAGATACAATGGGAAATTCTGGATTAAAAAAAGGGCCTGACCCTATAAAAATTGCAAGCATTCAATAAGTAGTTACAATGCATACCAAGGCTTTGAAATGTGGAACATACCCCCAGTCAACAAGTAGACCCTGGGAATATGGATTAACATAGCATTTAGAAAAGACTATTAGTATAGTTGCTGGCCCTACCTTTTTCCTATTAGACATCAGAGCCATTAGCAAAAACTTTAAAGCGTTTGTTAACCCCCCCAAAAAAAGAAAATGGATCCTGCTCCTTTAAAGCATGTTATATGACACAGTGCTAGTCCTGTGTCATTTGGCCCCCTGTAACACCTAAAAAACCTGGCTGATTCAGCCAGTTTCTACCCTCCCCTCTGAAAACTGACCACGGTGTATCATGGCTGCTGAGCCTGACACCGTGGTCAGTTTACATGCCTCTGTCATCTGCAGCCTGCTATCTGCAGCTCCCCTCTCTGCTCCTGTGTCCTCCTCCCCCCTCCCATCTCTGTCTATCTGCTTGTGACAGTGCCGCCCCTCCCCCCTCATGCTGCTCTCATAGCACTAACCTGTATACACCATCAGCACTGCCTCCCATTGCAGTGTCCCCCTCTGTAAATGATTTATAAATATAAATGCTGTAAATACCTCATTTAAGAGCTGAGATTGCGATCACATGGCCAGCCAGCTCTCTCCTCCTGCCCTCCAGAATGACATCAGCAGGGGAATCTCAGCCCCGCCCACTGCATCTCTCAGAGGAGAAAAAGAGAAAGCTGCCTAGTCATGTGATTGCAATCTAGGCTGTGAAATTAGGTATTTGCAGCATTTATTTCTATAAATCACACACAGAGGGGGACACTGCAGTAGGAAGCAGTGCTAATGGTGTATACAGGTTACAGTGGGCATAACAACCACTTTAAACTTTCATAACTGCAAAGAATGATACAAATATTCATAAGTTTTTCGCGCAGGGTGTGCCTGGGCACACCCTAATTACCCCATGTGCTTTAGCATTATCGCTCTGTGTGCCAGCGGGAAGATAGGAAAGATCTCCTTTTTACCGGCTTTGCCATAAGAAAAGTACCTATGCACTACTCTGTCACTGTGTCGGCAGGGAGATCAATGTGCCGGGGCCATATACAGTATATATATATGTAGACACACACACATGTTTTTGAGCTTTTGGGTGCACACCATAATGCAATAGGCTGCACACACCTATGCAAATATGTAACTATTATTATTGCTCTTTTCACTGATATATGTATGTTTAGAGCTCAAACACAGAAGCTTAATATTGGAGGGCCTTAAATTATTAATAACTGTCTCATAGCCAAAGACTTCCAAGGCATGTGTACTCTCTTTTTTACCTCCCTATGCAACCCAACCAATCTTTTTTTTAATTATTTTTTAAACTGTGAACTGCAATCTGTGGTGATTATGAGCTGTTGATCCTTTTAGAAACTGGATTTTTAGATAGTGATAAATAAACATGTATTAATTAACTTGGTCAAAGTGACAACTCATCTATGCATATGGACAGGCATCTAGGAGAAGATTTCAGCTAACTGAACCCTGCAGTGCCTCACAGGTCTTCTAATCCCTCTCCATTTTATCCAAAACTACAAATACATTTTTGCCTTTAGTTAAGCATGTTCATTTTTAACACTGTGGTGCTAAATGCAATCTGAATAATTTGATTTATATAGAAATCATTTGATTTAATAGAAGATAATTTTTTTGCTGAAGTGTTCTCATACCCTTGTTTAAGAAAACATATTATTATTATTGTTATCAGGTTTCATGTTCTACCTTGATGATGATTATACTGTTAAATTATCTAGTATTTTACAGCAAAATACTTCTTTCCTGTAGAGTAGATAAGGGATATACCCCCTGCTAGTTTTTTTGTGCTATTGAAAATATTTCCATTTTCTTCCTGACCTAACAATTGGAAGCGAGAGGAAGTCTCTACAAATTCCCTTTTTGGACAGCTATCATTGAAACAATTGTTCCCATCGGATGATTTACCCTCGTCTCTTGTTCTGGTGACAACTGGAAAACTTTGACTTTCCTATCACTTACTGCCCCAATGACAATGGTCACAGGACAAATAAAGAGTTTAATCTACATACAATGGGTATAAAAAAGAATCACTCCCCCTCCCCTTTAACCACTTCAATACTGAGCACTTTTACCCCCTTCCTGCCCAGGCCAATTTTCAGCTTTCAGCATTGTCACACTTTGAATGACAATTGCGCGATCATTCAACACTGTTACCCATAATAAATTTTTATCATTTTTTTTCAAATAGAGCTTTTTTTGGTGGTATTTAATCACTGCTGGGTTTTTTATTTTTTGCTAAATAAACGACAAAATATGGAACATTTTGAAAAAAAAAACCCCGCTTTTCTTCATTTTGGTTATAACATTTTGCAAATAAATAATCATCATAAATTTAGGTCAACATGTATTCTTCTTCATTTCTTTGGTGAAAATAACCCAAGTCAATGTTTATTATTTAGTCTGTAGGAAATTTATAGAGTCCAAAACTATGGTATGTAAAAAGTATCTCTGAAAAATGATCAATCCTGATGTACTGACACCCTATCTCATTTCTTGAAGCCCGAAAATGCCAAGATAGTATTCCCAAATGGCCCCATTTTTGGAAAGTAGACAGTCCAAAGCATTTAGTAAGAGGCGTGGCAAATTTTTTGAAGTTATAATTTTTTTGTCACAATTTTTACATACTGTCACCAGTGCAGTACAGCGTACTGGTGCGACAGTGATTAGGGACACTGAATGGTGACAGTATGTAAAAAAAATAATAATAATATATATTTTTTCAATTTTTAATGACATTTTCTTTCTTTTTTTGTACGATTTTTTTCTCTAACACATTGTGTCCAGAGCAATAAAGTATTACTATAGTAAGTTTTTTTTACACTTTATGATTGCATATACCAATGAATTTTATTGGTATAAACAACCATTTCTACTGAATGAAACTGGTTCATTCTGTGTCATTTGTTGTGATTAGCTGTGATTTGCCAAAGCTAATCACATTTCGTTGCTTTGCAGACTGAAATGTAGATAGACAACGTATTTTTTTTATCCATCTGTATTTACTCAGTTCAACTTCTAACATCCAAGTAAAAGATAAAACACTGACATGTCAGAAAAAAATAAATTCAAAAACAGAATCCCTGAGTTGGAAAAAGTATCACCCACCTCCTAAAAATGACTTGTAAACTCAATCAGGTGTAGCTAATCACCTTCTTAATGGTAGACAAAGCCATATGATTCACAACTGTAATCAGCTGTGGTCATTTTGGTTAGCTCAGCATGAAAAGAGCATTCCTGGAGCATTTCAGTCCCTGGTAGTGCAACCGAAGCAAACAATCAACTATAGGTGGCAAGGCACTGTCAAAAGTTCTCTGGGATAAAGTTGTGGACAGACACAAGTCAAGAAATGGATATAAAAAAATGTAAAAGGCTTTTTCAATGCCTAGAAGCACAAGGAAGTCTATAATTAAGAAGTGGAAGGTATTTGGTACAATGCAGACACTTCCTGGATCAGGACAATGCTCCAAACTGGATGAAAAAGCCAGGAGAAAACTGGTCAGAGAGACTACCAAAAGGCCTACAGCAACTCTGAAGCAGTTGCAGGAATTTGTGACAAAGAGTGGCAATGTGATAACAATATCACAAATTCTCCACAAATATGGCTTGTATGGAAGGGTTGCAAGGAAAAAGCCACTCCTCAAGAAAGGCCATATGCAATCATGACTAAGCTTTGCCAAAACGCACCTTGAAGATTCTGAGGCCACTGTCATGAACCAGTGCGATCAGAAATGTGTGGACTGTGATAGGGAATAGGGATGAGCTTCGAGTTTGAGTCGAACTCATGTTCGACTCGAACATTGGCTGTTCACAAGTTCGCCGAACAGCGAACAATTTGGGGTGTTCGCGGCAAATTCGAATGCCACAGAACACCTTTAAAAGTCTATGGGAGAAATCAAAAGTGCTAATTTTAAAGGCTTATATGCAAGTTATTGTCATAAAAAGTGTTTGGGGACCTGGGTCCTGCCCCAGGGGACATGGATCAGGAGCAGTGATTTTAATAATGCTTAAAGTCAAACAATAAAAGTATAATATCCCTTTAAATTTCGTAGCTGGGGGGTGTCTATAGTATGCCTGTAAAGGGGCGCATGTTTCCCATGTTTAGAACAGTCTGACAGCAAAATGACATTTCGAAGGAAAAAAGCCATTTAAAACTATTGCATTGGCCGGTCCGACAATACACATAAAAGTTCATTGATAAAAACGGCATGGAATTCCCCACAGGGGAACCCCCGAACCAAAATTTAAAAAAAAATGACGTGGGGGTCCCCCTAAATTCCGTACCAGGCCCTACAGGTCTGGTATGGATATTAAGGGGAACCCCGGCCAAAATAAAAAAAAAATGAGAAGAAAAGAAGAAGATGAAGAAGAAGATGAAGAAGAAAAGAAGATGAAGAGAAGAGTGGGAGCCTCCCCCCATGCCATGGGTGCAGAGCGGCCCGAGGAGAAGAAGATAGAAGACGCCGCGGAGGAGATGCTGGACAAGAACGTCGGAGGAAGAACCAGAAGAGCCAGAAGAACAAGAAGAAGAAGAAGAAGATGAAGGAAGATAGAAGAAAGAAGAAGCATTTAAATAAAGGAATTGTCAAAAACTGTCTCTTGTCATTTTTAAAATTTTTGACAGTTTTTTAGCGAAATGGTAGGGGTACTTTTGTACTCCCTTACCATTTCACACGGGGGGGGCCAGGATCTGGCTTCAGATTCCGATAAGCCCCCCGCCCGCAGACCCCCACAACCACCGGCCAGGGTTGTGGGGGATGAGGCCCTTGTCCTCATCAACATGGGGACAAGGTGTTTTGGGGGGCTACCCCAAAGCACCCTCCCAATGTTGAGGGCATGTGGCCTGGTACAGTTCAGGAGGGGGGGCACTCTCTCGTCCCCCCTTCTTTTCCTGCGGCCTGCCAGGTTGCGTGCTCGGATAAGGTTCTGGTATGGATTTTTGGGGGGACCCCACGCCGTTTCTTTTTTTTTTTTTGGCGCGGGGTTCCCCTTAAAATCCGTACCAGACCTGAAGGGTCTGATATGGAATTTAGGGGGGCCCCCACGTCATTTTTTTTAATTTTGGCCGGGGTTCCCCTTAATATCCATACCAGACCTGAAGGGCCTGGTATGAAATTTAGGGGGACCCCCATGTCATTTTTTTTTTTAATTTTGGTTCGGGGTTCCCCTGTGGGGAATTCCCATGCCGTTTTTATCAATGAACTTCTATGTGTATTGTCGGACCGGCAATGCAATAGCCGCGAGTAGTTTTAAATGGCTTTTTTCCTTCAAAATGTAATTTTGCTGTCAGACTGTTCTAAACACAGGAAACATGCGCCCCTTTACAGGCATACTATAGACACCCCCCAGCTACGAAATTTAAAGGGATATTACACTTTTATTGTTTGACTTTAAGCATTATTAAAATCACTGCTCCTGAAAAAACGGCCGTTTTTAAAGCTTTTTTTGCATTCATCCATGTCCCCTGGGGCAGGACCCAGGTCCCCAAACACTTTTTATGACAATAACTTGCATATAAGCCTTTAAAATTAGCACTTTTGATTATTCATGTTCGTGTCCCATAGACTTTAATGGTGTTCGCGTGTTCGAACGAACTTTTTTCCTGTTCGCATGTTCTGGTGCGAACCGAACAGGAGGGTGTTCGGCTCATCCCTAATAGGGAAGACCAGACGCATGTAAAGTAATAATAATATGATTTATTATGAGGATAAGTAATACACCAAAGTAAACGCACCTCTGATGTGACAAACAATAAAATAAACCAGCAACCAACCACAGTGCCACACACAAATAACTACCCAAACCAAATGTATATACAAGTGAAAGATACAATCCTAATCGTAAACAAGCCAGGGTCATACGTGGGAGATCAAGCAGATGGGGGCAAAGAGTAAGACAGGACAGGGAGAAAGTAACAGGAAACAAGGGGAGAAGGCGGAAGGGGTCAGGCTGCAGGGCAGGAGTCCAGGAACGGATACAGGGTTCAGGATAAAACGATCACAGGTTACAGGATACAGGAATACAGGTTTCAGGATAACAACACAAGTCAGGGCTCATATGAGTGCAAGCATTTGCTGGGTATAAGTACAGGCATCACCTGAGACTGATTGCAGGAGATGACGTCGGCTCCAGACTGCCAGGAGACACCTGCTGGTGGACACCAGTACTGTGGACCATAGATCTGACAGCACCACCAGCAAGTGAAACTTTTCCTGACAGCCACATGGGTAAAGGTGTTATGATCAGATGAGAAAAATATAATTATTTGGCCTCAACACCAAACGATATGTCTGGTGGAAATCCAATACAGCTCACCATCCAAATAACACCATGCCTACAGTAAAGCATGTATGTGTTAATATCCTGTTATGGGGTGTTTCTCTCCAGCAAGGACTGGAGCACTTCTCAAGATAGAAGGAAAAATAGATGGGGGAAAATAAGACCACATTCTTGAGGAAAATCTGCTGCCGGACTGCAGTCTACAAATGGCCACCATCAAATTTAATTGGGCTTCAAGCAGTTCTGCATAGAAGAGTGGGCAAATATTGCAAAGTCTAGATGTGCAAAGTTAGTAGAGACATATCCCAACAGACTAAAGGCTGTAATTAAAGCAAAAGGTGATTCAACAAAATACTGACACAAGGGGGTGAGCCTTTTTCCAACTCAGTGATTCTGTTTTTTTTTTTTTTAAATTGGACACTTTCTATAACATCTTTCACTTGGATGTTATAAGTTGCAGTAAACACAGCTGGATAAAACAAAAACTGTGTCTATCTTAATTTCAGGCTGCAAAGCAACAAAAATGTGATTATTTTAAAGGGGGTGATTCTTTTCTATACTCACGGTAGGTGGGAGACAGACAACAATAAACTAAAATACAAAAATAAATCTGAAATAAAAAAAATTGCTTATACCTACACAACTCTGTTAGTAGCAAAAATTGTGAACTGAAATGAATGGTTTTCCTCCAAACTTGGGTTGAATTAGGCAAATCACTAGCAGAGTGCTGTTCCCAAAGCTCGTTCTTCTCTAATTGCAATGGTATAAATGTCTAATAGTGTAGTGAACAGTGATTTAAGATTAGCTAATTTTATGAAATATGCAACTTTTTTGCTGGTACAACATTCTTTTACAGTGATGTTTTCCAAAAATTTAATTTTCTTTTGTCCACCAGTTGAATAACTTTTTGTTTATCATGACAACTATCCCATTTCTGGTTTCTGGCTACATGACTTATATACAGTATCTAAAGCACTGAGGTTGTTTTTTTTTTAAGGACAATTTAGTGGGGGCATCTTCTCTTAAGCTCCTACATCAGTTTTTATGTAATGTCTCAGTGCTTTATCTTCTGAGCATATCCAAACCATGCTCTGTCTTTTTTAGTACAGCAGGTTATACTTCATAAATCCTTCACCAGCATCTTTTGTGCGTAGGCAACAGGTGTGGATAACTGACAGCAAATTGTTTATTGCCCGGCACTACAATCACAGTAGGGAACTTTTACTAAACCTACAATTTTAAATAATAACAATGGCAACAGGCACTAAATTAGGAAGTTTTATTCAAATTTGCAAAGCTTACAAAGCAGATCTGGTATCAATCATTGCTACATTCCAGGGAAGTTTATGTGCTTTTCTCAGGCAGGAAATATCATCCCTCGGATGACACACATATGTTTACAGCAAGGCAATTTGGTGTCTTTCATTCCAATAGTCTTACATGTAAAACAAGTGAATTCTGGGACACAACATTTTTTTCAGGGTCCTCTGATAAAACTTTTGAATATAGAATAAGTGTGTTCCCCCCTTAGGACCCTTTTCTTTCTAAAGTAAGGTTAAAAGGTAGAATTATACCTAGAACAATCAAGTAATTACACAGAATCTTTTCCTTCAGTGCCTAAATCCTTCTGGGCTCCCTCACTTCCTCATACAGGGCTCAAATAGGACAGACTCTGCATTTTAAAATCTGGTTCTGCATGGGTGGGCTATTTTTTTAAATATTACTTTTGTTATGCTTGCTATAATACATTTGGATTTTGTTGGATTTTTCATACTGTTCAAAATTGAAAATCCCTGCATCTATAGACACCAGGGATCTAACACTAACCTCTCTATCCCTATAAAGAAAAGATAGTATACATACCTTTTTGGAAGCCGATCTTCCACTTTAAAGCTGGTTAAAACAAAAGACAATACTTGTTAATGAAGCACCCTAAATGGACTAGGATTAGCAGAGATGTAACACAGGGGTGAGTGCTGGGCCTATTTTTTTTTTAATCAATTTATTCATGGTCTGGGGGAAGAAAAAGATATATCTTTACTGATGAGTTGTTAAAAATTAGCAGGTTAGTGGCATATTATGGAAAGATCTAAATTACCAGAGCAGTTAAAAAGACAAATTCAATATAATATTTAAAATGGTAAGGTTAAAATATTGGTTTCACCCAGCCCACCAACTTTTGCACAATGGTATAACACAGTAAACATTATAATGAAAAGGGAGAAATTAACTTATCAGCATAGGGGTTGCCTGAAAAAAATTCAAAATATTTGGTTCACCTGGTTATCCTTTTTAGATTGGCCTCTTCCAATCCTAAAAAAACATGGAGGTTTGAAGATTCCAAGATGGGGAAATATGTTAAAAAAATGGATGGATAATCTTAAGTAAAGTGAAAGATTAGAAAAATTAGGTGCTTAGTTAGCAAAGCATGCTGTGTTGCTGGGTAGGGGCGCAGGACAAGGACATGTTTACAACAGTCTCACACATATAGTTACATATATATGACAGATTTCTACATATATATATATATATATATATATTATATATATATACTGACATTCCCTTTGGCTCTAAAAACTGATGTCTCAATTCATCAATAGTACATGTATATGCCTCCTTTTTTCTCCCCCTCCCCTTCCTTCATCCATACATGTGGAGATGTATGTTCATATATGTATTTTACATATATGAATTTTTTATATATATTTTTTATCTATATATTTTATATATTCTCTATATATATTTTACATAAATTTCACATGATTTTTAAATCACCTATACACTCAAATAATTAAATATTATTCTTTATACATTTTAAGCACTTAATGTATGTTATATAATTTTTCATCTCATTTTTCCTTTTTTTTAATTTTTTTTATTTTATTCTTTATTTTTATTTTTATTATTTATATGTATCAATATTTATTTTTCTTATATTTATCAAATTTTTTTAATATACTTATAATATATATATATATTTTAGCATGTTTTCTCTGCAAAGTTTCATGTGATTTTTAACCGGTACATGTTGGTGGAATGTAGTGACCCGGGCAGCACCACGGCTTTGCTTTAATTAATTACATTTACATTATTATCAAAACCGTTAGTATAATTAATTGACTGGGGGCCTTATTCTTCACGTAGGGTCTCCTAGAAGAATGAGATTATCACACACTATCGGGTGGTGTATTAGAAGGACCCTTGATTGGGTGTCTTTCTGTTTACCAAAATATACTATGGACTTTGGTCTATAAAATCCAATCAAAAATGGCCGCTGTGCTACTTTGCGCAAGCGCTGTAGGGACACTACACCCTATATCAAGCGGGAGGTGTAGCAATATGGACGCTCCAGACGACAAAACAGGTAGAGCGTCATTGCGTCACTTCCGATCTGAGCGGCGATTGTTGTTTACACAGCGCCGACTCTTGTTTTACCTTCTTGCATGATAAAAACGTTGTAAATGTGAGTATGTCTCCTAAACTTTTTACCAAATAAAGTCTTTTCTAAACAATATTACACTATGGGCATTACTCTTTCCCCTATGTGACATCTCGGTGGGAAAGCCAGCAAAACAGTTCTCAGATTGCCCAGCAGAACTCCAGAGGGCTGCACAGTGCCTCATACTGTGAAGTCATAACACCCCTGGGGGGGGTAATGTTATCTGGTGAGTGCAATCACATTATCAACACAGATATTATCACCTGTCACCACTGTCACTTGAAAGGACAATCAGCACCTAATTTTGATGAAGCACTGGACATTCTTTTTTGAGCACAAGTCACTTTATTTATTGTATGGACTAATTTATTAATGATTTAGCGTTTGCAACAATTTAATTAATTGTTTTTTGTGGTCTTATTGTGGTGTAACACAGAGACATATACTGAATTGTGCATTCATTTTTTATTTTTTTCACTACATTTATCATTATTAATTTTAATTAATCTTTCACGTTTTGGTTTTGTTCACTTATTTATTGGCACATTGGATTTTTTCACATACCAGATTTCTGATACAGCAGATATCCACATTTATTATTTTGGCATTTTGGACCATAGATTTTAGTTTGCGGACTCCAGAGGGTGTCGCACACAGTGGGACACCCTATCTGAAGTTCAGCACCTTTAAATACATACACTTTGTTGCTCAGCGACAGAGGGTGTAACACAATTATGTATATAGGTTACTTTTGATTTCTGCCCCTAGGGGGTGTAACACTTAATAGTGTTTTTCTGCACCAGAGGGTTAATATATCAGGCAATTTGGCATTTATATATATTTTTGTATTTGTCTTTTCAAACACACCCTGAGACCATCAGACAGAGGGTGTAACACAGTTTATTTCAGCACTTAAGGTGCAATTTTTCACATGGTGATTTCACATTACTACCTTTCAATTTATAATTTCCCTCCATCTCTATGTCTCTATAGATTGGGAGAGACAGAGGGTGTAGCACACCCACCTCTTTCTGGTTTTGACTTACCATTTATGGGAGGGTCTTTACATCAGGACCCAGTCAACTATCCCTAATATTTTTATATTTAATTTTTACGTTTTACTTTTACACATATTTAAAGGGAAACAGCGCCACATCTACACTGTCTTAATCCATGTTTACAACAGTATTTGTACTGGGAAGCAAGAGGAGGTTGAGGTTTAGGGTTACTTGGTGTTGGGGGGGGGGGCCTGGAGTGACAGTGAAGGGGGGTGTGAAGTGAGAGCAGGAAGAAGAGGTGGATGAGAACAGAGGTGGGTAAAGACTTTCAGGTGCGGTGTAGAATGTTTTGCCCAGGCATGGAGTGAGAACACAGAGAAACACGCATAGGTGCAATTAGGAGTGTCTCAAGGTAGCCAGCCTAGGGAAGAAAAGTATAAATCAAGCCCTGAGATACATGAGATATTTCAGATCAGCAGTCATTCATAGGGAAATGATGTGCAGTATGATGTGTGCAGTAGATATAATATATAAGATGAAACCTAAACACTTTCAATTTGTATGCAATCAAGCAGGCCCTTGTACTACATAGTTGAAGGTAAATATAAAGGAAATTGAATAAGAAAATTGTATAATGTATGGCCAACTTAACTCTGCTTTAAGAGAACTCTCATCATGGGATATACACAGCAATAAAAAAAATGTAAGGTATGTAAGGAGGCAAACAATTCCTCCTGAATGGTGCAGAGACACGCTAGAAGCCCAGCATAGCACAAAGGCAGCAGTTTTTTCTCAGAATCAATAGCTAGCTTTTTAAAGCATGGTGCACATTTCTGGCATACTTACCAGCCAGTCATCAAACAATCTCAGCAATGTGTAAGAATGTTCCAAGAGTGGTAAGCATTAATATTTTGGAGTGCTGGTGACAGTCGCAGCCCAAGTAACTAACATTCAAAAAAAAAATATGCATTTACAAATGTTTGTAATATGGCATACTACAACGCATAGTAGCGTGTTATTATGTGTTGCGGTTCGCTGCACCACATGTATCTTGGCAAGGTGCATTGGGGTGCCATTCAGAATGAATGATGCTGCATCACACCTACAGTGTCTTGAAAAACTATTCATATCCCTTGACATTTTCCACATTTTGTCATGTTACAACCAAAAACATAAATGTATTTTATTGGGATTTTATGTGATAGACCAACACAAAGTGGCACATAATTGTGAAATGGAAGGAAAATGATAAATGGTTTTCAAATTACAGATAAATATGTGAAAAGTGTGGTGTGCATTTGTATTCAGCCCCCCTAAGTCTATACTTTGTAGAACCACCTTTTGCTGCAATTACAGCTGCAAGTCTTTTGGGGTATGTCTTTACCAGTTTTGCACATCTAGGTAGTGACATTTTTGACCATTCTTATTTGCAAAACTGCTCAAGCTCTGTCAGATTGGATGGAGAGCGTCTGTGAACAGCAATTTTCAAGTCTTGCCACAGATTCCCAATCGCATTTAGGTCTTGACTTTGACTGGGCCATTCTAACACATGAATATGCTTTGATCTAAACCATTCCATTGTAGATCTGGCTGTATGTTTAGGGTCGTTGTCCTGCTAAAAGGTGAATCTCCTTCCCAGTCTCAAGTCTTTTGCAGACTCTAACAGGTTTTCTTCTAAGATTGCCCTGTATTTGGCTTTATCCATCTTCCCATAAACTTTGACCAGCTTCCCTGCTTAAGAAAACCATCCCCACAACGTGATGCTGCCACCACCATGTTTCATGTTGGGGATGGTGTGTTCAGAGTGATGTGCAGTGTTAGTTTTCTGCCACACATAGGGGGAGATTTACTAAAACTGGTGCACACAGGATCTGGTGCAGCTGTGCATGGTAGCCAATTAGGTTTTAACTGCAGCTTGTTCAATTAAGCTTTGGAAATAAAACCTGGAAGCCAATTGGTTTCTTTGAAGAGCTGCACCAGATTTTGCACTCTCCAGCTTTAGTAAATAACCCCCCTAGTGTTTTGCTCTTAGGCCAAAAAGTTCAATTTTGGTCTCAACTGACCAGAGCACCTTCTTCCACATGTTTGCTGTGTCCCCTCACATGGCTTCTCACAAACTGCAAATGGGATGTCTTATGGCTTTCTTTCAACAATGGCTTTCTTCTTGCTGCTCTTTCATACCAGATTTGTAGAGTGCATGACTAATAGCTGTCCTGTGGACAGATTCTCCCACCTGCCCTGTGGATCTCTGCAGCTCCTCCAGAGTTACCAAGGGCCTCTTGGCTGCTTCTTTGAGTAATGCTCTACTTGCCCGGTCTGTCAGTTTAGGTGGACAGCTATGTCTTGGTAGGTTTACAGTTGTTCCTTACTCTTTTCATTTTCGGATGATGGATTAAACAGTGCTCCATGAGATGTTCAAAGCTTGAGATATTTTTTTATGACCTAATCCTGCTTTAAATTTCTCCACAACTTTATCCCTGGACTCTATTTTCTAATTAGAGGACTTCTGAAGGCAATTGGTTCCACTACATTTTAGTTAGGAGTATCAGAGTAAAGGGGACTGAATACAAATGCACACTACACTTTTCAGATATTTATTTATTAAAAATGTTGAAAACCATTTATCATTTTCCTTCCATGTCACAATTATGTGCCACTTTTTGTTGGGCTATCACATAAAATCCCAATAAAATACATATACGTCTTTAATCGTAACATGACAAAATGTGGAAAATGTCAAGAGGTATGAATACTTTTTCAAGGCACTGCACACACATAACACAGTGCAATGGTGCAAGGCCCAAGAGAGGATTTTCCTTTTCTTTTGAAAGATTTCCTCTCACTTCCTGTTATATCTCTGATACAGAATGTGAGCTAAAATAATTTCAATTTATTGGTAACTGATTAGGCAATATACTGTATAAGCATGGTTTATAAATAGAAATATTTCTATTGCATTAGCATCCTTGTCATTCAAGTTATAAGTAAATTTTGCAAATTCATATTTTTGCTTGGTTAAAACATGAAAATGTTACTTCTTAAGATAAGCTTATAAATATCCATATATCCTATAGCTGTAAACTATTATGAGTAGCTGAAATGATTTGATATCCTGAAAGGATCCAGGTGCAGAACTCATTATTTTCTCAAGCCATTGTGATGTCATAAAGTGAAGGTAACCTAGCAGCATAAAACATAATATAGATAGAAGGCTTAGGGCAGACTAACTGTTCTATCCATTTTTCTTATAGAATGGAAGGTAGCATTTCTACAGCTAAAAAAAAACACATCAAAACATAAAAGTTATGTAAGCTAGCTGTCAGGTTACAGTAGCCTTATTAACTCACTCATAAAGTTAGTAATCATTCAATAATTGTTGTAGCTATATATAAAGATGTCTACATTTAAAATAAATAATACATTTGGTATGTATGGAAGCTAATAGGAACTATCAGTTAACACAAATCCTAATGTCATCATATTAGCAAAGAGGTTCTGAAATTTTCTAGGGCATGGAGTATATGCTTTTTACAAATGTAGCTAAGCAGACAGCATAAAAGTATTTTTTCTTTGAAAACATTAACAATCAAGTCCTCTGCCAATGGTACTTGTGGCAGTAAAAATACTTCTCTATATTGCTTGAAAGTTAATAGCAAGACACTGGATATTGCCAAATTTTCCTACAAAACAAATCTGGGCAAACCGGGTCAATTCTACCTTGATGCAAGAAATATTGACATATCAACACCATAACTCACTCCAAAAGTGATTTTAAATCTGGTAGGGTTGGCTGGATATCCCGGTCTTGCTCCACAACTAATTTTGGACAGGTTACTTCAAGTGTGAGCCAGGGCAGAGATGGAATCCTTATTCCTAATTCCATTATAAGATGTGCTGTATACTTACACTGGTTCTGAACTGTACTGTATAATGGGTCTGAACTGCTGAATAATATTGTTATAAACAGATGCTTTTAGACAGTGCTGGATTAAACTCTGTGGGGGCCCCTAAGCTGTCGAAATTTTGGGGACCTCCTCGCAGGTTTCTGGAGGTTTTAGTGGGATAATATTGAACTAAGTAGTGTACACATCCGTCTCTACCGTACATTACACATATACAAGTTGCACCAAATTTGTTCTACAAACTGACAGCTGAAAAAATGAAGTATTGGATAAAAAGAAAAAGAACAAGCCCAGGTTATGCCCCTATTCTCCACTGGAGTATCCACCACTGGTTTTCATTTAAAATTTTTATATTTTTTTACATACATAACCATTTTTCTTCCTTCTTCAGTCCAGTTATGAAAAGTCATGGGTTCTCTTACGGGTCTCCTGCAAACAAACCTTCAAGCTTCCACTTTTAGATATATCTATGGACAAAAAGGTAAAACTTCCTATCTCCCTAGGTTAGCTATTCTGATGGTCCCTGGACCCTTAAGCTGGCCATAGATGGATTGGAATTCTGCAGGTTTGGCAGGAACTGGATGAATTTTGACCCATCTATGGCCGTTCCCACTCATGAGAAGTTGATTGATTGACTTTTGCTTTTATCAGCCCATGCAGCCTATTGGCTGCAGCACTTTTCAGTGTATTCTGATGGTGGGGAGTTAAAATACAATGACACAGTGGAGAAAATTCCCACATCCACATCAAATGCATTTATTATATTTTTGTGCAGGAGCATGGAAAGCTTTGCACCGTAATTAGTGGATCTGGGGTACAATATCAAGCTTCTGCAGACCAGCCCTGCAGCTTTTAGCTCTACCTCTGATACAGGCTGACTGTTTACAAGATACAGGGCTTGTGAATGAACTACGAGAGCACCCTCGCAGTCCATTTTAGAACTACAAGCCCTTAGCTGCGGTGGCTGACGGTAGTTGTAGTCTATTCATTCAGAGGAAACTGAATGAATGAGGCAAGACCTTAATGTTTTTGAATTGCAACAGTGGGTTGCGGGGTGCGGGATACCCTTGGTGGCTTTCACACTAAGGCGAAGATTGACTGCAAGAGCTGGAATGTTACATGTTCCACCTTAGATACAGGTGGAACATGTAACATGTTCCGCCAGGTGAACTGAGCCGTTAAATTCAGGTATCACAGTAATTAAATCAGCCTATCAATTCTGAAAAGAATCACAGGTAAAATAATTAGTAAAATGTGACTATTAAATACAGCCATATGTTGCACATTTTAATATGTTTATATGGAGCTTCATCAACCCAACAATAACTTAAAATGTAGTTCAACTAGAACTACCCTACCCTAAATAGGCAGCAAGCTACCACCTAAAAATACACCCACCTTTTTGATTGATTTGGTTTCAGGTGGACTGGTAGAAGTTAAAGCGGTGGTAAACTTGGTGAATAATAAAGAAATCCTCCTGCTAGGCAATGTTATATTGCGCTAGTATGCATTGCATACAAGCACATTATGTGAAACTTACCTTAAAAAGAATCCCTCCAGCGGTGCGCTGTCACCACTGACAGGGCTTCCATCTTCCATCATGTACAATCACGGCTGATCACGATGTAAACAGGAAGAGCCATTGATCGGCTTTTCTTCACTCGCGTCTGACAGATGTGAGTAGAGGAGAGCCGATTGGTTGCTCTCCTGACGGGGGGGTCTATGCTGATTGTTTATCAATGCAGCCCCCCCTTCGGATGCCCACCCAGGACCACCAGGGATGGCCACCACACTGGACCACCAGGTATGCCACCCTAGACCACCAGGGAAATACCAATCAGTGCCCAGGCAGCTGCCAATAAGTGAAAAATGCCTGCCAGTGCCAGTGATGCCTATCAGTAAAATCCAGTGCAAGTGCCAGCCATCAGTGCCCATCAATGCCCATCAGTGCCACTTTTCAGTGCCCATCAGTGCCGCCTATCATTGCCCATCAGTTCCCAGCAGTGCCACCCATAAGTACCCATCAGTGCAGCCTTTCATTGCCCATCAGTATCGCCTATCAGTGCCACCTATGAGTGCCTATCAGTGACGCCTATCAATGCCCATCAGTGCCACATATCAGTGCCACCTATCAGTGCCAATCGACGGTGCCCATCAGTGCCACCTCATTGGTGCCATCTCATTGGTGCCACCTTATTGGTGCCGACTTATCAGAGCCCATCAGTGCAGCTTATCAGTGCCCATCAGTGAAGGAGAAAATGTACTTATTTACAAAATTTTATAACAAAAACAAAGAAAAACTTTTTTTTCAAAATTTACGGTCCTTTTTTATTCATTTAGCAAAAAATAAAAACAGCAGAGGTGATCAAATACCACCAAAAGAAAGCTCTATTTGTGGGAACAAAATTATAAAAATTTAGTTTGGGTACAGTGTAGCATGACCGTGCAATTGTCATTTAAAAAGTGACAGCACTGAAAGCTGAAAATTGGCCTGGGCAGGAAGGTGCGAAAGTGCCCTGTATTGAAGTGGTTAATGACGATTTTTTTTTTTTGCTATATAAAGAAAAATAAGACCAAACATTTTGAAAAAAAGTTCTTTGTTTTTGTTATACAATTTTACAAAAATAATTAATTTTCATGATTTATGATATTCATAAATCATTAATAATCACCCAAATCTATGTATATTATTTAGTCTGTGTGAGAATTATAGGGATTCATTTAATAAAAATGTAATGGTAGCCAATCAGCTTCAAACTTCAGCATTTTCAATTACGCTTTGACAATAAAACCTGGAAGCTAATTGGTTTCTATGCAGAGCACCAGATTTTGCACTTTGCAGTTTTGGTAAATGAACCCCATAGAGTCTACAAACTATGGTATATACAGTATGTAGGAAAATTGATCAATCCTGATGTACCGGCTACCTATCAAATTTGTGGAGGCCCTAAAATGCCAGGACAATACAAATACCATTAAAATGACCCCTTTTTAAAAATAAAACAATTCACGGTATTCAGTTAGAGGTATGGTGTGTTTTTTGAAGTTGTAATTTTTTGCCACAATTTTTAGGAAGATTAAGAGATTCATTTTTTTTTTTGCAAAGTTTTCATTTAAAAAAATTATTTCTCACACACAGCATATGCATACTTACAATTATACCCCAAAGCATATTCTCCTATGCCTCCTGAGTATGGGGATACATGTGTGAGGCTTTTCACAGCATTTGGGCTTTCAAGGAGCATAATTTATGCGTCTAATTTCCTGACTACCTATTATATTTCCTGAGTCCCTGAAGTCCCAGGCATAGGCGTGCGCACAGGGTGTGCCAGGTGTGCCTGGGCACATCCTAATCGCCTTGTGTGGTGCATATTCCCCCCTGTTTAGACCACTGATATTTCATCCCAAAAAAAAAAAATGTTACAAAATAAAATACTTTAAAAAGAATAAAAATAAAACTACTGACACTGTCCACTGCCCTACTGACACCATCTGTACATATACACATGCATATGTATTTGAGCTTTGGGGTGCACACCCTAATGCAAGAGGCTGCGCACACCTATGGTCCCAGGCCAGGAGAAACACCAACAAAATTACCAAATTTGTGAAAGAAAACACCCCATTTTGGAAAGAGGCATGGTGAGTTTGTTGAAGACTTCATTTTCTGCCAAAAAGTTTTGGAAAAAGCAGGAAAGAAAATGAAAATTATTTTTGTACAACGTTGTCAGTTAATAAGATATTTCTAACACACATAATAGGCATACTTATGCCCTGTACACACGGTCGGACATTGATCAGACATTCCGACAACAAAATCCATGGATTTTTTCCGACAGATGTTGGCTCAAACTTGTCTTGCATACACACGGTCGCACAAAGTTGTCGGAAAATCCGATCGTTCTGAACGCGGTGACGTAAAACACATACGTCGGGAATATAAACAGGGCAGTAACCAATAGCTTTCGTCTCTTAACTCATTCTAAGCATGCGTGGCACTTTGTGCGTCGGATTTGTGTACACACGATCGCAATTTCCGACAACGGATTTTGTTGTCGGAAAATTTTATAGCAAGCTCTCAAACTTTGTGTGTCGGAAATTCTGATGGAAAATGTGTGATGGAGCCTACACACGGTCGGAAATTTCCAACAACAGGGTCCTATCACACATTTTCCGTCGGAAAATCTGACCGTGTGTACAGGGCATTAGAATTACACACCAAAACACATTCTGCTACTCCTCCTGAGTATGGAGTTTTCACATGTGTAAAACTTTTTCACAGCCTAACCACAGAGAGAGAGCCAAAATGCAAGGAGAACATTCAGGCTTTCTCGGAGCATACATTACGCATCCAATTTCCTGATTACCTATAACGGGAGGCCCTGAAACACCAGGATAGTAGAAACACCCACAAAATTACCACATTTCAGAGAGTAAACATCACAGTGTATTTTTTAGGAGGCATAGTGAGTGGTCAGAAAACAGGCAAAGTATCAGTTCAGGCAGCAGGCAGAAATGTGGTCAATAAACAGGCCAGTCCAGGCGGCAGACAGAGGCAACACTACATTGGTGTGGTGGTGTTCAGGAACACTGTTGCTGACTGCACTAGTCTGGTGACACTGAGACTTGTGTGTTACAATCAGGAACACTGTTGCTGGCTTACACAGGACTGGTGACATTGGAACTGATGTGGCGAAAATCAGGGACACAGTTGCTGGCTTACAGGTGACACTGCAACGGGAGTGTCAGTGATAAGGAACGCTGTTGCTGGCATACACTGGTATGATGGCACTGGGATTGGTGTCACAGAGATCAGGCAAACTGTTGCTGGCTGCACTGGTCTGATATAGTGGCAAACAGGAACACTGATTCTAGCTATACTGGTCTGTTGACACTGTGACTGGTGGGGCGATGATCAGGCATACTTTGACTGATGCAATAATGAATCTGGTGCAGCTGTGCATAGTAACCAATCAGCTTCTAACTTCAGCTTGTTCAATTAAGCTTTGACAATAAAACCTAGACACTGATTGGTTACTATGCACAGCTGCACCAGATTGTGTGTGAACCAGTTTTAGTAAATCTCCTCCTATGACTGGTTTAGTGGGGATCAAGGACAATGAGATTGGTGTGGCAGTGATCAGGGACACTGTGACTGGTAAGATGGTGATCAAGGACACTGTGACTGGTGTGGTGGTTATTAGGGACGCTGTGACTGGTGTTGTGGTGATTAGGAATACTGTGACAGGCAGTGCTAGTCTGGTGACGTTGTACTTCTGTGGCAGTAATTAGAGACAGTGGTTGGCAGCACTGACATACAGTGATATCAGAGCAGCCAGCATTTTGCACGATCATTGCCACAGTAGTACAATGTCACCATAGTGTTGCTGCACTTGCTCTGGTGACAGTATTTACAATTTTTTTTACAACTTTTTTTTACATCCTGTCACCAGAGCAGTGAAGTGTACTCCGTAACTGCTTTGGTGAGTGATCAGGTTTTTTTTTACTGTCAATTACTGTGTAAGCAATCAGCTTCCTAACACTGTCCAGCTATATTCATGCAGCCTTTGTTTACTGCTGTGATGAAATTTGCCCTGTACCATGTGATTGCTGTGACCAATCACAGGGATCACAGTAGTATACAATGGCTGCATAAATGATTGCTGATTGGTCACAGCGATCACATGGTACAGGACCAGTGACATTGGCCCTCTAGCCTGATCTGTGATCTGCTGTGTCCAAGCGAAATAGCAGTCACAGGTCATTCCTCTGCACAGCCTCAGGACTGCACATGAGCAGCAGAGATGGGAGGATGTACTGGTATGTCCTCCTGGATTAACAAAGCTCCTGCTCGGCCATTTATGTGTAGTGGCTGGGTGGGAAACAGTTAAAGATATTTTGCATTTTTAATATTGTCCTTTAAGCAATATTAAAAGTGCTGCTTCCTGCCAAACAGAATTTGTTTTATTTTTTTTTTTTTTTTGCATTGTACATGTTCCCCAGGACAATGCCAAGCCCCTCTCCCCCACATACCATTTGTTTGACAATGCCTTGCCTAGATTAGAAAATGGCCATTAGCATTTCAGCTTCTATTGACTTCAGTGGGATTTGGGCTCAGCACCCAAGTTTCAGAAACATTTGGTGAATCTGCCTAGAACCAAACCTAGGTATGGTCGTCTCATCTATAGTTAACACTAGCTTTTTCCTGGAGATAAGCGTGAGGTTCTTTTAGGTTCCTGTTGACGAAAGTAGGAAAAAAAATCCATTTGAAGTGATAAAATAATAATTAATGAGATAAAATGCAGATTTTTAAACCAAGGCTCTCAATAAATAGCTTAATATTAATTTCATGTTACAAAATACAGACCCTACACCTAGAGCATGCTTTATTTCTGTTTATGTATTGAACATTTTTATGGGAAATTTTCCAGTCTTCTGTGCCTTATGGTAAATACAGTGCTGGACATTTACTTTCTCAGTTTAAAAATAGTTCCTCCTTAACTCGCTATGAAGTAACAAAATCAGATACCGATTGCATTTCTTACAGTCTCACAGAGATTAGTGCAGGTGTGTTGTAGCTATATATTTTTTCTTATTTGACTGTGCATATCAGTTCAAGCAAAGTGATATATATATGTAATTCCTTTCATTTGTATGTGAATTTACACAACATCTACATACATTACATTTACTTCAAAGGCATTTTTAAACAAGTATTTTGTAGGGCTATAACTCCATCTTTTCTGGAATACACAGTCACAATTCTTGGATTGTACACGCACAGATGCCCCTACTCCATCATCAACTGGGGAGTTTGTTGAAAAACATGAAATGTTGCAGGCGTTTGGACAAGGGATGATAAGAATTATAACTAGCAGTTTGTAATAAAACAACTGTGATTATTCTGATGCAATTTTCCCTATTCAGCTATCTGAGAAATGCCCATTGTTGATAAAGAACATGTACATCTTCCACTGTTTTTCCAGCTGAAAAGTAAGTGAGAGCTGATACCGCTATTTTTAAAAGGTAGGCTACTGTGTGGAACCTGTGGTTTCCAATGGAGATCTCTCCACTTAAAGTGAAGTTAACCCTAACACTAAAATCGATAAATCTACAGGCATCCATGATCTAAGACTACCTTTCTAGCCCTGTAAAGAAGAAATCACTATACATACCTTTTCTGGTCCGGTCCCAAGTTGAGCTGCCAGCAGCGGCTTCACTGTGTGGGTGGGTGCAGAGGAGGCAGCCAACAAAGGAAGCCCCATAGTACCTCTATGGGTGATGTCAATTCCCGTTAATTTCCCAACCGTTGTCAGTTGTCTTCTCTGCAAAGCTTCCGCCACTGGAGACCAGACTGGAGCGGCTTCAAAAAAGGTATGTATAGCGATTTCTTCTTTACAGGGCTAGATAGGTTAGTCTTAGATTGTAGATGCCGGTAGATTTAGAGATTTTAGTGTTATGCCGCGTACACACGGTCGGACTTTTCGACCGGACTTGTCCGACGGACCGGCAGACAATCCAATCGTGTGTGGGCTTCACCGGACCTTCAGCAGACTTTTCCAGTCGCAAATCTGATGGACTTTAGATTTGGAACATGCTTCAAATCTTTACGTTCCAACTCCGCCGGACCCAGAAATCCGCTCGTCTGTATGCTAGTCCGATGGACAAAAACCCACGCTAGGGCAGCTATTGGCTACTGGCTATCAACTTCCTTATTTTAGTCCGGTGTACGTCATCACATACGAATCCGTCGGACTTTTGTGTGATCGTGTGTAGGCAAGTCCGGTCGAAAGTCTGTTGAAAGTCCACCAAAAGTCAGTCGAGAGTCTGTCGGACGGGCTGTCGGACTTTTGTAGCTGAAAAGTCTGGCCATGTGTACGCGCCATTAGGGTAGACTTTTGCTTCAACACAGCAGAGAGCACCATGACTAGAGGAAAGCAGGTCATGTCACTTTGACAGGCCACATGACCAAGCTCTCCCCCCAGCTTTTTTCCCTCTTCTACTTTAATTTATTTTTATTGCTCTTCACCGGCTTTAGACTCCCAAACCCAGAGGAACACAATACACATTCGTAAATACTGCTGTGCTTCATACATTTTTAGTACATTTTTTATTTCAGCAGCATGTGGCTATAATATAATTTACCCCTAAGTTTTACCCTCAGTTGTAAAGATGGTCCAGTTTTATCCCCTTAGCTTAGAATGGTTAGAACTTTAGTTATCATAACCATTACATAGCAGGCAATTACAAATGGCATGACAGATTTATAAAACCAGGACCAGAACTGGAAGTAGTTAGATTTCTTGTGTCATGGCTTCCCCAGGGTTCTGTCTTGGGGCCAATGCTATTCAATTTGATTGTTAACGATATAGAGGTTGGAATTAAGAGCTCAATTTCAGTGTTTGCTGGTAATACCAAATTATGCCAGGAAATACCTTCAGCTCTGGATAAATCATCATTACAGGAAGATCTTGACAAAACAGGGGAGCGGGCAGCTACATGGGGCATCTACATGGCAGATGAGGTACAATATTGCAAAATGTACATGTTATACACTTGGGAGACAAAAATACACATGCAACATATACATAGAGGGGGCTTTCCTGGGAGAAGCAGTGATGGAAAATGATCTGGTTGTACTTGTAGATTACAAATTTAGCAATTGCATGCAGTGCCAAGCTGCAACTAACAAAGCTAACAAAATACTGTCATACATTAAAAAAGACATAAATATTCAAGAGATAAATCAATAATTCTACCCTTTTACAAAACATTGGTTTGGCCTCATTTTGACTATGCAGTTCAGTTTTGATCACCAATTCGAAGGGAAGATGTTGTTAAATTAGTAAGCGTTCAGCAAAGGGCAACAAAGTTAATAAGGGGGATGAAGGACCTCAACTCTGAGAATCGATTACAAAAAATTACAGTTATTGACTCTTGAGAAGAAGCGCATAAAAGGGGATATTATTACAATGTACAGATATATCAAACGTGACTCCAGTAACTGTAATAAACAGTTTACTCTAAGAGGATACATGGCCATTATTTTAGGTTAGAAGAAAGGAGGTTTAACCATAGATTGCAAAAAGGGTTCTTTACTGTTAGAGCAGTAAAACTGTGAAACTTCCTTCCTCAGGTAGTTGTACTAGGTGAGAGTGTCAACAACTTCAAAAAACTTTTAGATGTGCTCTTTAGGAAACAAAACATACAGGGCTAAGGTAAATGTTAGAGAATAGAAAACTCACAAACATGCACACACATAGGTTGAACTGGATGGACCTGTGTCTTTTTTCAACCCTATAAACTATGTAACTATGGAAATGTAGTTTAATCATTCATTTATGCTCAGGGCTAAAAAATATATTATGAAGACTTATAATAAAATGACATATTTGCATAGTTACATAATAGGGAAGGTTGAACAAAGACACAAGTACATTAAGTCCAACCTATGTGTGTGATTTTATGTCAGTATTACATTGTATATCCCTGTATGTTGTGGTCATTCGGGTGCTTATCTAATCATTTTTTGAAATTATCAATGCTCCCCGCTGAAACCACTGCCTGTGGAAGGGAATTCCACACCCTTACCGCTCTTACAGTAAAGAACCCTCTAAACAGTTTAAGGTTAAACTGTTTTTCTTCTAATTTTAGTGAATGTCCGCATGTCTTATTAAATGCCCTAATGCAGAAAAGTTTTATCATTATTGTGGGGTCAACAATACGGTATTTGTTCATTGAAATTATACCCCCTCTCAAGCCTCTTTTCTCTAGAGAGAACAAGTTTAGTGCTCGTAACCTTTCCTCATAACTAATGTCCTCTAGACCCTTTATTAGTTTTGTTGCTCTTCTCTGGACTCTCTCCATTTCCAGTACATCCTTTCTAAGGACTGGTGCCCAGAACTGGATGGCATACTCCAGGTGCGGCATGACCAAAGTCTTGTAGAGTGGGAGAATTATCGTTTTATCTCTGGAGTTAATCCCCTTTTTAATGCATGCCAATATTCTGTTTGCTTTGTTAGCAGCAGCTTGGCATTGCATGCCTTTGCTGGGCCTGTCATCTACTAGGACCCCCAGGTCCTTTTCCATCCTAGATTCCTCCAGAGGTTATCCCCCCAGTGAGGTTATCCCACCCAGATGCATTATTTTACATTTTTCCACATTAAACCTCATTTGCCATGTAGTTGCCCACCCCATTCATTTGTTCAGATCTTCTTGCAAGGTTTCCACATCCTGCTGAGAAGTTATTGCCCTGCTGAGCTTAGTATCATCCACAAATACAGAGATTAAACTGTTTACCCCATCCTCCAAGTTGTTTATGAACAAATTAAATAGGATTGGTCCCAGGACAGAACCCTGAGCAGTGGCGTCACTAGGGTTGGTGTCA
The DNA here is from genome assembly GCF_042186555.1 of Aquarana catesbeiana. Lineage (NCBI taxonomy): Eukaryota > Metazoa > Chordata > Amphibia > Anura > Ranidae > Aquarana > Aquarana catesbeiana. The sequence continues at coordinate 208,019,168 of NC_133328.1, read as the reverse complement.
CCTGGTGTGGTAAAACATGGTGTCACCCCCCCCGGTGGGGGGGAATACCATGTTTTACAGCACCACCACAGCTCTCACTTCCTAGTAGGACGGAGCAGTAGACACTTGGCAAGCTAGCGCATAAGGCTCTCTTCTGTCTAGCCTGCCACAATGCACTTGATGGTGTCACCCAAGGCTCAAACACGCCTCCACCACAACCCCCCCACCCCCACAGGGGGAGAGCACACCGCGATAAATCGTAGGTGTAACCGAATTGCGCTGTCAATGGGAGGACCATACAAAGGCATTGTTAAATACCATGGGTGCATTATGCACAGGGATAAGAAGCACACTACATACAGAGTGCAGCGTTCAAGAATGTGATACAAACAGGGTGCAGAAGTTTGCTATGTACAGGGTGCAGGGCTCAGAAGTTTGCTATGTACAGGGTGCAGGGCTCAGAAGTTTGCTATGTACAGGGTGCAAGGCCCAGAAGTTTCCTATGTACAGGGTGCAAGGATTGCTATGTAAAGGGTGCAAGCATCGCTATGTACAGGGTGTAAGGATCGCTATGTACAGCCAGGGTGCAAGGATTGCTATGTACAGGGTGCAAGCATCGCTATGTACATTGTACAGGGTGAGAGGATTGCTATGTACAGGTGCAAGGAACGCTTTGCACAGGGTGCAAGGATTGCTATGTACAGCCAGGGTGCAAGGATCACTATATGTACAGCCAGGGTGCATTAATTTCTATGTACGGAGTGCAAGGATCGCTATGTACAGGGTGCAAGGCTCAAGAGTTCTCTATGTATAAGGTGCAAAGTTAAAGCGGGGGTCCACCTATCTATCGTTTTTTTTTTTTGGAGTTCATTCACAAACTTTTCTTCTCATGATTATCTACTCACATGTTCTGTGTAATAAAACCGCCTGTGTCCGATTTCGTTGTAAAGAATAACTTATAAAATTCACTGAAGGCAGTTTCCATCTTCATTGTGGGCATTTGAAGCCCACAAGCATGTATTTCCTGGATGCGGTGAATGCTGTGCTCCCAGAAATCACCGAGATGTTGTGATGACACTGTTGCACAATGCATGCTGGGAAGCCTGAGACTAGCTCCCAGGGGATTGTGGGAGGTCTGGGAGAGGCTAGAAACAGGCCTACTCCCATGGGAGGAAAACCAGGAAGTGCTAAGAAGATTAGAAAAAAAAAGGTAATTACGGCGATTTAAATTTTTTTACACAGCATGTCAGCATCTAGGCAAGGAAGAGAATGCATAGAGATAATGTTCAAAATTTGGGTGGAACCCCGCTTTAAGTACCGCATGCTTCACAGGACATAAAAGAGGACAGAAGAGTGGACAGAGAGCCTGCCGCCAAAGAGCAGCTTCAACTTACAGAGGGTCAGGTGTGCAGTCTGCACACATGTCCCTGGGTTTTAGAAGGAGCCGCCGCTGGTCGGGATAGTGGAGCCACTGCAGGCCGAGATAGTGGAGCCGCTGCTGGCCGGGATAGTGGAGCCGCTGCAGGGATAGTAGAGCTGCCGTGCACATCATCCCCCTGCCCCCTCCCCCTTTCATAGAGATACTGCTGGGCAGGGAGGGAGGACTGTGCACACCGCCGGGGCGCTGTCACCTGTTCTGTGTGAAAGTGAAAGCAGTGAGCGTGCGTAAGGGGCTATCACCGGAGGTGGTCACAAAAAAGCTCTGGTGTCACCCCTCTGATGGGTATCACCCGGGTGCGGGCCGCACCCCCTGCACCCCCCACACCCCCATAGCAACGCCACTGACCCTGAGGGACCACACTTTCCACCCCTGCCCATTCAGAGTACTCCCCATTTATCACTACCCTCTGAACTTGCCCCTGTAGCCAGTTTTTAATCCATGTACTCACCCTTTGGTCCATGGCAACTGACCTTACTTTGTGCAGTAAACATTTATAGGGAACTGTATCAAATGGTTTTGAAAAATCCAGAAACACCACGTCTACGGCCTTCCTTTATATAGATGGCAGCTCACCTCCTCATAGAAGGTTAATAGATTGGTTTGGCAAGAACGATTCTTCATGAATCTATGCTGAGTGATTAATGCTAAGGATACTGTTGTCATTACTAAAATCTTGTATATAGTCCCTTATCATCCCCTCCAAGAGCTTGCATACAATTGATGTTAGGCTAACTGGTCTGTAATTCCCAGGGAAGTATCTCGGCCCTTTTTTAAATATTGGGGCTACATTGGCTTTTCTCCAATCAGCTGGTACCATTCAAGTCAGTAGACTGTTCTTAAAAATTAGGAACAATGGTCTGGCAATTACTTGATTGAGTTCCTTAAGGATCCTCAGGTGCGAGCCATCTGGTGACTTAATAATGTTAAGTTTTTCAAGTCTATTTCTAATTCTGTCCTCTGTTAGCCATAAGGGTGCTTCCTGTGACATGCCATGAGGATAAACATTGCAGTTTTGGTTACTGAAGCCCCCCGATTCCCTTGTGAAAACTGAGGAGAAGAATAAATTCAATACTAGGTATGAGCCAAACACCCCCCAGTTCGGCTCGCAGCAGAACATGCGAACATGCAAAAAATATGTGTGAACGCGCAAACACCGTTAAAGTCTATGGGTCGCGAATGTGAAAAAGAAAAAGTGCTCATTTTAAAAGCTTATATGCAAGTTATTGTCATAAAAAGTGTTTGGGGACCCAGAGGACATGTATCAATGCAAAAAAAAGTTCTAAAAACGTCAGTTTTTCTGGGAGCAGTGATTTTAAATATCATGCCATGATTAAATATCATGCCTGGGGGGTGTCCTTAGTATGCCTGTAAAGTAGTGCATCTTTCCCATGTTTATAACAGTGCCACAGCAAAATGGCATTTCTAAAGGAAACATGTCATTTAAAACTGCTTTCGGTTGTAATGTATTGTTGGATCCCGGCAATATAAATAAAAATACCAAAAAAAAAAAAAAATGGCGTGGATGTCCCCCCAAAACCCATACCAGGCCCTTCAGGTCTGGTATAAATATTAAGGGGAACCCTGCACCGAAATAGAAAAAAAATGGTGTGTGGGTCCCCCAGGCCCCCAGGCACTATATACTCTGAACAGCAGTATATACTGTATACTATGTGGCCTGCCCTATATACTCTGCAGAAAATTGGGCCTTAGGTGTTGGTGGTACCAGAACACTGTAAGCCCTCACAGTTACTCTTGTTGGGCTCAGGAATGGGCCCTGCTGTGAAATATTATATCAAGAATTGTAATTATATGCCCTTGTTAACAGGGGCAGAAAAATTGGGCCTTGGGTGGTGGTGGTGGTGGAGTCACAACACTGTAACCCCTCACAGATACTCGTGTTGGGTGCAGGAACGGGCCCTTCTGTGAAATATTAGATCAAAAATTGTAATTACATGCCCTTGTTAAACAGGGGCAGAAAAATTGGGCCTTGGGGGGTGGTGGTGGCCACAACACTGTAACCCTTCACAGATACTCTTGTTGGGCGCAAGAACGAGCCCTGCTGTGAAATATTAGATCAAGAATTGTAATTACATGCCCCTGTTAAACAGGGGCAGAAAAATTGGGCCTTGTGTCAGGAAAGGTTCCCTCCGCTGGTAATATCTAACATTTGGCGTGCAGTACTGAGGTCCACCAGCAGGTGTCTCCTGGCAGTTTGGAACTGTCAGGAGAGCCTTTCCCTGCTGGTATTATGTGATCTTTGGGTACTGGCATCCACCAGCGGGTGGTTCCTGGCAGTGTGGGGCTGACATTACCTCTTGCAATCAGGCATCACCTGAGTCTAATTGAGATGTGTATAAATAACCGGCAAGTGCACACACACCTTGCCTTGGTATTGTCCTTGTGCCCTGACCTGCAGCCTGTTTATCTGTTATCCTGATCCTGGACCTGAACCCTGATTCCTCTATCTTGAACCTGTTTGTATCTGTTCCTGTATCCCTGGATCCTTGCCCTGCAGCCTGATTCCTTCCATCTTGTCACCTGTCTGTTTACTCCTGGCCCCCCATCTGCTGATCTCCTGTTTATGACCCTGGCCTGGCTTGACTACGATTCTGGTACTCCCTTTTGCTATATATATACTGGTTGGTTTATTATCACTGTTTGGTTGTTCAGGTTGTTCACTCTGTATTATAAACTTACTTACACCTATTTATGTCTGGTGCACTCTGTTGCAGTCACACAGTTCTGATCACATCTGGTTTATGACAGAATACCAAGGCCATCCCTGACCAGAAGTGGCTGCACAGGGAAACCATTTTGATTCAGTTTGGTTTCACACATGAATGCCGATGAGGTTATTTATTTTTCTCTGCTGGCATCTGAAAGTGATGATTAGTGTCGCCAGGCTTTCAAAGGATGGCCTAGTGACCAGTTGTTGCAACTATCCATTTGGCTCACTCCCTGGTCAATCAGGGTTATATATTGTTTGGATCTGTACTGAGCTGGCCCTGTCCTGTATTCCAGAGGGCCATGATGATTTCACTCCTCCTTTTAATGTGAATCAGGTTGTATCCCTAGTGTGGCTTTTTGAAGATGATCCTGCCGAATTTTGTGAGCACTACTCAGCCTGTTCCCCACAGGTGATTGCTGAGTGCATTGTGTCTGATCAGTCTTTTGTTAGACAGGGAGATTTAAAATTACAGTTTGTACAACCTATACTTTCGGCATGGTCTGACATGGTGCAATCAGCCCCAGCCAAACAAACCACTTCTGCCATCAGACACCAGCCTACCCAAATGTATGTTTCCCCATCACCCATGTCAACCTCAGTTGCTGCCCAGAATACTCTGCTCCCAACCAAATACTCATATCCGGGCTCCCTGTACCTATCTTGCATTCAACCCCCAGCTGCCTACAAACCCACAAGATCTTCCCCAGCTACTGTTACCTCTTGTCTGCCATATCCCAAACCTCCTTTCCAGTCTGCTGCACCCCTAACCTACAGGCCCACAGCCACCTACAGAGCTTCAGTGGCTAAGCCAAACAAAAAATGAAAGTTTTTCCCAACCAAAACGATCCTGCCATTAACCCAACCTGCCTCCACACCCACCAATCTGTCCCAGCTTGAAGTTCCGGTGCCAGTATCCCAGCCCAAAGTGCCAGAGTTCCAGCCCAAAGTGCCAGAGTTCCAGCCCGAGGTGCCAGAGTTCCAGCCCAAGGTTCCAGCGGTCCAGCCCAAGGTTCCAGCGGTCCAGCCTGAAGAGTCAGAGCCAGCGTTCCAGTCTGAAGAGCCAGAGCCAGCGTTCCAGTCTGAAGAGCCAGCGTTCCAGCCTGAAGTCCTGGTGTCTGTCTCCTGGTCTGAGGTTGCGATGCCCGTTTCCCAGTCTGAGGGTGCATTGCCCATTTCCCGGCCCGCGGAGCCTACTGCCCAGCCTGATGTTTTCCTGTCTTCTGCCCAGCCTGATGTGTCTCTGTCTGCTGCCCAGCCTGATGTGTTCCTGTCTGCTGCCCAGCCTGATGTGTTCCTGTCTGCTGCCCAGCCCGATGTGTTCCTGTCTGCTGCCGAGCCCGATGTGTTCCTGTCTGCTGTCCAGCCTGATGTGTCCCTGTCTGCTGCCCAGCCTGATGTGTCTGTATCTGCTGCCCAGCCTGATGGGCCACTGTCTGCCCATGCCTGCTGCCCAGCTTGAAGTGCCCGTGCCTGCTGCCCAGCTTGAAGTGCCTGTGCCTGCTGCCCATCTTGATGTGCCTGTGCCTGCTGCCCAGCTTGATGTGCCCATATCTGCTGCCCTGCTTGATATGCCTGTGCCTGCTGCCCCGCTTGATGTGCCTGTGCCTGCTGCCCCGCTTGATGTGCCTGCTGCCCAGCTTGAAGTGCCTGCTGCCCAGCTGGAAGTGCCTGCTGCCCAGCTTGATGTGTCTGCTGCCCAGCTTGATGTGCCCATGCCTGCTGCCCAGCCTGATGTACCTGTGCCTGCTGCCCAGCTTGATGTGCCCATACCTGCTGCCCAGCTTGATGTACCTGTGCCTACTGCCCCGCTTGATGCGCCCGTGCCTGTTGCCCAACTTGATGTGCCTGCTGCCCCGCTTGATATGCCTGTGCCTGCTGCCCCGCTTGATGTGCCTGTGCCTGCTGCCCAGCTTGAAGTGCCTGCTGCCCAGCTTGAAGTGCCTGCTGCCCAGCTTGATTTGCCCATGTCTGCTGCCCAGCTTGATGTGCCCATACCTGCTGCCTAGCTTGATGTGCCTGTGCCTGCTGCCCCGGTTGATGTGCCTGTGCCTGCTGCCCCGCTTGATGTGCCTGTGCCTGCTGACCCGCTTGATGTGCCCATGCCTGTTGCCCAGCTCAATGTGCCTGATACTCAGCTTGAGGTTCCTGTGCCTGCTACCCAGCTTGACGTACTTATTGCCCAAGCTGATGTGACTTTGCCCGCTGCCCGGCTTGATGCCATGACTTTCCCCAGCAACAACTAGTTTGAGTGTCCGGAGGTTGCTCCTTCAAGGGGGGGGTACTGTCAGGAAAGGTTCCCCCCCACTGGTAATATCTATCATTTGGCATGCAGTACTGGGGTTCACCAGCAGGTGTTTCCTGGCAGTTTGGGACTGTCAGGAGAGCCTTTCCCTGCTGGTATTATGTGATCTTTGGGCCGCAGTACTGGCATCCACCAGCAGGTGGTTCCTGGCAGTGTGGATCCGACATTACTTCTTGCAATCAGGCATCATCCAAGTCTAATTGAGATGTGTATAAATACCCGGCAAGTGCACACACACCTTGCCTTGGTATTGTCCTTGTGCCCTGACCTGCAGCCTGTTTATCTGTTATCCTGATCCTGGACCTGAACCCTGATTCCTCTATTCTGAACCTGTTTGTATTTGTTCCTGTATCCACAGATCCTTGCCCTGCAGCTTGATTCCTTCCATCTTGTTCCCTGTCTGTTTACTCCTGGCCCCCCATGTGCTGATCTCTTGTTTATGACCCTGGCCTGGCTTGACTACGATCCTGGTACTCCCTTTTGCTATTTATACTGGTTGGTTTATTATCACTGTTTGGTTGTTCACTCTGTTTGTAATGGTGGTGTGTTCACATTTATATGCATTTACTTTCATAAACTTACTTTCACCTATTTATGTCTGGTTTACTCTGTCGCAGTCACACAGTTCTGGTCACATCTGGTTTATGACACTTGGGTGGTGGCGGTGGTGGTGGTGGTGCCACAACACTGTAACCCCTCTCAGATACTCTGAGAGGGGTTACAAAATGCTGGCGATGGTTGCTTGAACCAATCAGACCTTGGCACAGAGGAATGAAAAATTGTTTAAAGGCATCAGTCAGACGGACCTTCTCCACCGCTCTTCCTCTGACTGAACAAAGCCTCAGCAACACGTTGTCCAGCACCAGGAAATGGTAACCTCCCAGGGTCTGGAAATGCGTTGCACAAACCTTTCTTCAAGGCCTCCTGAAGATGAATCATCCTCTGCTCCCTCTGCAAAGGCAGGATGAGTTCTGCAACCTTACCATTATAACGTGAATCAAGAAGGGTTGCCAGCCAGTAATGATCCCTCTCCTTGATACCAGGAATTATAGGGTCCTTTCGCAGGCTTTGCAAAATCAGGGAGGCCATGCAGCATAAGTTTGCAGAGGCATTTGATTCTGAGTCCTCTGGGTCACTAAGGATCACATTATCCGTAACTACCTCCTCCCAGCCACGTACAACTCCTTGGGTTTCTGGGGACTGAAAACCATCTCCTGAAGACTGCTGCTGAGTGTTATCCTCTATCCATGCTGACACAATCCTCCTCCTTCTCCTCCTCTTCTTCCTGTGTGTTTAGCGGGCCCGCATGAATGCTATCTGGATAAAGGGGGCCTTGAGAGGAAAGAAAGTCCTCCTCTTCCACCCGCTGTTCTGCCTCAAGTGCCCTGCCCATGATTCCATGAAGCGTGTGCTCCAGAAGGAAGACTAGAGGGACAGTGTCACTAATGCATGCATTGTCGCTGCTCACCATCCTAGCGGCCTCCTCAAATGGTGACAGGACATTGCATGCATCCTTAATCAGTAGCCACTGATGTGGTGAAAAGAAGCCAAGCTCCCCTGATCCTGTCCTGGTGCCATACTCGCACGGGTACTCATTGATGGCCCTCTGCTGTTTGTGAAGCCACTGCAGCATTGCCAATGTTGAGTTCCACCTGGTGGGCATGTCACAAATGAAGCAGTTGGTGGGCAGGTTGCATTCCCTTTGAATGTCAGCCAGCCGAGCACTGGCATTGTATGACCGGCTGAAATGACCACAGACTTTTCTGGCCTGCCTCAGGATATCCTGTAAGCCTGGGTACCTGCTCAAGAACCGCTGCACCACTAAATAGAGGATGTGTGCCAAACATGGAACATGGGTCAAGTGTCCCTGTCAGAGGGCAGAGAGAATGTTGGTTCCATTGTCGCATACAACCATTCCTGGCCGAAACTGGCATGGCATCAATCACCTCTGAGCCTGCCCCTGCAGAGCTGACAGAATTTCTGCCCCAGTGTGGCTCCTGTCCCCTAGGCAGACCAATTCAAGCACTGTATGGCATCTTTTAGCCTGACTGATTGTGTAGCCCCTTGAATGCCTACAGAGCACCGCTGGTTCAGAGGACAAATCTGCAGAGGAAGAGGCCAGAGAGGAAGAAGAGGAGCGGGTGGAGGAGAGAGCTGTGGCAGGATCACCAATAGCATTTTGGAGGCGTGGTGGTGGAACAACTTCCAACAACACTGAACCCTGTCCTGCATTCTTCCCAGCTGCCAGCAGAGTTACCCAGTGTGCCGTGAAGGAAAGGTAACATCCCTGCCCATGCCTGCTGGACCATGAGTCAGCGGTAATATGAACCTTACTGCTGACCGCCCTGTCCAATGAGGCCAAAACATTGCCTTCCACATGCCGGTAGAGAGCCGGAATGGCCTTCCGTGAAAAGAAACAGCGTTTTGGAACCTGTTACTGAGGTAGAGCACATTTCACAAATTCATGAAAGGGGGCAGAGTCTACCAGCTGAAAAGGCAGCAGTTGCAGTGCTAGCAATTTGGCCAAGCTAGCATTTAGACGCTGAGCATGTGGATGGATGGGACCCAATTTCTTTTTACGGTTCAGCAACTGGGGTAGGGAAATTTGACTGCTAAAATCAATTGTTGGTGTACTGCTAGCAGATTGGCTGCAAGTTCTTGGGACACCTATTGCTATACTTTAATTCCTCTCAGTGCAGGTTTTTGAGAGGACTGGAGGTATAGTAGGGTTGGAGATCCCAGATGAGGAGCAAAGAGAAGTCCGCCTTTTTCTTTGATGTGGGTTTTTCAACTGCTGTTGCCAACGAACTGCATGGCAGGTCATCATATGTGTGGTCAAGCATGTGGTGCCCAAGCGGCTTCTATTCTGGCCATGCTTGATCCGCTTCAGACATAAGTTGTAAACAGCAACTGGGTGATCTGCTGCACACATGTCGAAAAAGGCCCACACCAAGGAACTTTTAAAATTCTGTGGAGCTCTGCGGTGTGATGCAATAGGGTGGCTGCGGTTTAGCTGCCCCCTAGAGGACATCCTGCCTCATTGGAGTTGTGCCTCCTCCTCCTCGTCTCTTCTCTCAGGCACCCAAGTACAGTCAGTGACTTCATCATCCCCTCCCTCCTCGTCACTGAAGCAAACTTGGCAGTATGCTGCAGCTGGGGGAACATGACTACCAGTCTCTTGTCCTTCTGCGGCACCCCCTCTCTCTGGGCTCACATTACTCCCTTCCTCAACCTGGGAACCAACATCGGAGCATTAAAATTACACTGTGATCGAATAATTCTGGGGATGATGGTGGGGCTATGGAACGAGTGACTGTGTAAAAGGAGCCAGTGGAATAGGCCACTTTGGCAGCTGCGTTGGAAGGCAAACTACTCCGAGCCTGGGTGACAGAGGATGAGGAGGATGAGGATGACTTTGTTATCCACTTCACCAACTTTTCTGCATGTTGTGGCTCAATAATACGACCAGCAGCATAAAAAAAGGACAAGCGTGCACCACGGCCACCTGCAGAGGATGCACCATGTCCATGACACCACTGTTGACTGTAGACACAGAGGCTGCTTGCCTTCTTTTAGTGGCCTGTGAGTGTCTGCCTCTCCTTGGTAACCTTCCGGACATGATGTATTTTTTGTTTTGCAACATCACACTACACCGCTTGAAGTGTATTAGAAACTGTACACACTGTATTAGATACTGTGTACACCACCAGAAATGTATTAGAAACTGTACACACTGTATTAGATACTGTGTACACCACCTGAACTGTATTAGAAACTGTACAACGGCTGCACTGTATTGTATACTGTATACGCCACCAGAAGTGTAGTAGAAACTGTACACACTGTATGAGATACTGTGTACACTGACTGCACTGTATTTGAAATTGTACTACGGTTGCACTGTATTGTGTACACCACCAGAAGTGTAGTAGAAACCGTACACACTGTATTAGATACTGTGTACACCTCCCGCACTGTATTTGAAACTGTACTACAGCTGCACTGTATTAGAAACTGTACTACAGCTGCACTGTATATCGTGTACACCACCAGAAGTGTAGTAGAAACTGTACACACTGTATTAGATACTGTGTACACCACCAGAAAAGTAGTAGAAACTGTACACACTGTATTAGATACTGTGTACACCACCAGAAAAGTAGTAGAAACTGTACACACTGTATGAGATACTGTGTACACCGACTGCACTGTATTTGAAATTGTACTACGGTTGCACTGTATTGTGTACACCACCAGAAGTGTAGTAGAAACCGTACACACTGTATTAGATACTGTGTACACCGCCTGCACTGTATTCAAAACTGTACTACGGCTGCACTGTATTGTGTACCACGTACACCACCAGAAGTGTAGTAGAAACTGTACACACTGTATTAGATACTGTGTACACCGCTCGCACTGTATTAGAAACTGTACTATGGCTGCACTGTATTGTGTACTGTGTACACTGCCTGCACTGTATTAGAAACTGTACTACAGCTGCACTGTATATTGTGTACACCACCAGAAGTGTAGTAGAAACTGTACACACTGTATTAGATACTGTGTACACCACCAGAAAAGTAGTAGAAACTGTACACACTGTATTAGATACTGTGTACACCACCAGAAAAGTAGTAGAAACTGTACACACTGTATTAGATACTGTGTACACCGCCTGCACTGTATTTGAAACTGTACTACAGCTGCACTGTATTGTGTACCGTGTACACCACCAGAAGTGTAGTAGAAACTGTACACACTATATTAGATACTGTGTACAGTGCCTGCACTGTGTTAAGTACTGTGTACATTACCAGAAGTGTAGTAGAAACTGTGCACACTGTATTAGATACTATGTACACCACCGGAAAAGTAGTAGAAAATGTACACACTGTATGAGATACTGTGTACACCGCCTACACTGTATTAGAAACTGTACTAGGCTGCACTGTTTGTGTACTGTGTACACCACCAGAAGTGCAGTAGAAACTGTACAAACTGTATTAGATACCGTGTACACCACCAGAAAAGTAGTAGAAACTGTACACACTGTATTAGATACTGTGTACACTGCTGCATAGTATTAGAAACTGTACTACGGCTGCACTGTATTGTGTACCGTGTACACCACCAGAAGTGTAGTAGAAACTGTACACACTGTATTAGATACTGTGTACAGAGCCTGCACTGTATTAGAAATTGTACAACGGCTGCACTGTATTGTATACTGTGTACACCACCAGAAGTGTGATAGAAACTGTACACACTGTATTAGATACTTTTTACACCACCAGAAAAGTAGAAGAAACTGTACACACTGTATTAGATACTGTGTACACCGCTCGCACTGTATTAGAAACTGTACTATGGCTGCACTGTATTGTGTACTGTGTACACTGCCTGCACTGTATTATAAACTGTACTACAGCTGCACTGTATATCGTGTACACCACCGGAAGTGTAGTAGAAACTGTAATTCCCATGTCACCTTTCTACAGGTTCCCGGTCAACTCAGGCCTCAACCTCAACCAAAAATTTCACTACTAGGGCATGAAGTCAGGTGCGTAGTTCAAAGGGATCCCCCCTTGCTTTTCTCTTAAACACTCTTTCACAACATATTTTACTTCACATACATGATTTGACTTGCTCCCGAGGCGTTAGTAACTGTCACATGCTTCTGTGCACTTCACTTTGTTTTCGAAGAGCGATCCGAGGTCCTTCACCACGCAGACAAGGTCGCCTAACGTCCAGCTTGGTGGCAGTGCAAGCGTTAGCAGACAGAACAAACGTCAATAAACTACAGATTGCAACATTCCTACTTAGAATACCAGACTTCAGCTACCTGCCCCAGTCCGCCCTGGGGGGCTCTGGTTCATTAGTCTGTGCCGAGCACAGACGGACACCTGAGCTATCGGTTACCTAGCCAGTCACCTCCCGGCTCACCTCGGTTGTCACGCATTCTTTTGAGTTTTCTAAAGTCACACTCAACAGTGCTCGCACGCAAACTAGCTGTCACTATGGCTGTCATTCCTTGTCCTGTTCTTCTCGTTTTCCTTCTGCCTTTCTATCTTATCTACCCAAACACATCTATCCCCTCCTACCTTTGCAACTTGCCTTAAACATATGCATTTCCCCTCCTTGCTTTTTGCTGACGCCATGTCGCAGGCCAACAGCGATGACTTCACCTCCGCCCGGCCGTCACCCTTTGCGGGCACAGCAAGCGGCAGCTCACAGTCTCACAGAGCTTGGACCATTTATATAAAAAAAAAAAAACGCCACTGGCAGCCCTACCAGGTGCCCAGGCATCACTGCAGTCTATTTTCTTAGCGACTACTCAGCTGCACTCCTTGGTGACCACACTGTCTACAGCAGTCACCGACGTTCAAGCCAGAGTAGGAGCCCTGGACGTACGCCCAGCCACACCCTTCCAGCTCCAGTCACCACCATCATTCCCGTGCCTTCACTTACAAGTGCGCCCGACATCGGCACCACTGTCTTCTCTGTGCACCTTGTCCCAGCAGGGCATCAAGAAGGATGTCTTGGACGGCAATGACGTTAACTTAGCATCCCTCCTCATAGCAGTACACGACTTGGCCGAAAATAAGTCATATTTGTGAGGAAACGTCTCCATTGTCCTGAAGGCCAAAGGCCCTAGTCTTAATCGCAAGCTCACTGTCACAGAGTTTGTGCTGGCCTCGGGGACGGTCAGACACATGCTATGCAGGGCAACTCCAACAGGAGGGAAGAGCTGGACCCATATCTGCATGCAGTAGTGGATCTAACTCACAAGTACACAGAGTGCTCATTCTATGACTGTCACCGCTCATTTTCAGCTAAGGCAGCAGCCAGACTCGAGGTGATCCTTTATCTCACGTCTCCTAGTGTTTCTCTCCCAGGTACAAGACCCTGACTAAATCCTTAAATTAGACGTGCCAGCAATAGCGGATCTGTCCATGTGGAACGAATTCTTACCAACTGGAATGGCATGTCAATGTTCATTCCGTCAGCATCTCCCTCTTCATCTCAGGTAGTCATGGACCCCGCAGCCCCCACAGGTCCTTGCATCAATTTTTGGCCATCTTTGGTTTGCAGGGCCATGGCCATCAGAAATCCTCTTGATTCCCGGGTTCAGTTAGTCCTTCTCTTTGTTCGAACTCTACCCCATTGTTGCAGCAGCTCAAATCTGGGTCAGCAACTGGGCAGGACAAACAGTGTCGTTTGCCACAGACAACCAAGCCACAGCTAGTATTATAAATAAAGGCAGGTCCAAGTCGCTGCCATCATGGCCTTCCTGCGCAGGCTGGTGCAACTATCCCCACAGCACCAATTAATGTCCTCTGTGTCCACATCCCAGGCAAATGCAATACCCTGGTGACGCACTACCCATTTTAACTTTGCGTCACTCTTTTCGCAGGGATCTGGAACCGACCCAACCATGTTTCTTATCCCACATTGGTCGTAGCTAACCTCAGATTAAAACAACACCTTCACAATGCTACCTGCCTTATTAATCTATCATTTTCTCACAACATTCTGAAGGCCTACCGTACTGCCTGGAAGATCTATGACAGGTTCCTAGCCTCAAACCCTGGGGCAGTATCAGGAGATCTCCATCACATCCTGGCCTTCATATCATGCTGCCACACACAGTTGGCATTGTCACACAATACCATTAGACTCTACTTAGCTGGCATCCAGCATTTCATCTCCTTACAAGATCCTACCAAACCATCTATGGTTGCAGCCCATGCGGTCAAGACCATCCTGCGCGGTAGTCACAGGCAACTCCAAATCAATAGTAAACGCCTACCTGCGACAAGCGCCATATTCTGAGAACATCTCTACCATCCTGTCACATTCCCCTTGGGGTTAATTTGAGCCTGGTCATTCAAGCAGCCATCTACCTGGCTTCTGCGGCTTCTTATGCCCCAGTGAATTCACAGTCACCGGCCCAGTTGTAATATGTTAATATGTTAAGTAGACGCCACTTGACACGCCACCAAAGTTACTTCATCCCGCACCTCATGGTGTCCAAAACACAACAGTCAGGTCCTGGGGTACATATCATACTTTTCAGACTCGCAACACCTGGTGCCCCGTGGCCATTCTAGACCAGTTATTAGCTCATCTGTCCGACCTCTCGGAGGACAGCCATTACTACCATTCCCTACTAGCCCTCTAAGTAACAACCAGTTCACTAGACATGTTAGGATTCTTTTGCCCAACTTAGGCCTTGACCCCGGCCGATTTTCTGGAAATTCTTTTGCATTGGAGTAGCATCAGCAGCCTCACAAAACGGGGTCCTGGACCACGTCTTCAAGAAGATGGGCAGGTGGAAAGTCACTTGTTTCGCTCGATACATCCCCAATCCGCAAGCAGAAAGGTCATGAGCCTTCAGCCAGCTTGCCCTGTAGTATGGCAGTAAACATAAATAATTACCTCCCTAACCAAGTCTTTTTGAGCCCTTCTCTTGGCATACCGCCCAGCAGACCTGGGTTTACTGTACAGCAGGCCAGGGCACACTTCAGGTCTATTTATGTTGTTAGTCTTGTGACGTGTTTATGTGCTTCATATCTCTCAGGACGGAGGGCTCCGACCATAAATAGGAAGGCCAGTATGCTGGCCTGAAATTATGGGAGGAGCCCGGAGGGTATTTAACCAGACCACCCACAATGATCAGTGTCGGTTCCAATGCGCGGTACCCACCCACCCATTCCCCTTCTCTGGGAACTTCTCCTAAAACAATTTCTCTACAGAAATAGCCATTTACTTTCTTAGGGTATGCACCCTTCTCATGGCATACCGCCCAGCAGACCTGGGTTTACCGTACAGCGGGCCAGGGCACAATTCAGGTCTATTTATGTTGTTAGTCTTGTGACGTGTTTATGTGCTTCATATCTCTCAGGACGGAGGGCTCGACCATAAATATATATATATATATATATATATATATATATATATATATATATATATATATATATATACTGTTTCTAATACAATTCAGCACGCTCTGCTGAGAGAGCCATAATTGGCCAAAGGCCTTTGGCCAATCATGGCTCAGGGGGACTAAGTCCATGGCCCACACTATATAAGGCTGCATATACGGTGGCCGTGTGTAGTGTTATTGGCATAGACAGAGCGATAGCTTGAGTTAGAATAAGCAGGAATGTTATTCAGTTAGTGGCAGTGTATATGATATATATATACATATATATATATATATATATATATATATATATATATATATATATATATTTATATATATATATATATATATATATATATATATATATATATATATATATATATACTCTGCATTTGGCCAATTATGGCTCTCTCAGCAGAGCGTGCTGTTGGTGGCCAAAGCATGTGGGTCAGGTGCATGCTTTGGCCAATCATCATACAGCAATGTACTGCGAGATCACAGTGCATTATGGGGTGTTCTATGGCGCTCGAATTTCCCGCGAACGCCTCATAATGTTTGCTGTTCTGCGAACGGGGGAACACCCGATGTTCGACTCGAACATTGAACTCATCCCTATTTAATACCTTCACCATCTTTTCATCTTTAGCAACCAGATTACCTTCATCATTCTTTATGGGACCAATATGATCTGACCTCCCTTTCTTACTATTTATGTACTTAAAGAATTTCTTGGGATTTTTCTTACTCTCCTCCGCTATGTCCTAAAGCATACGCATTTCTCCTCCGTGTTCTTTGTTCCTAAGATTTTATCCCAATTTGTATCTTCTAGCAAGGCTCGTAGTTTACGCTCCCAGCCATCAGATTGTGCTCTGGGCCGATTATAACAATGGCCAAGGTAGTCTTATTGACATTGTAAAATCTCATGTTAAAAAAAAATATATTATTTACAGAGTGTAATAACACAAGCTGCATTCGACATACATGTTCATACGGTCTATATGTAGATTCAGTTAGCGAGAAAGTATGAAAGCAAACAGCTTCTGGTGTGTTATCTCTTCAGATAACACATAATGATCAGGGAGACCAGTGTTAACGGTGCATTCTATATAAAATAGAAAAAATTAAGAAAAAAACTGCGCTATAAGGTATTAGGATGTGAAAAATATCAGTGAAAAAAGCAGCAATTCTAACAATAAACATCAATTGTAAATGCAAATAATAGAGAAAAGAGAATCGCGCTAAATAAGTGTAAAATATTGCATACGTTAAGCAGTGGCAAAATATGAAAATCAATTAATACATAAAGTATATGTCAAAAATAAATCCTTGTGACGACTACATGTAGTCTGAAAAATATTACATCAACTGAGATAAAAAAGTGACTAAAGATCACCCATAAATCGTTATGCAAAAAAGTCCAAGTGATTAATATTTGTTCATCTGTGAGAACCAGAAAAGATCCACCACCAGGAATAGAAGGGGTCACTCCTTACCGGATGGCCACGATCCCCCACTACAGAGGATCATAGCTGGCAGGTACACCTTAACACTGGCAGTGGGAACTCATATCAGCATCCGCTAGGGGTCATCACACCATCAACATCAACAGCAAGCTCATGGCAGAGATGTACCTTTAGGGCAGGTATGGTGGAGGATCAGTGAACAATGGACTTTCACAGAGGTTGGATATCACACAGGACAGATACCACACTCCCCAGTCTACACAAACACCGAACTGGTTCCAGAATGGAGCCTAGATTTGGGGATCCTCTGCCATTCCTCCTTGCAGATCCTCTCCAGTTCTGTCAGGCTGGATGGTAAACGTTGGTGAACAGCCATTTTTAGGTCTCTCCAGAGATGCTCAATTGGGTTTAAGTCAGGGCTCTGGCTGGGCCATTCAAGAACAGTCACGGAGTTGATGTGAAGCCACTCCTTCATTATTTTAGCTGTGTGCTTAGGGTCATTGTCTTGTTGGAAGGTAAACCTTCGGCCCAGTCTGAGGTCCTGAGGACTCTGGAGAAGGTTTTCGTCCAGGATATCCCTGTACTTGGCCGCATTCATCTTTCCCTCGATTGCAACCTTTCCCTGCAGCTGAAAAACATCCCCACAGCATGATGCTGCCACCACCATGCTTCACTGTTGGGACTGTATTGGACAGGTGATGAGCAGTGCCTGGTTTTCTTCACACATACCGCTTAGAATTAAGGCCAAAAAGTTCTATCTTGGTCTCATCAGACCAGAGAATCTTATTTCTCACCATCTTGGAGTCCTTCAGGTGTTTTTTAACAAACTCCATGCGGCTTTCATGTGTCTTGCACTGAGGAGAGGCTTCTGTCAGGTCACTCTGCCATAAAGCCCCGACTGGTGGAGGGCTGCAGTGATGGTTGACTTTCTACAACTTTCTCCCATCTCCTGACTGCATCTCTGGAAATCAGCCACAGTGATCTTTGGGTTCTTCTTTACCTCTCTCACCAAGGCTCTTCTCCCCCAATAGCTCAGTTTGGCAGCTCTAGGAAGGATTCTGGTCAGCCCAAACGTCTTCCATTTAAGGATTATGGAGGCCACTGTGCTCTTAGGAACCTTAAGTGCAGCAGAAATTTTTTTGTAACCTTGGCCAGATCTGTGCCTTGCCACAATTCTGTCTCTGAGCTCCTTAGGCAGTTCCTTTGACCTCGTCATTCTCATTTGCCCTGACATGCACTGTGAGCTGTAAGGTCTTATATAGATAGGTGTGTGGCTTTCCTAATCAAGTCCAAGCAGTCACAGCTGGACTCAAATGAAGGTGTAGAACCATCTCAAGGATGATCAGAAGAAATGGACAGCACCTGAGTTAAATATATGAGTGTCACAGCAAAGGGTCTGAATACTTAGGACCATGTGATATTTCAGTATTTCTTTTTTAATAAATCTGCAAAAATGTCAACAATGATGTGTTTTTCTGTCAATATGGGGTGCTGTGTGTACATTAATGAGGAAAAAAAATAAACTTAAATGATTTTAGCAAATGGCTGCAATATAACAAAGAGTGAAAAATTTAAGGGGGTCTGAATACTTTCCGTCCCCACTGTACATGCCCAGGCAGGTTGATTGGAAAGACCAAATTCTTATCTGCACTGGTATGCACTTTTAAGAGGGTGAATTGCTTATTTGAGCCGCATACGCGCGATCGGATTTTCCGGCGGGAAATGTGCGATGACAGGCTGTTGGCAGAAAATCCGACCATTTGTATGCTCCATCGGACAATTGTTGTCGTATCCACAAACAAATGTTGGATGGCCGGTTTTAAAATTTTCTGAGGACAAATGTCTGTTGTCTGTCTGTTTCCGAGTGTATGTACACAAGTCATCGGACAAAAGTCCAAAGTACAAACACGCATGCTCAGAAGCAAGGATGAGCCAGAAGCGGTCGGTCTTGTAAACTAGCCTTTGTAATGCAGAATTAACATTCGTGACGTGGCAAATTATGAAGTCTCGAAATGCAGCCCACATTCTCTTCTTCTTTAATGGCATAATAATGAAGCTGCTTTGCTGGTGATACTGATGGAGTTATTGCAAATTAATTTTCAAAGGCTTTTTTTTTCTAGTGATATCAAGAATAATATTATTATGCTTTTGGGGGGGGGGGGGGCAAGTTTCCACAACACCATTATCCCATAGTTTTTAAGATCAAAGATACAACTATGTTGGTGCCCCTTGTCAATTTTACATTGTATTTTTTTAAATGTAACTGCCTACTCCCAAAATGTCATTTGAAGTAAAACACATAGCCAAGTATTATTCTCCACAATTGTTTTACTGTGCATTAAAAAAAGAAAACAAATAAAATTAGACATGCTATCTGCCCATAGAAATTAGCCAAAAAGTGCATTCTATGCATCCAAAAATATAGAAAATATAACAAATCAAATCATTATTATTTAACCAAAAAATAATATAAAAGCCTCATGCATGTGTCCTGCTTCTTAATATAGGGGGTCAACAATGCCAAGAGTTGGTGAAAACAGGGGTCCGTCGTCTGGAGATAATTCCGAAAATCATCTGGATTATTCTCCTGGAGCTCCCGCAGCAAAGGCATATGACATAATTGGTCACGATTAATAAAGCAACCAATTTTTGGTCCAAGAACTCCTCCTCTTCCTGTTCCTGGACTGGACTTGGGTCAAAGCAATAACTCCAAGGCCAATAATAAAAGACACGTTATCTCCTCCGATTCTGCAACATGTCTGGTTGATGAACGGCCGTTCAGAAACGAACTGAAAAGCAAAAAATGAAAAGCGCGAATCAACACTCACCAAACTTCTACTAACACGAAATTAGCAGAAGGAGCCCAAAGGGTGGCGCTAAAGAACTGAAAAACCATGTAGTACGTCACTACGTTCGTGTTTGTTGGCTGACAATTGCTTGTCGTTTGTATGCAAGACAAAATCCAGGCACACGCCTTCGGACAAAAGTCAGAGGTTTTGTCTGCAGAAAATCCAATCATGTGTACGAGGCTTTACACAGGGATTTCATCACATTGAATTACATGTTATAGGAGCCAAATTACTAGAGGACATCTTTTTTTCAATTTGTATTGTTCAAGCACCTGAAGCCAAGGGAATCAGGTGTTTGATATCTGTAGATGTGTCTCAACAAATCCAGGTTCCAAACCCAGTGTTATCAGCCCACTAGATTCACTGGATTATTTTTTTTAACATACATTTTCTTTTGACTTTTATTTTAATGGAAAAGCATGAGATAGTGTCACTAAACTCAAGGCCAGGGGCCAAAGTAGCTTCTTAAATTGACAACACCATATAGTAACATGTTGATGTGATGATGATGATGATATCATTCTGCTATAGTATGACAATGTGTCATTAACAAAGCAGCCTCTCTGTCATGCAATTTGTAAAACAGCAGTGTGTGTGTAATAAAGCAGTTTAATGCAGTTATTTTATTTTTTTTTTTGTCCCTTATTACTCTAAAACTGTTCTCCCAGACACTTTTGCTATAGACAGCGTCGCTTTCAAAAAATTAGAGGCTTTCAAAAATGTTAGGGTAGCTGTCAAGAGATATCTTCAAATGAGATATAAACTGTGTTTGTGTATGATGGTACAATTATATACATTTTTTGTTGTAGTTGATGACAAATTTGTCCCTGTATAACCAAGATTACAATGCAACCTAAATACAGTATACATGTAATGATTCTATTAATGACTACTTTAGTTATAAGATCCAATAATTACAAGCAGACCAGTTTACCCAACAAAAAACATGATACAGATTTCAGTACTATTACCAAGATAAGATCAAAACAGAGTAATGAGAACATATGTTAGGAGTCTTTTGATGGTAACCCTTTCTAAGATCTCAGCTTTCCTAGGATTATTACTTGAAACAGAAAGGGGAGTTGCAAAGAAGACATAAGACAAGTGGTAAAGCCCTTTATGTCTGTAGATTTCCATCAGAAACATCCAGCTAGTGTTTTTTGGCCTCACGCTTGCAGAATATATGTAGCTTAACTTTTCACTCTGAACATACAAAAGAAAGTGATTAGAAGGAAAAAAACTTAATGAAAACAGAATTTACAGGTTTACATGAACTTGTTCTGTCATGTGAATATTGAGGTCTTTTGAACTTTGTTGGGGTCTTTACACTCTGCTCTGGTAGTGTACAGAATTAAGTAAATAGCAGTAAATATTGTGCAATGTGTTGAAGAAAGGATTTCTGTAAAGGCTTCATGAGGAATATAATCATTCACAGGAAATAGCAGCTAATAAATCTTAAGGCTGATGGAGCAATGATTTGCACTAGTGAGAGAATACATTTTATGTGATTTTTCCATCTAGTGAAGTCCATTAAAAACTATACATATTTTTCTAAAAATAATATTTCTAAGTATCATTAGAAAGAATAATTTTCCCTCTTATGATAGTCAAATACCACATTTTTCAACAGAAACCAGATTTGTAAGATTGGCACATAAACATTTTGTTCTTTAGCATTTATTAGAGTCCAAAATTGACCAACCAAGAAAAAAATCCTCATTTCAATGAGTTTGGCTAAAATTGTTTATCATGTAAAGGACATTTAGGAAAATGGCAGAAATTCAATAACATCTGGCACCAAGAATTTTGCCCCAAATCTACCTTTACATGTGCAGCATTGGAATGTTCTGTGGGCTAACCCATTCATTCCTAGCATGTCACATAAGTCTCTTCTACTCCTGCTCTTTTCAGCAGTCAGTCAATAGGAGTTGTTTTATAAGTACCAATGTGTAAAAGCATTGCAAAAACAATGACTGCCATGTTCTATGTGCAGTGTACCTAACTATATGTGCCAAAAGCAGCTTAGAGACACACTCATGAATATTTACACTGCCCAAAGGGATGAAAAAGTTCAGCAAGCTATAATCCTCCTCACTATTAACAATCTCAGAGCAGCATTGTGCTGTCCACAACTGGTGGATGTCACAAAATATTCCTACATCTCAGTAAATTGCAATGCTTGCCCACCTGCCTAGGTCCATATACACAGGCTGATGGGTGATAGGCAGGGAGAGTGTTATGCCGCGTACACACGGCCAGACTTCCCGACAGAAAAAGTCCGATGGGAGCTCTTGGTCGGACATTCCGACTGTGTGTATGCCCCATCTGACTTTTTCTGTCTGCATTTCCGATGGACTCAGATATAGAACATGTTGTAAATCTTTCCATCGGAAATGCAGACGGAGTTTAGCCCGTTGGCAAGTCCGCTCGTGTGTATACGACATTAGGGTTTCCAAGCAACAGGATTCCTCTCATATACCAGAAAAAATATTATTTGGCTAATAAGTGTTACATAAAATTTTGCCTTAACCACTTAAGCCCTGAAAGGTTTTACCCCCTTTATGACCAGATCATTTTTTGCTAATTTAATTGCCAATTGCATGGTCATGCAACACTGTACACAAATTAAATGTATATAATTTTTTTTTCCATACAAATAGAGCTTTCTTTTTGTTGGTATTTGATTGCCATTGGGTTTTTTTATTATATAAATGAAGAAAGACCAAACATAAAAAAAAAAAAGATAATTTCTACTTTCTGTTTTGGCAAAGAGAGGGGGGAGGGACAAAAATTGGGACTTTAAATGAAGCTTGTGGCTGCAAAAGAGTACAATGATTGTAAAGAAATATATAAAAATATATTTGTGACAGATCCTATCCCACACTCCGCTGAGTGCTTCCGTCAGTAATATCGCTTCCTCCAGCCTGACCATCAGAGAGATATATTATTACAGCTGCGTTGAATACAAGTCTAGCCGAAAATAGCTTGTAGAAGCTTGAATGGTTTATTGGGCAGAATACAATGTTTTCATACACTTTTTAACACAATGGGTTAGATAAAGAGGTAGGGCTGGCTCATGGATACTTCCCCCTCCCCTCTAGCAACAACTTAGCAGACAACTATATAATTAACATGTTAATTAACACAGCACTTAAAGCAGCCTAGGTGACCAGACAGTCCATCTCCGGAGGTCAATGCGATCAACTCTTTCAATGATCATGTATTGTTCAGAATTAATAACTAAGAATAGTCTTTGGGCAAATCCAAAAAAACAGTCTCTCAAAAATGTAACAAAAAAAAAGATTATTATAGCAATACCAAATAATAGGGTGGATGTGGACAGAAAAGGTCCCTGCAGTCAGTGTCCGTGACAGTGCCCCCGTCCCATAGTCCGGCAGACACAACTAGATCCACCACGGGTCAGTTTGGGGCTGTCCGGGAGAGTCTTATAGTTTGCCATGAAAGTCCATCAGCGTTTCCATTCTGCTTTCCTGGCCATTACTGAATAGCAAAATTGTAAGGCTGCAGGGCCAAGCTCCATCGTAACAAACGTCCATTATCCTCGGAGACCTGGTTAAGCCAGATTAATGGATTATGGTTGGTGAGCACCGTAAAAGATCATCCATAGAGATAAGGTTGAAAAGGTGGGACTTTGTAGAAGAATCTAAGTAAATATAGAAAAATTTATTAAAGAAAACATCACAAGACATGAAATATACATAGTATTGGGATGCAGAAATACATAAATGTGGGTATGTATTTAAAAAATCGTCAATGAAAAGTCATGTAGTTTCCCTGAACCAGACGCGTTTCGGAAAAATCTTTCCTTCATCAGGGTTCACAGAGAGAAATTTGCATCTGGAGAATTACAGAATGCAAAACGATCAATGATCAACATTATCATCACCAAATTATTCCTGAAATATTATCACAGATGCAATACACTTACATTATATTCATAGACACTGCACATAAATGTCCACTTGATTAAAAGAAAGGGAATTCCATGACCTCACGCCTGGCTCAACGGACGCACCATCCAATGGTTGAATTATGCATATATAGATATACACTGCACAATCTTCTGATGTGATAACAGCAAAGAAAGAAATTGCTGCCTCAATGACTACCTCTGATTGTGCTGTATAAAACAGTTTTATGAATTTAAACAGAGAGCATTGGAAGTGTATGGTTCATCCAACCATTGAGTGTAAAACGCCCGCACGAGCCACCAGTGAGGACATAGGAGCGGGACAGAGCAGAGCAAAATACAGGCAGGCATGGAACAAAATCAAACCAAACAAAATATATTAACAACCAAAAACTGACTATCTTATGGGAAAATGTGGGTTGAATGCCTCACTTCTCCATGCCCCCTGAATCAAAGCCCTCCAAGAAGGGTTTAAAACAAACTGCATAATTGAGCTGTGGGGGCTGAGTAGCTTTTAGATTATAAATCCAACCCAATTCGAGCTGGAGGAGACTCTTGTTCCAGTCTCCCTCCCCCATGGAGTGCACCCTGTCCAAGATCAGAAACTTGATCTTTGGGAAGACACCATGATGTACCAATCTCGTATGTCTTCCCAGGGGCAGATCGGGATCACATGTTTGCATGCTCTGAATGTGTCGGTATGCCCTATGCCAGAACTCGAGCTTCGTCTTCCCGACATAGAAGCACCCGCAATCACATCAGAGCATGTATATCACACCCAGGGTCTTACAATTTGCTAAATGTTTTGGCCTAAAGACGCTGCCATCTGGTAGAATAGGATTCTTGTTAGTGTACATGACTTTACAGTACCCACAGGCCCCGCACATAAATGTGCCCTTATACTTACAATGTACCATGTCATTGTCCCCCTTGAATTCACTCCTCACCAATCTGGATGCCACCGAAGTGGCTTTTTTAAAGGTGAACAAAGCACTTTCAGGAAGAAGTCTACCAAAGTTGGAATCCATGGTTAAGACATGCCAGAATTTAGAAACAATCTTTCTCACTTCTGCATGTTGATTGGAATATTTAGTGATGATATGGAGAGGATTGTCCTGGTTTGGGGGTTTCTGTGAGTAGATGAGTTTATGTCGAGTGTGGGATATGGCCTGTCTGAAAGCTTTTTTTAAAGCCGTGGGTAAATAGCCTGTAAGAAGAAGCCTTTCACGTAGATTGTCTGCCTCTATTTTGAAGGTTGCATCATCAGAACAATTTCTTCGTACCCTAAGATACTGACTATACAGTATTGACCTAATTAGGCTCTGTGGATGGAGGCTTGACGCATGCAATATAGTATTACCTGCAGTGACCTTCCGAAAAAGGCCACTGCAGAGCATACCATCATCCCTCCTTGAAACCAGAACATCCAAGAAAGAGATCTCGCTACGGCTGGAGGTTAAATTAAATTGGTTCCTATTCATACTGTCAAGACATTGATGCAAAAGTTCCAGGGGGCCACCCCAAATGGTAAAAATGTCATCAATATATCAAAACTATACAAGGAGATGGTCCGTATATATCGATAAGGTTTTATCACAAGAAACATATTTTCCCACTCCCCCGGGTACAGGTTAGCATAGGATGGGGCTCAGCATGTCCCCATCGCTACTCCCTGTACCTGGAGGAAGTGGGAACCATCAAAAGTAAAGATGTTATGATACAAAATATACTCCAACAAAGATAAAATAAACTCATTATACCCCCAGTCACCATCCACTCTCTGGTAAATTGCATGCTTCACAGCTGCCAGTCCCTTGGAGTGGGGTATGAACTTGTAGAGGGATTCTACATCAATGCTAACCAAATAAGCATTGTCGGGTACCCTAAGATTTTCAATAATCCTCAAAAAATGAATCATATCTTTCACAAAAGAATGTAGGCATGACATGTGGTTTTAAGTATTCATTGTTCAATCTGTTTTGAGCATTGTCCATAAGGACAATGTTGCCACCCTTGTCAGCCTGCTTAATGACAATTTAAGTATTGTTACTTAGCCTTTTCAATGTCTGCTTATCCGACGTGTTGACATTGGTCAATCGCGGGGACCGAGCATTGATTTTGTCGATCTCCATATTGACCAACTTAAAAAATGTATAAATATTGGGATTAGAGCTGGCGGGTGGGAATTTTTACCGATTTCTTCTTCAATTTGGACCCTTTAGTATGATCCTGGGCAGGCCTATTAGCATTTTCCAGCGGAAGGGAGAGTACAGTAGGTAAGTCAATGCGATTAATTAGATCAGTGGTATCGCTCTCTTCCAAGAGCAATACCAACTGATCAATTGCCTGTTTTTCTTTGGGTGTTAGATCAATTGATCCCTGTGGCTTCTGGTACATGTTTTTAAGCATAAGTTTGCGTGCAAATAATTCCAAATCCTTCACTACCTTCAACTTGGTGGGAATTTTTACCGATTTCTTCTTCAATTTGGACCCTTTAGTATGATCCTGGGCAGGCCTATTAGCATTTTCCAGCGGAAGGGAGAGTACAGTAGGTAAGTCAATGCGATTAATTAGATCAGTGGTATCGCTCTCTTCCAAGAGCAATACCAACTGATCAATTGCCTGTTTTTCTTTGGGTGTTAGATCAATTGATCCCTGTGGCTTCTGGTACATGTTTTTAAGCATAAGTTTGCGTGCAAATAATTCCAAATCCTTCACTACCTTCAACTTGTCCATGTTCTCATTTGGACAAAACCCAAGGCCTTTCTGAAGTATTCGGGTCTCCTTTTCTGATAATATGTAAGAAGAAAGGTTAATAATGTTTAAGGACATATCCGTTCACTCAGCAGCCTCAGAAGGCTGTTCTTCCTCCATCAGATTTTGTTGACGGATTTTGTTAAAAGTGCTTCCACTAAAGGGATTTCTCCCCCAAGTGCAGCTTTAGATCTGGTGACCGGGGGTAAACTACTGCTACCTCCCTGAGATGGTAAAGAAGACGCGGTAGAAACCGTCCTCGCTGTTGGTACTCTACCTGTCGCTGGTGGTAAACTGTCGGTATTGTTTTTTTGTCCTTGTAGGTGTTTATCACCTCGACTATGCTGGGGAGCCTTTTCAGTTTTTGAGGAAACCTGTGAAGAAACAGATGAGAGACTGGAAGAGGAATTTGAAATAGCGGAATAATGTTCTTTGCAATTTTTAAATCTATTTTTTTTTCTTGTGTTGTTGACCACTATTCCATCTGTAAGCACGATTTTCCTCAAAGGCACATCGATCCCTGCCATATTTACCATCTTTTTTTAGTTAAAATATCCTTATTGTAGCCTTCTATATGTTTTTTAGGTTTTGTCTCTCCATCCACAAAAGTTTTGTGTGCTTTAAAGGTTTGTAGCTTCCATATCACCATCCAGAACCCCCAAACGTTTTTCATACTCAACAATAAGGAGTTGTATAATGTCTTTAGAAGATGTGCATAATATTTTCTTCCATGCATTTTTGAAGTCAGAGTCAAGACCCTCCAAATTAGGAAAGATCTGGACTCTGAGCCCCAAGGGATTTGTGTCATCCTTGATGTAATCCTTAAAAGATTTGATATGCCAAAACATAGATGATTTCTTTTCAAGGGTTCTGGTAAGTTTAAGAAACAAACTGTTTACCTCAGAATCATGTGCTCATTTTTTCCAAAGTCATTGAGATATCCAGTCATGAGATTATCCAAGTCACTGCCTGTAAAATTTGCCATGAGCAAAACACACAACCCTATACAAATGAGAGAGATAAGGTTGGAATTTCTTGAGAGCCCACACCAGCGCCAAACACTCCTTCTCCACGGCTGCATAACTGACTTCCCTGGGTAGCAGCTTCCGATTGATGTAGGCCACTGGGTGCTCACCGCTATCAGGTCCTACTTGGCTCAGTACTGCCCCCAGCCCAAATGTAGAGGCATCTGTGTGGACACAAAGACGTTTGGTTGGGTCAGTGGCAGCTTGAACCGGAGCTGAAGTTAGTGCATTCTTTAATCGTTGGAAGGCAGCTTCACACTCTGGGGACCACAGTATCTGTCGGGGAAGGTGCTTTTTAGTCAGGTCTGTCAGGGGCTTAGCAAAGGAACTATATTGTGGGGAAAAACTTCCTATAGTATCCAGCTGTGCCGAGAAATGCCAGGACCTGGGTTTTAGTATGGGAGGTCGGCCACTTGGCAACTGCCTCAATCTTAGCAGGCTCAGGTCGTTGTTGTCCACTGCCTACTCAATGTCCAAGGTACTGTATCTCGGACATCCCTATGCTGCATTTTTCTGGCTTAAGGGTTAGACCTGTAGCCTTGATGCAGTCTAACACGACACTGAGGTGAACCAGATGGTCCTCCCAGGTATCACTGTAGATCGCAATGTCGTCAAGATATGCACAAGCATAGTCCTGGAGGCCATCGAGGAGTTGGTCTACCATTCTCTGGAAAGTCGCTGGTGCACTCTTTATCCCAAATGGCATAGACTGGTATAGACCAAATGGGGTAATGAATGCCGACTTCGGGAATAGATTCTGCATCCAGAGGAATTTGCCAGTACCCTTTACATAGGTCGAGGGTTGACAGGAATTTTCCCTGAGCAATGTGATCTAACAGATCATCCACCCGGGGCATAGGGTAAGTGTCAGTGGTGGTGCAATCATTTAATCTGCGGTAGTCCACGCAGAAGCGAGTCGTGCAATCCTGCTTCGGTACAAGTACCACCGGGGAAGCCTAGGGGCTGCTGAATGGCTCAATCACTCCCAACTCAAGTATCTCCTTAATCTCATGACGTATCCCCTCTCTCACTGCATCAGGTATCCGGTAAGCCGCCTGTCTTAGTGGCAGTTGTCCCGGGTCTCCACTAGGTACACTGCCATAGTAGTGTACCCAGGGACTGTGGAGAATATTTCCCTTCTTTGACTAAGGACCTATCTAGCTTGTTCTCTCTGCGTCGTCTCTAGCTGGTCGTCAAGCTTTATCGTCTCTATCCCTGCAGTAATCCTATTTAGCTCCGGGAGCACCAGCAGGGGAAGGTTCTCAGAATCTTCCACAGCTGGAGCACATATAGCAGCTACCTCTCCTGATCTTTCCCAGTATGCCACATGAAAGGTCCTTAGGACTCTTTCATCCGAACATTTAGCCACTAGGGAGGTTGTGTCACAGAGCTTTGCCACAAACCGGTAAGGTCCCTGCCAAGTGGCCTGTAGCTTGTCCTGCTTGGTTGGCCTGAGGGCAAGAACCTTCTGCCCAACCTCCAGAGTGCGTTTCTGAGCAGTACAATCGTACCATCATTTCTGCTGCCTTTGGGCAGCCCGAAGGTTCTCTTGGACAGTGTCCGTGAGCTCCTTCAATCTGTCCCTAAACTCAAGAACGTATGCTATGATAGAGGACCCTTGGGGATCAATTCCCTTTTCCCAGTGGGCTCTGAGTAGATCTAGGGGTAACAGTAACTCAAATGGGGAAAACCCAGTAGATTCCTGCGGCACCTCCCGATAAGCAAAGAGAAGGTGCGGCAGATATCTCTGCCAATCCCTGTGGGAGGTTGCGAATGTCCTAAGCAGCTGTTTCAGTGTTCCACCGAACCTCTCACACAGTCCGTTGGTCTAGGGGTGATAAGGAGAGCTCTGTAGGGGCTTTATCCCACAGAGCCTCCATAACTGCTCAGTGAGCTCAGCAGTGAACTGGGTAAAAGTGGTTTCGGATAGTGCAACATGTGAGAGAGGATTATATGAAATATATTATGTAATAACGTGCATAAACTGAGATATTGTGAGTAGAATGTTCACTAACCTTGAGGGCTAAATCATAGCGGTGAAAAGGACAACAAAACAAAGCCAGGGGATTGGTTGTGCGAAAGAGAGCCTGACAGAGACACTGGGCGGTCCAGCAGCAGACTTTTATGGATACTTTCTGTTTTAAAACATATCCAATAAAAAAATCAAGTTTCTTTGTAAATTTAGGCCAAAGTGTATTCCGCTACAAATCTTTGGTAAAAAAAAAAAAAAATCCCAATAAGTGTATATTAATTGGTTTGTGCGAAAGTTATAGCATCTACAAACTACGATATATATATATATATATATATATATATATATATATATATATATATATATATATATATATATATATACTGGAATCTTTTTTTTTTAATACTAGTGATCAGTAACTTATAGGGGACTGTGATAGTGCAGCAAGCAGTTTGACACGGAGAACTGACTAACTGACATTGACATCATCAGTGACACTAATACAGTGATCAGTGCTAATACTATACACTGTCACTGTACTAAGGACACTGGCTGGGAAGGGGTTAACATCTAGGGGCAATGAAAGCATTAACTGTGTGCCTAATAGACATGTGCACACTGAAATATTTCACTTCGGAATTTCGATTTCGTCCAAAAAATAAATTTATTTCGTTACTCCCAAAATTTGTTTTTATTTATTTTGTTTCATTAAAGAATGCATTCATCCGAAAATCCAAAATAATTAAGGTCAAATCTGTCATTGAAGGCTTATGGTGTCTGTCGAATGTTCTAAGAAGATTTGACGGAGCAGCTAAACTGTATGACGCTGCAATTGTACATTTCCGGTCGAATGTTCCACCTACAAGTTATAGTAGAATTCTAATGTTGTATGACACTAGTAATAATTATATTTATTAATTATTATTACTAGTCGACCAACATTAGAATGCTTCTATAGCCTATGGGTGGAGCATTTGACCATAAATGTCCGCTCGGGAGGACTGCTTCGTCGAATCTTCATGTCGAACCTTTTCGCTCTATGTCGAATAATCTTGGACTAATAGAGTTAGGTTAGGCACATTCAGCCTTTTTTGCTATTGTCTCTATAATGTCGAATCTTTTCTCTCTATGTCAAATCTTTTCTCTCTATGTAGAATAAGCTTGAACTAATAGAGCTAAGGTTAGGCACATTTGACCACAGGTTCGATTGGACACAGATCACTATTGTCAGTGTCATGTCGAATCTCCTATCGATATCGAACTGTTGTCACAAGGAAAACGAAAATAAAGCATTTGTTTATGTCCGATCTTTCGGTTTTCGTATTTCTGCACGTTCGTTATTGTTTGTTAAAACAATAACGAAAATACCCAAAATTCGGACGAAAATGCATTCGGACGAAAACGAATGCACATGTCTAGTGCCTAACAATGTGTAGTGTGTGCAATATGTGCTGTTTTTGGTAATAGATGTGGTGGCTAATTTTTCTCCCTGCTTTGCCACATCACTGCTCTCTGTACAGAGCCATGTGTTTTTAGTAAAAACAGGGCTCTGTGCTGTGATTTGCTAAGCCCATCAGCAGGTCCTGGCCATAATCATTGGGCAAAACCTGCTGACTGACTAACTTGTGCTGTACTGAATGACAGCACAGATTGTGTAGGGGGTGCACGCATGTGTGCCCTATACCCTGCAATGCTGCATCACGTACATGTAGGTGATCCAGGCAGAGGGGCTGCCCTCTGCAGTAAATATACTGTGGGTGGGTCTTAAGAGGTTAATATGTGCTTTATTGTAAGCGCCTTTAGAAAAAAGGTACCAACATGAAAAGTGCTACATATCCTGTAAAGTGCTACATAATATTTCATCAATATAAAAATACAGGGCATGAAGAAAAAAATGTAATGGTACCATTCTAACAATAGTTGAATACAGAGACAGAAGTTAGAGGAATTTTTCCTGCTGTGACACTGTGTGCTCCATTAAATCTATATATTTGAAAGCTGGAGTGCATTTCATTTTATTTTGTTGCTTTAATTACCCATAAAGTACTGATACATCACTGTCACAACAAAACTACCATACCTATTCTGCATGTACCTATTGTCACTTTGTGTACACACTGTCAAAACAAAAATAGCTATTTTTTAAATTTTGCTAACATTGTATTAGATACTTTGTTAAAAAGCAAGCTGTAACAGCAACCAAAACTAAACAGTATGAAAAGAAAAGCCCCATACGTTACTTTGCGTAAAACCTTTATTTTCCTTATATTACTGCATTTTTCACGGTTTAAACACCTTGTGTCATAATTCTTAAAGTGATACTAAAGGGTTGTTGTTTTTTTCATTTAAAAATAACAAACATGTCATATTTACCTGCTCTGTGCAGTGGTTTGCACAGAGTAGCCCAGATCCTCCCGTTCTCTGGTCCCTCGCTGGTGCTCCTAGCCCCTCCATCCTGCTGGGTCCCTCCACAGCAACCAGCTTGCTATGAGGGCACCCGAGCCGAGCCGCTGCTCTGTGTGTCCATTCAGACACGAAACCGCGGCTTGGCCCTGGCTCTCTCTCTCCTCATTGACTCACTGACTTTGATTGACAGCAGCGTGAGCTAATTGCACCCTGCTGCTGTCTCAGCCAATGAGGAGGGAGAATCCCAGACAGTTGAGTCTCTTGTGCAACATTGCTGGATCGAGATGGGGCTCAGGTAAGTATTAGGGGGGCTGTACACAGAAGGTTTTTTATCTTCATGCATGAATTGCATGAAGATATAAAAACCTTCTGACTTTAAAACCACTTTAATTTACTGAAAAGTAAGTACAGCATCTCACAAAAGTGAGTATCTTT
Source organism: Aquarana catesbeiana (assembly GCF_042186555.1). Lineage (NCBI taxonomy): Eukaryota > Metazoa > Chordata > Amphibia > Anura > Ranidae > Aquarana > Aquarana catesbeiana. Next base: position 207,986,954 of record NC_133328.1, on the reverse strand, counting down.
TTATGTGACAACACTGAAGAAATGACACTTTGCTACAATGTAAAGTGGCGAGTGTACAGCTTGTATAACAGTGTAAATTTGCTGTCCCCTCAAAATAACTTAACACCACTGGCAACAAAGGTGAGTACACCCCTAAGTGAAAATTGGGCCCAAAGTGTCAATATTTTGTGTGACCGCAATTATTTCCTAGCACTGGCTTAACCCTCTTGGGCATGGAGTTCACCAGAGCTTCACAGGTTGCCACTGGAGTCCTCTTCCACTCCTCCATGAAGACACCACGGAACTGGTGTATATTAGAGACCTTGCGCTCCTCCACCTTCCATTTGAGGATGCCTCACAGATGCTCAATAGGGTTTAGGACTGGAAACATGCTTGGCCAATCCATCACCTTTACCCTCAGCTTCTTTGGCAAGGCAGTGGTCGTCTTGGAGGTGTGTTTGGGGTGATTATCATGTTGGAATACTGCCCTGCGACCCAGTCTCCGAAAGGAGTGGATCATGCTATTTTTCAGTATGTCACAGTACATGTTGGCATTCATGGTTCCCTCAATGAACTGTAGCTCCCCAGTGCTGGCAGCACTCATGCAGCCCCAGACCATGACACTCCCACCACCATGCTTGACTGTAGGCAAGACACACTTGTTTTTGTGCTCCTCACCTAGTTGCCGCCACACACGCTTGACACCATCTGAACCAAATAAGTTTATCTTGGTCTCATCACACCACAGGACATGGTTCCAGTAATCCATGTCCTTAGTCTGCTTGTCTTCAGCAAACTGTTTGCGGGCTTTCTTGTGCATCATCTGGGACGATAGCCATGCAGATCAATTTGATGCAGTGTGCGGTATATGGTCTGAGCACTGACAGGCTTACTCCCCACCCCTCCAACCTCTGTAGCAATGCTGGCAGCACTCAAACATCTATTTCCCAAAGACAACCTCTGGATATGACACTGAGCACATGCACTCGACTGCTTTGGTCGACCATTGCGAGGCTTGTTCTGAGTGGAACCTGTCCTGTTAAAACACTGTATGGTCTTGGCCACTGTGCTGCAGCTCAGTTTCAGGGTCTTGGCAATCTTCTTATAGCCTAGGCCATCTTTATGTAGAGCAGAAATTCTTTTTTTCAGATCCTCAGAGAGTTCTTTGCCATGAGGTGCCATGTTGAACTTCCAGTGACCAGTATGAGAGAGATTTAACACACCTGCTCCCATTCACACCTGAAACCTTGTAACACTAACGAGTCACAAGACACAGAGGAGGAAAATGGCTAATTGGACGCAATTTGGACATTTTCACTTAGAGGTGTACTTACTTTTGTTGCCAGCGATTTAGACATTAATGGCTGTGTGTTGAGTTATTTTGAGGGGACAGCAAATTTACACTGTTATACAAGCTGTACACTCACTACTTTACATTGTAGCAAAGTGTCATTTCTTCAGTGTTGTCACATGAAAAGATATAATAAAATATTTACAAACATGTGAGGGGTGTACTCACTTTTGTGAGATACTGTATATTTCAGTAAGAAAAAGCTGATGACCATTTTAGAGCACAGCCTAATGCTCTGCATTAATCTGCATGAAAACTAAGCTTCAAAGTCCATGTTATCAATTCCTGCTACCCTTTATCACAGTCTTTCTATTTTCAGCAAAAGTGACACAAACATTTTCCCTCAGTTTTTTGCTTAGGAGACGGAGACGTATAAAGATAATCAATATAGCGAAAGTATTAAAGAGTTAAAAGACATTTGCACTGATGATTATTTCTGGGGCAAATTGAGGGTGCAAAAGATGAGGGCAAGTCATTCGGTGCCGCAGCTACTACTTTTTTACTGTAGGTCAGGTGATGATGGTGATGATGATTCATTGGTGATATAGCGGTTCAGGGTGATGCAAAAGATTAATCACAAGTAATGTAAAAGATGAATTTCCGTTGTGTGCCCCAGAAATACAAAGGCATGGCTGGATTTCAAATCCCACAATGTCACAACAAATTCACATTCTGTTGGAGAAAAGCAGTAATCAGCACTGGCAAGGTCATTCTTTTACTCCATCTCATCATCATCAATATCAGCATCAACATTTCCTGCTGATGCACTTGTCCATGGTGTAATCTTCTTCCTGGTCGGGAAATGCCACATTATCTGCCACAGTAAGTCATCACTACAATGAGTGGGGAACGCGAATTGAGCAAATCTGGGTTGGAGTTGGATCCCCTTTTCTCTTCTTTGGATTTATCCACTAGCAGCAATTGTGTAAAATACAAGGAAAGGTATAACATTTGTAAAATGTAAAATACATGTACTGTAGACCAAAGAGATATCCTAAGGCTTGTGTCAATAGGCTTTTGTTTGCATCAAACAGATTTTGTATTCCCTTACAAATCTAAGGGAATGCAAACAGTGGCGTCTCCAGCTTTCATATTTAGTGAGGGCACATGGGGGGACCGGGACAAAAGTAGGGGGGCCAACTATAAAATGCAATATGTATATATATATCATGTTCTGCAGTGAGCTCCCTTCCTTCTTCATTGGTGCACCCCAGGGAGGCAGAAAACAAGAGATATGTCACAAGCACACCAAGAAAATATAAGGGTCCAAAGCAGTGGGAGAAATACCAGGGTTGCAAAGGTTGTCTTGTCACCGGGTCCTGGTGTTCTGCCACTGTGGGGTTCCCCAGCCTCCTCTTGCTGTCCTGCCCTTGCTATTGACAGTGCTGGTCTGGCATCTGTCTCCTTGGCAGCGGTGGCAGTCTATTAGGACCTAGTGCTGGTGACATTATGGGTGCATGCAGGGGAAAGCTGGCACTATTGGTTGTAGAGAGCCGAGCCCCCAGCTGGTCACCTAGCAGCAGTAGTGCTGTATAACCTTCTCTGTTGACATGCTGATCGGGATGTGATCCAGGTGATGCTCCCAGTCAGATCTAATAAACACAGTATTTATTAGAATCAACAGTACAACTATATATATATATATCTATATATATATAGATATATATATATATAGATATATATAGATATATATAGATATATAAGCAACCGTATGTTCAGCTGCCATGTTGGCTCCATGTCTGTAAGGTGTGAGCTTTGATCAATAAAATCACTGATATTTAACACTAGGATTTGACTAGGTGCATCACCTGGATTGCATCCCGATCAGCATGTCAGAGAAGGCTCCACTGCTGCTAAGCAACCTGCAGGGAGCTCAACTGTCTACTCTACAACCATTAGAGATGGGCTTGGGTGTGTTTGAAATCCTACATGCCCGATCCCGCCAGGAAGCCGACACTTCACAGCACTAATCACAGGCACTGAGACATTCCTGATCTGTGCAGCTGCCGACCGGGGAATGTCTCACTGCTTGTGATTAGTGCTGTGCAGTGTCGGCTTCCTGGTGGGATCGGGCATGTGGAATTTTGAACATGCCCAGCCCATCGCTAACAACAAATTGTGCCAAATGCATTTGTTAATGAAGCGAATGATCTCAGAAGCATCACAAACTGATGCTATTAACATATGCCCTCAAAGTAACTCAGTTCTTTGCCCATGCTAGACAAAGGACAGGTTTGTTTTAAGGGCAATGCAATTGAGGCAGTTGCCATTGTTCAGTTACATAGTTAGTCTGGTTGAAAAAAAGACACGAGTCCATCTACTATAGTTTCAACCAATAAAAGGGAAAAAAAATGTACAAGACTATATGCACAATCCCATACCAACAGTTGATCCAGAGGAAGGCAAACAAATATTGCAAAGCTGAAACAAGCAAACGTTTGTATTATGCGTTTAAAGCGATAGCAGTGGCTGAATAAATAAATCTCACTGCCATGGCAATATGCAGCAATATTATTTTGTCAAGAGTTTTGGTAAAAGAAATAGCAGGTCTCTAGGGAAATAAGGAATTACCCACAGTGAAGACTGATTCTTTCAGAACCTTGAAGGCAGGCATTATGTTTAACTTATTTTATTATTAGTTTTCTTCTTTTAATATTAACCTTTAACCCCCCTGGCGGTATTCCCGAGTGTGGCTCGGGGTGAGATTTCAGTACCATTAGCGGTAACCCTGAGTCACACTCGGAATCGCATCGCTGGATCCTGGAGAGGTTACTTATCTGGTCCCCGGGATCCCGCGATATACTCCCGCTGTGTATGGTGTGCCTGATGCACTGTGTGCCCTGGCTTCTGTTCCCTGCGAGCGTCGCGACGCAAGGAGGTGGAACCGGCGGCAAATTCAAACAGTATAAAACACAAACACACTGATACATTGTAATCCTATTGGATTACATTACTAAATAAAATAAAATTGACCTTAGTTTGCCCCCAGTGCTTTATCCAGTGCCCTTGCCTGCAGTTTTACTGTACTGTCTGTCTGGAAACTGCAGAGCGACCATGGCATCAAAAAAGCGCCCCTCTACCTCAAAAGCGGCATATGACCTGCTGGAAAACAGCGACAGTGATACAGAACCGCTTGCAGAATTGAGTGATAGAGATTCATGGGGAAGTTCATCATCAGGCACGGAAAGCGATTTCAGCGATGATCCTGCGACTGTGCCCAGTGATGTGCAGACTTGGTGCTCTATTGACTGACTGCGGTACAGAGCACACAGCGCCCCCAAGATTCCCATTTACTGGAGCACCTGGTATCAAAGTGGATGTGGAAGATGACAACCCATTGGCATACCTCCAACTCTTTTTGACCGATGAGGTTATAGAAAAAATTGTTACGGAGACAAATCGGTACCAGGAGCAACAAGCTGCTACGCATCAGAGGTTTGCAAGGAGCAAAAAGTGGGAACCAGTGACCAAAGAACACATCTGGAAGTTTCTGGGCCTGTTACGGAGACAAATCGGTACCAGGAGCAGCAAGCTGCTACGCATCAGAGGTTTGCAAGGAGCAGAAAGTGGGAACCAGTGACCAAAGAGGACATCTGGAAGTTTCGGGGCCTCATAATTCTTCAGGGAGTGGTGGGGAAACCCCTGCAGAAGTGGTATTGGACAACCAACAAATTACTAAACACTCCTTTTTTTGGCACCGTCATGTCGGAGTACAAATTTCTCTGATAATGAAATATTTGCACTTTCAAAATAATGAAGAATTTGATGAGACTTCTCATCCAGCACCAAAACTGAAAAAGATTTGGGAGGTATATCAAATTATTCAGAAAAATTTACAGCAGACCTATGTACCAGATAGAGATATCAGTATCGACGAAAGTCTAATGGCCTACAAAGGAAGACTCAGCTAGATACAGTATATCGCGTCTAAGAGAGCCACAATGGCTTTGGCATAAAATCATTCATACTCTGTGAATCCAGCACTGGTTACATATGGAATTCGGTCCTTTACACAGGGAAAGGAACCAAATTCAACGAAAGATTCAGTAATTATGGAATGGCAACCACTTCCGTTCTTACTTTGTTTAAGCCATTGCTGAATCAGGGCTACTGTGTAACCACAGATAATTTTTACACTTCCCCAGAACTCTATGAGTTCCTTCTACAGCACAAGACGGATGCATATGGGACCTTTAGAGCTAACCAGCCTGACATGCCGCCAACCTTTGGCAATAAAAAGCTCAAGGCAGGAGAAATAGTTGCCTGGCAGAAAGGCAAAATGATGGAAATGAGATGGCGCGACAAAAAAGATGTGTGCCTAATGAGTACTTTTCACAACACCTCTACTGTCATGGTACACACAAAAGGTGGAAAAGACATAATGAAACCGTGGTGGACTACAACAACACCATGGGAGGTGTTGACAGAGCTGACTAGGCCATGACTTTTTATCCAGCCATGAGAAAGCAACAAAAAAAATTACAAAAAAATCTTCAGGCATCTTCTTGAACAGTGCCTGTGGAACGCTTTCATTCTTCTAAAAAAAAGAGTGACAAGCTTGTGATTCATGTGGACTTTGTTTGGAAAGTTGCCGAACTTATAATTCTCAAGCACCAAACACCAATGACTTTAAATAGATCTGGCCGTTGTGCTGCTGGTGTTGTGAACCCGGAACGCCTGACTGGTCGTCACTTTATGGACCACATTCCACCAACGGAAAAAAAAGAAGGCAGCACCCACAAGGATGTGTGTGGTTTGCTGCTCTAAGTGTGACGACACTGGAAGGAAAATCAGAAAAGAAACCAGGTTCTACTGTCCTGACTGTGACGTCGGACTTTGTGCTGTACAATGTTTTCCACACCCGGGACGTTTACTGAAGCAATATGACTACTAATATTGCACCTTTGTTTGGCCCAAAAAAAGTCAGTGTTTTTGATTATATTATTTACTAAAATGTATTGAATAAAAGGTATTATCATTATTATTATATTATTAGTTGTTATTATTTATAGTTATTTATTATATTATAATTTATGATCTTGTGTTTCAACCTTTATCATACCCGAGATGTCTACTAGACTCTGGTTTGGACAGATTTAAGTGAGTTATTCGTAAGAATTACAAGCCTACAATATAAAACGCCAAATTTCCATGCAAAATAATGGTACCGCTTTCAGCACCTAAAATCTGAAATAATCATACCGCCAGGGAGGTTAAAAGCAATAAAAGTTGCACTTGGTACCCAGATATCATATTTATTAGATTGAGCTTTGTGTTGACAGAGCCCTGGTACAGTTTACTGTATTTTGTTTACAAAATCAGGCAATGTAATCTAGAAAAATTGCAAGTAAAGATAAAAGAGGTTGATTTACTAAAACTGGAGAGTGCAAAATCTAGTACAGCTCTGCATTGTAATTTGTAGCTTCTAATGTCAGCTTGTTTGCTTTGACAATAAAACCTGGAAGCTGATTGGTTTCTATGCAGAGCTGCACCAGATTTTGCACTCTCCGGTTTTAGTAAATCAACCCCCTTGCATCATCTTGTGGTCATAATTACTGATCTAGGGCATGGCCTGGACAGGCATGCGTGCGCTACTGATCCTCCACAGATCCTAATCCTGGCACAGATCTGCACTAAAAACCGACCCGGAGACACGGCCTGACCCTACAGGCAGCCGCCGAAAAATGACCAGCACTTGTAGGAGCCCATGATGGCCCGAAAAGGAAATAAAAAAGACGCCACGGCCTCAGAAGCCATGGAGGGCCAAGATGGCGCTGGCTTCCCTCAGCCTCAGTGAACGGCGCGCGGCGCCGATAAAGCACAGGAGACGGGCGGTAAGTCTCAGAAGCCTCCTAAACAACAGGGGAAGGAGCAGCCCAGAGACATGGTGTATTATGCACAGAGGATGCAGGAACCAAACGGCTCTCTCCCCCCTCCACTGCAGCCAACAGCACATGAGCTCAACAGACAAAATGGCGTTCCTTCACTAGATGACACACTGCCATTAGAGAGCTCCCCTGTTCCCACCCCTGACATGTTTGAGATGATGCAGGAAGAGACACAGCAGCCCACATTAAATGAAATCCTACATGCTGTGCAGCGATGCATGGCATCTGTCGATGGACTAAAGGAGCAGTTTGGGGGTCTCACTGAAACTGTGTCGCTCATGAGACAGGATCTCCAAAAAATCAGGGAGAGAACCACGGCAGTGGAGGGCAGGATTAGCGAGGTGGAGGAAGTGTTACTCCCCTCACCAGAGATGCAAGAACTGCACTACAACAATCAGCACAGGCCAACATCAAAACCGATGACATTGAGAACCGACGGAACAATGTTCGCATTGTGGGACTCCCGCAGAAAGTTGAGGGCAGGGACCCCACGGCCTTTACAGAAGCACGGCTCCAGGACATTTTTGGCAAAGAGGCTTTCACCACACTGTTCGCGGTGGAACGGGCACACCGCACGCCTCCAGATCCATGCTGGCCAGGCTCTTAAACTATAAAGACAGAGAGATTATTCTCAGATTGGCCAGGGAGAGAGGCGCAGTACACTACAACGGGACTAAAGTCTCATTTTACCCTGACTTCTCGGCAGAGGTGCAGTGCAAAAGGGCCAAGTTTGCTGAGGTGAAGAAACGCCTGCAGAGAATTCAAGTTACATATGCCATGCTGTACCCGGCCAAACTACGCATTACTGCCAGAGGGCAGTCAACTTTTTTGAATCTGCCTCTGATGCATCTGCATGGCTGGACTGCAACGAACAGGTTCTCAGGAGACACCGAGAGGCCAACAAAGGAAATTGATGTCCGTCATGTAAAGCCACAAGGTCGGTGTGTAAGCTGCAGACATTTTAAGTCTACTATTTACAATGCAGGACAATGTACACCATTTCAAAGCTAGCGTCTGACAAGAGACCTTGATTTACCATGACAAAACTTAAGTTACTGTGGAAAAGTTATGCCCACAGAGGCTCATGGAACTACACTGCGCCCCAGTTAAGGGGACGGGTTATTTAGTGCCCTGTTGGCACAAGTTTACCGAACGACTCTGGGAGTGAGGATGGAAAGAGGGAATTCACCCCAGCCTCACTCGGGTGTGCTGCACACACCCAACAGACCAGTTCAGGTCAGTTTTCTACGGTCTCACTGGTCACACTGATGAACTTTGTTCTGGAACTTCCACCCCTCTGCATCTGCAGACGAAACACGCTACCATGCCAAATCAATACCGACTGTTATTTGAAAGGACTGTGTACCCATGGTGTGCCTGCTGACTTTTCATTGCCCGGGATTGGGGCGATGCGGCCCCCAGGCACTGGATACAATGCTTTACTATACACAACATGGTGACCACTTCGGTTGTGAACTGGAATGTCCGTGGTGTGCATGACCCACTGAAACGCACTATGATAAGCACATGCCTGAAGAAGTTCCATCCTGCTATAGTATAGCCTCCAGGAGACTCACCTCACAAAAGACACGATTGGATTCCTGCAATATTCCTGGGTGGGCAAGGCATACCACTCCACTCACACTGCATATTCGCGTGGAGTGAGTGTACTGGTACTGGTACACAAATCCTTGGCCTACCAGGAATTGGACGCAGTCACAGACCCTTTGGGTAGATATGTATTTCTGTACTGCAAAGTGTTTACCTTAACGATGATATTTGCCTTTGTGTATATACCTCCCCCATTCTCTAGAGAGATACTGCAGCTTCTCCTGTCTTACTTGGTTGATAAACCTGATGTCCCCACAATAATTATGGGTGACTTTAATGGCTACTTGGATCCCAGACTAGATAGACATCCTCCAGCTCAGCCACCGCCGGGGAGCAGAGGCACCATTTTGAGCCGACTGCTGCAGGAGGTGGGCTGGACAGATGTGTGGAGAGCAAAACACTCAACAACTAAACAATTTTCATGTTTCTCCAAAACGCATGGGTCACTATCCCGCATTGACCTCTGCGTAGGCTCTCCACAACTTTTAACTATGGTCACTAGGGTGGAATACTTCCCCAGGGGGAATCTGATCATTCCCCACTGGTTGCGCACCTCAGTACCAGTCCAGCAGCCTCCCTGTCCAGGGTACCACGGAAGTTGAACGCCTTCTGGCTAAAACTTTTCACCTTGCATGAACGTGTGGTGAAAAAGATACAACAATACTTTTCTGATAACCGATCGCACACCAATCTAATAATAAGATGGGATGCCTTCAAGGCATGTCTGAGGGGTACATTCATAGCTGAAATTGCTGCCATTAAACATAATTCATCACCCCTATTGGTTCAGGTAGAAGACCAGGTGAAGCAACTGGAGCTTGCATATGTCCTAGACCCGTCAGATTCCGCGAGGGAGGCGTGGATCTCGGGCCAGGATTCTCTGGACCGGTTGAGATCCTCCACCGCAGAACATAAAAGGTTCTTTACCAAACAAGCATTTTATGAAGAAGGTGAAAAAACTGGCAGACTACTGGCCAGAATCGCCAGATCTCAGCAGTCGTCCCCTGCCATAGGAGTGATACGTAGCTCTTTGAGATGGCTGGTGAGTGATCCTGAGCAAATAATAGCTGAACTGGCGGCTTTTTATGTTGATCTCTATAAACCCTGTGACAACTAAATGGATGAGGAACTGCAAGCATACATAGGTACAATAACCCTTCCAACTCTGACCTGCCAAGCGCACGCGGAGCTGGAAGCACTATTCACATTAGATGAGCTGAGAGAGGCGGCTGTCTCCTTCCCTACCTGCAAGGCCCCGGGGGATGATGGGATCCCTATGGAGGTGTATACCAAATATGGAGAAGTAATTTTGCCCAAATTACTAGAAGTCTTCAACTCCTCATTTAAATCGGGAAAGTTACCTACTACCATGACAAGGGCCAACATAATACTACTGCTCAAATCAGGTAAGGACCCTTTAGACCCCAGCTCATATAGGACTATCTCGTTGCTACAGAGTGATGTAAAAGTACTAGTCAAGCTGCTGGCCATGAGGGTCAATAGGATAGTCCGATCTATTGTCCACTCTGACCAGGCAGGATTCATGCCACGAACGTCTACTGCGACCAATCTCAGACGATTATACTTGAACATGCAGACTCCCACAGATTCAGCCGGCCACAGAGCACTGTTGTCTCTTGACGCCAATAAGGCATTCGACAGTGTTGGCTGGCGGTATCTGTGGGCTGTACTGGCCAAGTTTGGGTTTGGACCCAGGTTCATCAGGTGGGTGAGGCTGTTGTATGACACACCACAGGCTGCCATACGCATGTCAGATAGGATGTGTGTGTAATATGTCCGCCTGTGTCAGATTTCGTCGGAAAGAATAACTTATATTATTCACTGCAGGCGGTTTCCATCTTCACTGTGGGCATTTGAAGCCCACAAGCATTTATTTCCTGGATGTGGTGAATGCTGTGCTCCCAGCATTCACTGCTCGTTCCCGCACATGCTCAGTGGCATCCTGAGAAGCCTGAGACTAGCTCCCAGGATTCTGTGCGGAGTCTGGGAGAGGCTAGAAACACGCCTACTCCCACGGGAGGAGAACCAGGAAGTGCAAAGAAGAATAGAAAAATAAAAGGTAATTACGGCGATTAAAATTTTTTTAAACGGCATGTCAGCATCTAGGCAAGGAAGAGAATACATACAGATATTGTTCAAAATTTGGGTGGAACCCCGCTTTAATGTTTATAGATGAGTCCCCCCGCACCTGGTGAAGGGCTCGCTTGCCCGGTACCCATAGTGTCCACCTTCAAATATTTAGGTATATACATCTCCCCTAAACTAACTGAATTTTGCAAACTGAATATATATCCCCTGTTATCTCGTTTTAGAGACAAAATAAACATATGGAACAAACTTAAAATGTCCCTAGCAGGAAAGACAAACCTCATCAAGATGATTCTGATGTCGCAGTTTTTATACATGCTACATAACACGCCGGTAGTTATTACACTGAAGATATTTAGAGTGGTCAACTCCTTATTTAGGCTGTTACTATGGCAAACCAAACCCCCTAGAATTAAGCTAGAGCAACTACAATATCCGAAGGAGGGGGGCCTCTCCCTCCCCAACCCTTGGATATACTATCTGGCCGCACAGCTACGGCACCTGATAGGTGCCATGGCCTCCTCACCGATGGGCTCATCGGCCAAACTTATGTTGATAGGCATGGGGCAGAATCTATGCCTGAGGGACTAGAAGCTCAACACTTTCAAAGGCCCAACAAACAAATGCCCTCATATGCACTCCTTCAGAAGGTGTGGAACAAGACTAACCAACTACAAAACATGATGGGGTTCACAGCCTATAGCCCATTATGGGGAAATAAAACATACACAGAATTAGCTAAGATCCGACAGGGACCCAGGTGGCGCCCTATGGGTATAACTCATCTGAGACATATTTTTCATAATGGGACCTTACTCTCTTTTAACCACTTCAGCCCCGGAAGGATTTACCCCCTTCCTGACCAGAGCACTTTTTACAATTTGGCACTGCGTCGCTTTAACTGCTAATTGCGCGGTCATGCAATGCTGTACCCAAACGAAATTTGCGTCCTTTTCTTCCCACAAATAGAGCTTTATTTTGATGGTATTTGATCACCTCTGCCGCTTTTATTTTTTGCGCTATAAACGGAAAAAGACCGAAAATTTTGAAAAAAAATGATATTTTCTACTTTTTGTTATAAAAAAAATCCATTAAAATCAATTTTAGTCATACATTTAGGCCAAAATGTATTCGGCCACATGTCTTTGGTAAAAAAAATGTCAATAAGCGTATATTTATTGGTTTGCGCAAAAGTTATAGCGCCTACAAACTAGGGTACATTTTCAGGAATTTACACAGCTTTTAGTTTATGACTGTCTATGTCATTTCATGAGGTGCTAAAATGGCAGGGCAGTACAAAACCCCCCCAAATGACCCCATTTTGGAAAGTAGACACCCCAAGGAAATTGCTGAGAGGCATGTTGAACCCATTGAATATTTTTTTTTTTTGTCCCAAGTGATTGAATAATGACAAAAAAAAAAAAAAAAGAAAAAATTACAAAAAGTTGTCACTAAATGATATATTGCTCACACAGGCCATGGGCATATGTGGAATTGCACCCCAAAATACATTCAGCTGCTTCTCCTGAGTACGGGGATACCAAATGTGTGGGACTTTTTGGGAGCCCAGCCGCGTACGGGGTCCCGAAAACCAAGCACCGCCTTCAGGATTTCAAAGGGCATACATTTTTGATTTTACTCCTCACTACCTATCACAGTTTTGAAGGCCATAAAATGCCAGGATGGCACAAACCCCCCCCAAATGACCCCATTTTGGAAAGTAGACACCCCAAGCTATTTGCTGAGAGGCATGTTAAGTCCATGGAATATTTTATATTTGGACACAAGTTGCGGGAAAGTGACAATTTTTTTTTTTTTTTTTTTCACAAAGTTGTCACTAAATGATATATTGCTCAAACATGCCATGGGCATATGTGGAATTACACCCCAAAATACATTCTGCTGCTTCTCCTGAGTACGGGGATACCACATGTGTGGGACTTTTTGGGAGCCTAGCCGCATACGGGGCCCCGAAAACCAATCACCGCCTTCAGGATTTCAAAGGGCATACATTTTTGATTTTACTCCCCACTACCTATCACAGTTTTGAAGGCCATAAAATGCCAAGATGGCACAAACCCCCCCCAAATGACCCCATTTTGGAAAGTAGACACCCCAAGCTATTTGCTGAGAGGCATGTTGAGTCCATGGAATATTTTATATTTGGACACAAGTTGCAGGAAAGTGACAATTTTTTTTTTTTTTTTTTTTTTTTGCACAAAGTTGTCACTAAATGATATACTGCTCAAACATGCCATGGGCATATGTGGAATTACACCCCAAAATACATTCTGCTGCTTCTCCTGAGTACGGGGATACCACATGTGTGGGACTTTTTGGGAGCCTAGCCGCGTACGGGGCCCCAAAAACCAAGCACCGCCTTCAGGATTTCTAAGGGCATAAATTTTTGATTTTACTCCTCACTACCTATCACAGTTTTGAAGGCCATAAAATGCCAAGATGGCACAAACCCCCCCCAAATGACCCCATTTTGGAAAGTAGACACCCCAAGCTATTTGCTGAGAGGCATGTTGAGTCCATGGAATATTTTATTTTTTGACACAAGTTGCGGGAAAGTGACAATTTTTTTTTTTTTTTGCACAAAGTTGTCACTAAATGATATATTGCTCACACAGGCTATGGGCTTATGTGGAATTGCACCCCAAAATACAGTCTGCTGATTCTCCTGAGTATGGGGATACCACATGTGTGGGACTTTTTGGGAGCCTAGCCGCGTACGGGGCCCCGAAAACCCAGCACCGCCTTCAGGATTTCTAAGGGCGTAAAGTTGTGATTTCACTCATCACTACCTATCACATTTTTGAAGGCCATAAAATGCCCAGATGGCACAAAACCCCCCCAAATGACCCCATTTTGGAAAGAAGACACCCCAAGCTATTTGCTGAGAGGCATGATGAGTACATGGAATATTTTATATTTTGACACAAGTTGCGGGAAAGTGACAATTTTTTTTTTTTTTTTTTTTTTTTTTGCACAAAGTTGTCACTAAATGATATATTGCTCAAACATGCCATGGGCATATGTGGAATTACACCCCAAAATACATTCTGCTGCTTCTCCTGAGTACGGGGATACCACATGAGTGGCACTTTTTGGGAGCCTAGCTTCATACGGGGCCCCGAAATCCAATCACCGCCTTCAGGATTTCTAAGAGCGTTAATTTTTGATTTCACTCCTTACTACCCATCACAGTTTTGAAGGCCATAAAATGCCAAGATAGCACAAAACCGCCCCAAAATGACCCCATTTTGGAAAGTAGACACCCCAAGCTATTTGCTGAGAGGCATGGTGAGTATTTTGCAGCTCTCATTTGTTTTTGAAAATGAAGAAAGACAAGAAAAACGTATTTTTTTTTTCTTTTTTCAATTTTCAAAAGTTTGTGACAAAAAGTGAGGTCTGCAAAATACTCACTATACCTCTCAGCAAATAGCTTTGGGTGTCTATTTTCCAAAATGGGGTCATTTGGGGGGGGTTTGTGCCATCTGGGCATTACATGGCCTCCGAAACTGTGATAGGCAGTGAAGAGTGAAATCAAAAATTTACGCCCTTAGAAAGCCTGAAGGCGGTGCTTGGTTTTCGGGGTCCCCTATGCGGTTAGGCTCCCAAAAAGTCTCACACATGTGGTATCCCCGTACTCAGGAGAGGCAACAGAATGTATTTTGGGGTGTAATTTCACATATTCCCATGGCATGTTTGAGCAATATATCATTTAGTGACAACTTTGTGCAAAAAAAAAAAAAAAAAATAATAATTTGTCTTTTTCCCGCAACTTGTGTCACAATATAAAATATTCCATGGACTCAACATGCCTCTCAGCAAATAGCTTGGGGTGTCTACTTTCCAAAATGGGGTCATTTGGGGGGGTTTTGAACTGTCCTGGCATTTTATGCACAACATTTAGAAGCTTATGTCACACATCACCCACTCTTCTAACCACTGGAAGACAAAGCCCTTTCTGACACTTTTTGTTTACATGAAAAAATTATTTTTTTTTGCAAGAAAATTACTTTGAACCCCCAAACATTATATATTTTTTTAAAGCAAATGCCCTACAGATTAAAATGGTGGGTGTTTCATTTTTTTTTTTCACACAGTATTTGCGCAGCGATTTTTCAAACGCATTTTTTGGGGAAAAAACACACTTTTTTAAATTTTAATGCACTAAAACACACTATATTGCCCAAATGTTTGATGAAATAAAAAAGATGATCTTAGGCCGAGTACATGGATACCAAACATGACATGTTTTAAAATTGCGCACAAACGTGCAGTGGCGACAAACTAAATACATTTTTAAAAGCCTTTAAAAGCCTTTACAGGTTACCACTTTAGATTTACAGAGGAGGTCTACTGCTAAAATTACTGCCCTCGATCTGACCTTCGCGGTGATACCTCACATGCATGGTGCAATTGCTGTTTACATTTGACGCCAGACCAATGCTTGTGTTCGCCTTTGCGCGAGAGCAGGGGGGGACAGGGGTGCTTTTTTTTTTTTTTTTTTTTTTTTTAATTAATTTTTTGATTTTTTATCTTATTTTTAAACTGTTCCTTTCATTTTTATTTTTTTTAAATCATTTTTATTGTTATCTCAGGGAATGTAAATATCCCCTATGATAGCAATAGGTAGTGACAGGTACTCTTTTTTGAAAAAATTGGGGTCTATTAGACCCTAGATCTCTCCTCTGCCCTCAAAGCATCTGACCACACCAAGATCGGTGTGATAAAATGCTTTCCCAATTTCCCAATGGCGCTGTTTACATCTGGCGAAATCTAAGTCATGAAATGCTCGTAGCTTCCGGATTCTTAGGCCATAGAGATGTTTGGAGCCATTCTGGTCTCTGATCAGCTCTATGGTCAGCTGCCCGAATCACTGGCTGCATTCTCAGGTTCCCTGTTGGGACAGGAGAGCCAGAGAAAAACATGGAAGACGGTGGGGGGGGGGGGCATTTCCTCCCACTGCTTGTAAAAGCAGTCTAGAGGCTAATTAGCCACTAGGATTGCTTTTACATGAAAGCCGACCGCTGGCTGAAAAGAATGATACCAAGATGATACCTAAACCTGCAGGCATCATTCTGGTATAACCACTCAAAGTCCAGCAACATACCAGTACGTTGCTGGTCCTTGTTGGGCATATATTGTAAACTTTTTTTTCATGCAGCCTGTGGGCTGAACGAAAAAAAGATATTGATCGGTGGGTATGCCCACCATTAGAATACCTCCCTTCATCCACCCACTTCTAATGATGGGCATACATGCACCATTTATATATGCCGAAGCATGGGGGCATCCTCCCGCAAAAGGCAGGAGCAAATTGCTCCTCCACCCACTGCCCCCACGCTTCGGCATATATGCTGAAGTATGTAACTGTGGTGGTGAAATCACCTCCGACAGCGCTGGAGTCACGGCTTTATGTATCGTGGGAGCAAACGCTGTTGCTGTCAAGATAAATAAATCCGCGCTGCAACTGAATGGCGTACCTGCTAAGCAAATGATGGTTAACAAAAAACAAAGTAACATTACAGTATAACAGTAATACTTACCATACCTGCAAAGCAAATACAAAAAAAAAACCATAGTAAAAAATAAAACATTTATCGCAACCTGTGCCTACCTAAAATATATATATGCCGAAGCATGGGGGCATCCTCCCGCAAAAGGCAGGAGCAAATCACTCCTCCACCCACTTCTGCCCCCACGCTTCGGCATATATGCTGAAGTATGTAACTGTGGTGGTGAAATCACCTCCGACAGCGCTGGAGTCACGGCTTTATGTATCGTGGGAGCAAACGCTGTTGCTGTCAAGATAAATAAATCCGCGCTGCAACTGAATGGCGTACCTGCTAAGCAAATGATGGTTAACAAAAAACAAAGTAACATTACAGTATAACAGTAATACTTACCATACCTGCAAAGCAAATACAAAAAAAAACCATAGTAAAAAATAAAACATTTAACGCAACCTGTGCCTACCTAAAATATATATATGCCGAAGCATGGGGGCATCCTCCCGCAAAAGGCAGGAGCAAATTGCTCCTCCACCCACTTCTGCCCCCACGCTTCGGCATATATGCTGAAGTATGTAACTGTGGTGGTGAAATCACCTCCGACACCGCTGGAGTCACGGCTTTATGTATCGTGGGAGCAAACGCTGTTGCTGTCAAGATAAATAAATCCGCGCTGCAGCTGAATGGCGTACCTGAAAACACAAAGGTGGTTAACAATAAAAAAAAACAAAGTATAAAAAAATTACATACCTGAAAAGCAAACATGATAAAACATAACAATAAAACAATGCAGAATAGAATACAGTAAAAAAGAGCAGAACAATAGAGAGAAAATAGAGAGAGAGAGAGAACAATAAAACGACAACTATTTTTGGTTTTTTTATTTTATATTTTTTTTGTGTATTTTTTTTTTTTTACTTTTTTTTTTTTTTATAACTGTAACTTTTAAAACTGTAACGGTTCCAGGTTTGGGTCTCTCAAAATGCGATGGCATCTTGGGAGACCCTGTGGAAGTGTGTCCTAGTCTGTGCAGTGCTGTACCCTACGCTAATACTCAACTAGTGTATGGTAGCGTTCAAAACATTCACCAATGCAAAGACCAGGATTGCCAGGACAGGAGGGACAATAATACCGGGTGTCACGCCTAAATCCGCGCTTTCTGCAGACACGACATTTTCTTTGGGGGGCTCGTTGGGTAGGGGTACTCTCGAGGACATAAGGAAAATGTCTCTCATGCAGCCGGCCTACTGCATTTGGATTGGGAAGGTGAGGTGGAGCACCGTCTGGAAACAGAAGGGCTCTGACGATCTCTTCCTGGAATTTAAGGAAGGATCCAGTCCGTCCTGAAGCTCTGTATAGCACATGAGCGTTCAGCAAAGCCAATTGAAATAAATAAACAGACACTTTTTTGTACCAGCGTCTGGCCTTACGGGCAATTAGGTACGGCGCCAACAACTGGTCGTTGAGGTCCACCCCTCCCATATTAAGGTTGTATTCGTGGACACAGAGGGGTTTCTCCACAACACCAGTCGCCGTAGTAATTTGGGTCGTCGTGTCTGCATGAAGGGAGGTGAGAACGAAAACATTCTTCTTATCCCTCCACTTCATAGCGAGCAAATTATTATACTTCAAGCAGGCTCTCTCCCCCAGCCTAAGATGGGACTCTACAAGCCGCTGGGGAAAGCCCCGGCGATTAGGTCGCACGGTGCCACATGCTCCAATCTACTGATCAAACAAGTGACTAAAAAGTGGCACGCTCGTATAATAATTGTCCACGTACAAGTGGTACCCCTTTCCGAATAAGGGTGACACCAAGTCCCACACTATCTTGCCAGCGCTTCCTATGTAGTCAGGGCAGTTGATCGGCTCTACGTGACTATCTTTGCCCTCGTAAACCATAAATCTACATGTATAGCCTGTGGCCCTGTCACAGAGCTTATACATCTTGACCCCGTATCTGGCACGCTTGCTGGGAAGGTACTGTTTGAAGGACAAGTGGCCAGAAAACTTAATCAGGGACTCATCAACGCAGACAACTTGATGGGGGGTAAACAAGTCTGCAAAACGTTGGTTGAAGTGGTTTACGAGGGGCCGAATTTTGTAGAGCCGATCGTATGCAGGGTCTCCACGAGGACGACAGAGTTCATTGTCGTTGAAGTGCATGAACCGCAAAATCTGCTCGTATCGTGCCCTGGTCATGGAGGCAGAGAACACGGGCATATGGTGAATTGGGTCAGTGGACCAATATGACCGCAACTCACTCTTTTTGGTTATGCCCATGTTGAGGGAAAGGCCCAGAAAGATCTTAAATTCGGAGACCGTAATTGGTCTCCAATCTCTGGCAAGGGAGGACTGGGGATTAGCGGCGATGTGTTGACCAGCGTACAAATTGCTTTGGTCCACAATAGATCTATAGAGATCTTCGGTGAAAAACAGTGAATAAAAATCCAGTGGCATAAAGTCAACTGTTTCCACCTGAATTCCGGGTTGGCCAGTGAAAGGGGGAAGTACGGGTGCTGCAGAAGTGGTGGGTACCCAATTCGGATTGGCGAATGCAGCAGGAAGGGCACTATGGGCACGACGGGCCTGTCTTTGTCTTATTGGTGGCAGCGGGACACTAGTTGTGCTTGCCACCTCGCCAGCTTGAACTGCACTTATGGGACTCGCCACGTCACCACGTGATACTGCAGTGCTGGATGTACGACCAGGGTGTACTAGGCCGCTGGTGCTTGCCAGTTCACCAGAAGGAGTAGCGGCACTAGTACCTCTCTGCTCCCTACGAGAGCCCTGCGGTTCTTGCACTTCAAGGACAGAAGAAGAAGATCGGGGTCTGGTACGCCTGACTCTAGCAGGGACCACAACTCCGTCGTCAGAGCTATCTGTCATGGAGCCGCTGTCCTCTACAGGTTCGTATTCTGAGCCTGAACTTGACAGATGAGTGACTTCCTCTTCACTATCTGTCATACTCAGAAACGTGTAGGCCTCTTCACTAGTGTACCTTCGATTTGCTATTTTGGCCTCTAAATTTAGGGGTACACTAGTGAGACTCACAGGCAAAAAAGCTCCTGACTGTCAGCGACTGATTCAAACCGCTACCAAAAAACTGTTAGCGATCGCAGGGATCAGGCCTGACTCTGCGAACGCTACAGTTATGTGTGCTTAGTGTTTTGTGACAGTTATCGATCGATACTGCACTTGGGTGGGCTGGGCTGGGCTGGGCCGAGGAGCAAAACGCAGGTGCTAGCAGGTATCTGGGCTGATCCCGCTAACACTGCGTTTTTTTGGGGGACCCTAAACTGCTGGGGAGTATAGATCTGATCGGATCAGATATCGATCCGTTCAGATACTATAGCACTAAGGGAGGTGTATGCTGCGTGCGTGGGTTTTAGCGGTACTGGCGCTAACCTGACGCTGCCTGGGGCGACGCAGACCTTATCTGACCCTAAAAACTTAACTTCTATCACCGCCGGGCAATTAGGGGGTTAAACCTTTATAGGGTAATAAACGGCGGGTGCCCTAAAACTGTAATAAACTACAATAAACTACAAAAAACAAACCAACTAACCAGCGTCACCTGTAACAATTATATGGTGATCGCTGGTGAAAGGGTTAACTAGGGGGCAATCAAGGGGTTAAAACCTTTAGTAGGTAGTATATGGGGGTCCCTGTCGCTATAAAACACTGACAGCGAACCTATATACTTACCTCCCTAACTAGCGTCACCTGTGTCACTAATACAGCGATCAGAAAAACGATCGCTTAGTGACACTGGCGACGGGGGGTGATCACGGGGTTAAAACTTTATTAGGGGGGTTAGGGGGGTACCCTGGACCTAAAGGGGGGTACCCTAGACCTAAAGGGGGCTAACCTAACTGCCCTAACACTTGTAACTGACACAAACTGACACCAATGCAATAAATCAGAAAAAAAAAAACCTGCTATTGGTGTCAGAGTGACAGGGGGTACAGGGGGGTGATCAGGGGGTGATCGGGGGGTGACAGGGGGGTGACAAGTGTGCCTGCGTGTTCTACTGTATGTGTAGTGTTGGTGCACTTACTTGGATGTCTTCTCTCCTCGGCGCCGGACGAAAAGACCGACTAGAGGAGAGATTACATCACTTCCTCTGCTTCTGTTTACATTCACAGAAGCCGAGGAAGCTTGTCATTGGCCAGGAGCGATCGCGAGGGGGGGGCCACGAATGAGTGGCCTCCCCCTCACCTTTGATCGACCCTGACCTCGATCCGACCGCCGCTGGCACCGGGGGGGGGTCCGATCGGACCCCCCACCCGCGGGCAGGCAAGGACGTACCTGTAAGTCCTTTTGCCTGCCCGTGCCGCTCTGTCGACGTATATAGTCGTGCGGCGGTCGGCAACTGGTTAATGACCTACAATCTAAATATGAATTACCTGCCAACATGCTATTTTACTATTTACAATTAAAACATGCTGTTAGAGCACAAGGGAACGCAATAGAATGGATTCAGTCCCCCACCCCTGTCTTTCATGCTACAGGACGCGTCCAACGCAAAGGGTATCATTTCACAATGTTACAATATGCTACTATCATCATTCCTGGAAGGGCACCCTATGAAGGCAGTGACACAATGGGAGACAGACCTGGGCCCCATTACAGGGGAAGTGTGGGAAGAGGCCCTGCAGGCAGTCAACACATGTTCATTAAATGTGGCACAAAGGGTTTCCCAGCTATATATGCTATTGAGAGTGTACTATACCCGTGAGAAGCTTTACAAAATGGGCAGAGCATCCAATCCCTTATGCGGCAGGTGCAGAACGGCACCTGGGGACCTCCTCTGGTGTTGCCCCAAACTCCATAGATATTGGACGGAGGTGCTGGCTACACTGAATCAGGTGTTCCAGGCCAATGTCCCACTTGACCCATTGAGTTGTTTACTGGGAGTTCTGGAGGGGGCGATAGCGGAGGAGGGGACAAGAGTTGCCTATGCCAGAGCACTGTTCCAGGCCAGGAAAATAATCCTTTTGAGCTGGAAATCAGCTGTACCTCCCAAAATTAAAACATGGATACAACACATGGGAAAAACACTCATAATGAAAAAATATATATACCAGCATAGGGGGAACCCTGGAAAATTTGACAAACTATGGGATGCATGGCTTGACACACCAGGAATTAGCCCCATGAAGCTAGTCCATATGAGGCTGCTGAGAGGTGTATAGGTGCAAAGAAAGATGAGGGAGACATCCGGATGGATACTCGATCACATGATTGGAATAGGACAGGGATATAGGTAGCATGGGGTAGATTGTAGAGGGTAGCAATATTACGCAAAGTGAGATCAACTTAATAGTTCATGCTAGAAGGAAACACGAACAGATGCTGAATTTAAGTATAAACTAATGTAATAATAGACCGTATGTTGAATAATCCACTATATGGATAAAGTGTATTGTGTCTCATGTTTGACTGTACTGTTTGCTTGTTTTTCAAGCAATAAAAACCTTTTGATTAAAAAAAAAAAATATTCATCTAATGAAGGTATATCCATTGTGGTATTACATTCAAGTCATTTTGTTTTAATAATATGTGTTATAAAAATATAGAAAAATATAGAAATGTGCTCAATTTTCTTTTTTGGTTCTTTTTTATTTACAAAGCTGAACTGACTGGACTGGTTGGAAAGGTTTTTTTATATAATAAACACTAATGTTTTAATAAAATGTGTTTTCATTCTGTTGCTCAGTCTAATTAAACAGCTGTACATCTTTAATGTATACAATTCTTCAATGTGTTGCCTTTATATGTAAGACAGCTGTAGATTATGTTTGCAGACACATTTTTTAGTGACCTCATCACATATTATTAATACACATCATCACTTTCACATTCATACAGAATGGTTGCTTATTTTAAGGAAAACAAAAATATACGGTGAGGATAAAAGTTAATATTAATAATTTTCTTAAAGATGAATTTCCTGTGTAAATACACTACTCATGTAATCAAGGATGTAATTACCAAAGAAAGAAAACCTTGCAACTGCTCTGGGGCTCAGGAACACAAGGGACCCTTTTATGTTGGGGCTGGACACTGCCCTGGGGGGTATGTACTAATAAGAAAACTTAAAAAAAAATACCATTTGGTATGGAGCAGCAATTTTAATAATGCTTCAAAATTAAACAATAAAATGGTCATTTATTCTAACCTTATAGCTGCCACTACTGCAGTGATCACCTCTATCTTCCAGGGGTTGCTCGCTCAACACAAATGCCATTTACAGAATGTCTTGCATTTTTCTCAATGAATGCAATCTGTTCTCTTAAGAAAAAATGTGTAGCATCAAAAGTAAATGAACAACGATGAAATGTGAACACTGTGTTACAAATGGACAGCACATTGAAATAAAGTCAATGTGTTCTCTGATTGGACCAGGTAAAGAGGTGAGGAGGTGATGTGACCATCTCCACCTTGTCCAATTAGCGAATACCTTGTATTCATTGACCATTTGTGCTCTTAATGCAGCAGGGCAGCCATTCAGAACAGGAACTGGAAGATAGAGGAAATCACTGTAGTAGCAAAGACTACTACTGTGTTTCTCAGCTTCCACAGGAATCCCACAGGTATGGAATATGCATACATTGGTCCACGTTGGACCAGTTTAACCATGCTAAAAAAATTCATACCTGGAATTCAGCTGCACATTAAGATCTCTCTCTTCACATTAGAGTCCCCCCATCACACCAGAGCCCTCTGCCTCCACTTCAAATTAGAGTCCCCTCATCAGATCAGAGTCCACACCCATCATATTAGAGTTCTCCCCTTCACAAAGGAGTCCTCAGCCCCTGCTTCACAGAGTCTGCCTTCAAATCTTCATGATGGCTGCAGTATCATGACAGAGAGAGGGAGGAACAGGTCTGGACAGATGTAGGACTTCTGTCCTCTTCTCAATGCCCACCCAATATCAGTGTAATTTGTTTCCATGGTGCAAGAGGGCCAGCCACCAGCTCCATAGATGCCATGCAAGCATCCTGGTCGAAACCCCCCTGCACCATGGAAATGAATGATGTGGTGCGGAGGATAGGAGCAGAGCAGTCTGCAATCATGCTGAGGCTGCATGGTGTACCCTATCCCTTCACTGACTTCACTGGTCCTGGAAGGGGGGGGGTTTAAAATCTGGGGGGGCGGATCATGATGATGAAACAGGATCATGTGGCTGCAGATTCAGGTACATTTTTCTGCCATCTAGAGGCTTTAACAAACGCTTTAATAGAATACGCTGGTTTTGAATAACTGTGGAGCCAAAACAAATAAGATACAATCTAGGCACACTTACACAGTAACTCAATAATTTCAGCCTGCACGCATATAAGTTTTAGACATGTAAACTGCAAAAAAATTCATTCGTTTTTGGGGTTTTTTTTCGTATTTCGGGTCATTCGTTATGATCGCAATTTGAAAATACGAAAATTTGAAAATACGAAAATAAGAAAGAAAATAAGGAAGAATAACTAACTAACAATAACTAACTATTAAATTATAGGTATTGAAATTTCCTTTCAAATTTGGCTGTTAGTGAAAGTAACTAATACGAATTTATCCAAAGTTACGAATTATCCGAACTAACGAATGCTGGATCTAAACAAATAGACGGAACAAATTAATAATAAATAAGAAGAAGAAGAAGAAGAAGAGAAAGTTTTTATTATTATTATTGTTATTTATTATTATTAATTCGTTTAGATATGGCATTTGTTATTTCAGATAATTCATAACTTCGGATAAATTCGTATTCGTTACGTTCACTAACAGCCAAATTTGAAAGGAAATTCCAATACCTATAATTTAATAGTTAGTAATGTTAAGTTATTATTAGTTAGTTATTATTTCAGAGTTTCTAATTTTCAGGTTTTTAGATTTTTGAATTTCGAATTTCCGAATTTCCAAATTTTGAGTTTACAAATTTACAAATTTTTTTAATATTCGAATTTACGAATATTTGGAAAAATTTGTTAAACGGGTTTTCGTTAAGTTGGATATTTCCGAATTAACAAATTTGACGAAAATTCTTTAAACAACGAATTCGGAATGAAACGAATTACACATGTCTAATAAGTTTATAATTTAAGACAAGTTAACATTTTCGGAAAAATATAACCTTAAGAAGACACTATTCAGTCTTTCAAATTTCCAACATTATAAAAATCACTGTAAAGGCTATAAACTTCCTTTATTTCTATTGTTTTGTTTTACTTACGTAAAAATGAATTAGTGTTCCAAACAATTTCTACCTGTACATGTAGATTCTTCACTGTTTCCTAAAGCTTCTATTTACTTTTGTGTCAAGAACCCCATACTTATATGTAAAGTCTAGTTTTAAAGTTTCAAGATACCATTCGTAGAAGTTTCTAATCTGAGCAAAAATGATCAGAGGTTCATCAGAGTGATCAAAGAAACCAGATCCTGTTCATCTTTGCACCGGGATTAACCTAGTCACGTAGACAGGAAATCGAAATAAATAATACAGAGGGAACTGCTAAAAAAATGTTGTCTCTGTTTTGAAAGACAAATGGGCCTGATGTATCAACATGTTTTTATTAACAACTGCAATTTCCTTACTGCCACTAATCAAAATTAAACTGCAGTGGCAGGTTTGATTCTAATTGGCAGCTAAGAAAAAAAGGAGCCCTAGTTCTTAGTAAGAACACATTTTCTTATGAGTTTGTTTCTGAGAGCCCAGGAGCTAAACAGAACTGAGATTTAACCTGTATAGGACTAATTTGCTGATGACAGGAATTCCTGCACATTTGGAAGGTCACACCGAAAGATTTTCATCTCCATTGGTAGAATCTTTGGCTATTTGTCACAGTCACAACTAATCCTTTGTAGTATGCAAAGCCTTGGGTTTGCTTCATGACGTTTTTTAGGCAGCCAGTCAGTAAGAATGGTTTTATTAAGCAGAACACTTTTAGAACACCACAACAGAGTGCATTTTTCATTTTAAATGTGCTCTAGAGGTAGGTAGATTTTAGAGAGTGGCCAAAGAGACCTCGCTATCACTCCTGATAATCATCATTAGCCTTAGCGGCATCATCAGTTGCTAACAGGACTGCTCACAGTAGGCTGCTGTCACAGATTCTTGCTACTTCTCTGTAATTTGCCCTTTTTTGGGCTTTACTGGGCTAGCTATTACCACACACAGAGGTGATAGAGAACAGGTAGGAAGGGCATTAGGGCTTCCTAATAAAAGGTTCAGAGTCAGAAAAAAATTAAATAATGAAGATCTAGTTTTTCTAGGTCTTTGTGTCTTCAAATAGTCCTGTATACTGGATAGTGATATACATTCTTCTGCTGTAATTGCCAAAGAAAATGACTGTCGTGCATCTGTGTATTAAAGTAAAAAGCCTTTGTATCTATGCTTCATGAACCTAGCAGATTACGTGTTGTTGAGCCAAAATATTTTACACACTGTGTATCTGTGGGGAAAAAAAGTTTTACCTCACAAGTTTTCAAAATGCACCTGCTCTATGTGTGGCATGTTTTGGTGTTACTAGTTGTACCTCAATACACTGTGCAGTATAGTGCAACACATGACGTACTGCAAAACACTATGATGCGCATACAATGCATTGTGGTTTGCTGTCCTGTAAAAAAGGTCATGTGCATTGTGGTGCATTGGCAGTCAATTCATAACAAATGGGCTGCGTTAATGCAACATACGTTGACAGGCGAAGTAATGTAGCGTGATGCATATCTATTGTTGTGCATTGGCAGCCCATTCATAATGAATGAGCTGCCTTAACAGTCAAAGTAGGTTTATGCATGTACTGATCTCTGAAGTGTGAATGGGCAATCAGGGTCTATTCTTTGCAGAGATGCCTTGGTGCAGCAGTGTGGCTTTACCTTGCTTTGCAAATGGATGCAACAAAAACCTCAGTTTTTAGCTGTTTTTAAAAACCTCTGTTCTTAAGCCCACGTTCACACTGAGGAAGGGTTTGAAATCGTGCGAGTTCAAACAGACATTTCAGTCCGACTGCTGGAGCAATTTGATAGACATCTGCGCGGATTCATGCAGTGCCATTGCTGGCAATAGGCTCCGATTTGGCATGCGATTTAACATGTCAAATTGCACGTCAAATTGGCCCAATGTGAAAGTGGACTAAATGCTGTAGCTATTTAATTAGGTATTTTTGTGCTGACTAGCTGAGTTTGCTGGGGAATTTTAATTCAGTGCTTTCTTAACTGGAATATATTTTGTCATGGGCTGCAAGAAGGTAATTACGAATGAGAAATTATATCAACAACAGAAGCAATAGAGTGGTGCAACTGGATCAAAAGTATAGGACCAACTGATCCTAACCAGGTGCCTGACATAGCCAACAAGATGCCTTGTTCACATTTGGGTTTTGCTTCTGGAAGACAGTGATGATGTGATACTTCAACTCAGAGCCAGGATACTGGAAAGTTCTGCTCAGTTCTTCTTAACTAGTGCAAGGAGGTTAAATCTTTGCCCAGGTTGTCAGTCTAAGTTTCCAAGTCATTTTCCATGAATCTCACTAAGCTATGATTCAACAGTATGAGGAGCTTGTGGAGCATATAATGGTCAAATGTTGTAGTTTGAAGACAGAATTTATATGAGGAAGAGGGGGGAATATATAAATTGCTATCCACACTAGTGATAGTGGAGACATCCATG
Organism: Aquarana catesbeiana; assembly: GCF_042186555.1. Lineage (NCBI taxonomy): Eukaryota > Metazoa > Chordata > Amphibia > Anura > Ranidae > Aquarana > Aquarana catesbeiana. The sequence continues at coordinate 207,959,822 of NC_133328.1, read as the reverse complement.
TTGGGAGTATTTACAGTATAATGGATATGTATGAAACGTTTCAGTTATAAGGAGCAGACTGGCCTGCATTTTTTTATAGATATATAAATCCGTGTACTGTTTGCTGTTCTATACCCATGATTTAAAAAAAAATGAAAAATGTAATGTGTTTTAAGAAAATGTTAACATATTCTCAAAAAATGTTTATTCAGAGGTTCATATTCAGATAACAGAAAAATATCCACACTATATATAGTGTGACAGAAAGATGGTCTGTCACTGTCCGGAGAATCAGTTAGGGCTCATTCACACAAGTTGCTGCATTGCAATGCAGCAACTGGTGTGTGGTGCACACTGCTTACATTTAAATTTTTCATTTTTAAACAAACTTTATTAAAAAGTCAAATAGTGACATTTCATAGAGTTTTATCGTCCAGCATGTGCTGACCCATGCAACAGAAGGAGGCATTCAGAAGGTGCACTTAAATTGTGGGTCTGGAGAAGAATCTAGCTTATCTCCCTCACTTAGAATCTACCTGTGGATGCTGGGTGGCAGACAGCTCTTCAGACACTGTGAGTAAAGACATTGCTGGAGACTGATAGCTGTGCTAGTGCCATAAGGGAACAAAGTGCTGGAAGTGGTTTTATGGACTTCTACTGTATGGTTCTAGATATACTGGCCATTTCCTGCTACCTCCAGGAAGCTGCTTTGGAAGTTTAGAGAGAAGTATGTCCTCCTATCGGTGTTCCTGGTCATTTTGGTGTATCCAGTGATTTTAAACCCCTCTTCTGTTAAAATTCTTCAGCAATAAATACTAAAAACACATCCCCTCAAGGACTTAATTGTTGAATTCACTCCAGGCTAATTGCTGCCATTCTGTGTTACAGCTCATATTCCTGGGGACAGGAGACACTTGGCCAAAGGTACTTGCGGCTCTCCAGGCCCAAGCCAAGGGGTAGCTGACTCCACACCATCCTCAGCCAAGCATGGTATGTTGGTTTCATTGTATAACAATGAAACCAACCTGCTGACTACCCTTTACCTGGAAAAAAAAATCATGAACCTTGCCTGGTACATGTCCTCAATGTCCTTGAGGGTACCAGGTACATCATGAAATACCCTTGTTTTTAGGAGGTTCTTTATTGGGCCAGAATGGTTTGTGGCCAATTTAGGTGGTCATACCCTGCCATGGCTTATCTGAGAGAAATGCAGAACCAACATTAGCTGCTTGCCAAACGCCTCTTTTGTGACATGCCCACATGACAGAACTCATTGTTAGCATTATAGAAAAATAAGACCCTTTGGTTAGGGAACTTATATACCCCCAGTATAATGGGACTTTGTAGGCGAACTATACGATTAATTTTAGATAAAAAGATATTTTATTTATTTGAAAAAACATAAAAACAAGATACATTGGACATAAATCTCAGTAGTATTACTTGTACAATAAAATTTGCTTTCATGTAACAATTTTGTATACTTCCATTTATGATAGGATATTTTCTCTAAAGGCCTAACATGTTTCAGGACGGTGTCCCTTCTTCAGAGGCGTGTTGCAGAGAGAAAACTCGCATGGGTAGGAAATACATTCTGAAACAACAAATGAAAATAATTTTGTAATATGAACAGGAAGAGATTTTTTGTAACCCAGCATACCACAATGTCCACCATACATACCAGTGAGGGGTTGTTCAAAAAAGAAAGATATATGCGCAAGTATACACAGCCATCCAATTTTGGATGGAACAACAAGTTGTATCTTTTAGATAAAAAACACTGGCTATCGGCTGACCGACCAGTGTGAGATAATGGTTATCCCTCGGCTTCAGGAATGACCTCGCAAAGGCCCCCAAGTGAAAGGACAGCCCCGGAGGGTCCCAGATTGACCTTTAAGAAGAGAGAAAAAATACGAAAAACTCCTGAATAGTTTATTCAAAACTCATAAATTTTTACAAAATATAACACTCCCCTAACAGGCTTTTCCTGCATTTACTTTTGGACAGACAACCATTTATATATGCAAAACAAATGTCTCATATGATACAAGATCATATTGTCTTAAAAGACTTCAAATATTCAAAAAGGAGGCTTTTAGAGAAATCTACTAGGTTTGAAAGATTGATAATGCTGCCATTTAGTACCAAAAGGAGAATGAGGGGAAAAAAAAAAAAAAGGCAAGGAGAAAGAGAGCCTTTCTACCTGTATACAGGGATGGAATGGAACAGTTGATAACCAGCTGAACCGTTTAGCCAGATAAATGTGAAAGGGAGAGCCATAAAGAGGTTCGTTTGTTTTATTTCATATAGAGAAACTAGATAGCTTGTCTGTTTACATTCCTCATAAAATATATCTTACAATAAGGTATGTCACCCATAGAGCTAGGGTAAAGGATTATAAAAAGTCACTTACTTTCTAGAAGCAGAGATGATGCACAAGCAGCTGCAGTACAGGACGCCCTGCAGCCTATACGGTGGGACAACACACTGAGCAGGGCGTACAGACAAGGCCTAAATAGCCGCCGGCGCCTGCGCAGTGAAGCCCGCATCAGAAGTGTCAGCAGAGGAAGGAAAAATCACTCCGCAGCGGCGCGCATGCGCCAAACGGAGCGACACGTCCAAGGGGGGGGCGCGCGCCAGGGATCCCAGACAGGAAAAGCAACCGGGAATACGCTATCACCGAGAAGGGCGTCATCACGCATGAGGCAGAGCGCGGCCACATACTGGCTGATAATTTTTAATTACATGGGATCAAACCAGTGCAATGGAAAGAAAAGAATATTAAATATAACTGATGGGGACGCGGTCACATATATAAAAAAGGAAAAGGAGGAAAGAGGAAAAGGGGAGGAATAAACGAGAGAAAGGAGGGGAAGAAGAGGGAGAAAAAAAAAAGGGGGGGAAAAAGAAAGAGGGGAAAGAACAGTGAGAAGAAATATAGCGACCGTGTAGGGAAAAAAAAGAAATGTAATTTTCTCTTAAAATTTAAAAAATTAAATGAAGAGGAATGAAATGAAAGATCGCCCAAATAATTTGCCTCATTTCCTGTTTTTGAACACAGAAAGAGGGAAGGACCCCGGGCGTCCAAAGAAGTGGGGCCCCAGGGGAGGGTCTGCACGGCGCCCACCCAGAGCCGCAAGTGCTGGGGGAGCGTCATGCAGGTCCACCCCACCGACGCATGAATACACCGTCATAACAGGCCCGTACTCGGACCAGCTTGCAGCGTAGAGAGGTGCCACGCCATCATCATAGACGATTCGACGTGGCCCACGTGCGCCGGGCGAGGGCAGATCCAAAGCCGAGCAACCAATGAAATTATCCCCAAATGGTTATCAAAAATGTATCAATCTGGTACATAAGGCATGATGGACATAGCTGGATGGGCAAAGAGATGGACAAACATATATGGCAGTTGATGTAGTACATATATACGGTATATTTTATACATCAATTAAATGACAGAGATTATCAGGGCTATATTCATGTTAAATAAACATATACATGCTCAATAAGTCTTATCAATCATTATAAGTGTACAGCTGTATTGGAGCTATATTCTATACAGGTGACATTATCAAAGGGTATCCATAGAGAATTCATCATCAAGGACCTAGTTGGCTAATCATTGCCTATTGGGCGACTCAGAGATATCCCACAAAGCGCACACTCCTGACATATTGATATTGCCGGGTGTAAAATATTGAACTTTCATTCTTTTTCGCACCCCCCTGAGGCGAAGCCTTCCAGAAAGGGACGAAAGCTCATCTGGGTGTTTAAACCTGGAAATTGTGTTGCATTAAGGCTTGAGATCCAACGGACCTCCCTCTGGAGCAAGACCTTATTACAATCACCACCCCTCCTGCTCGGATGGACACGATCAAGGATGGTGAAATGGACGCGGGGAAACTTTCCCATATGGTGGTCTCGCACGTGTCGCCCCAGAGGGAGGTCCGGGTCCGCCTGCCTCATGCTGGTGATATGTCGTGCTGCCCTTTTGTGGAATGCTACTTTGGTTTTGCCAACGTAGAAACATCCACATTGGCAAGTTAGTAAATAGACAACTCCAGGGGTCTTGCAATTCGAGAAATGTCTCGGCCTGTACATTCTTCCATTGGGTAATTTGAATTTGTTTTGTGTGTTCATGTAGCGGCAACATGAACATCCACCACATGTAAAAGTTCCTGGTCGTTTGCATATATCTGAGCGGAAAGTGCCTGTATATTCACTTTTTACAAGGCAGTCCCCTAGTGAGCGGGCCTTCCTAAATGTGATGGTAGGTGTGGCGGATATATGTGGTTTTAAATTGGGGTCTATTTGTAATAGATGCCAATGTTTTTGTAGGATACTTTTAAGGATCCCATGCTGTTTATTAAAGGTGGTAATTACTCTAATGGCTGGTTGGGAAGTGGAAGTGGTTTTTTTAGAGAACAAGATGTTGTGCCTTAATTGTCCTCGGGCTCTTTTGAAAGCTTTTTTTAAACATGTGGACGAGTATCCTCGTTCAAGGAGTCTTTCTCTTAATTTATTAGCTTCCCTAACAAAGTCAGCTTCTTTTGAGCAATTACGTCTGAGTCTTAGGTATTGCCCGTAGGGTATAGATGCAACTAATGATTTGGGATGTGAGCTTGATGCATGTAGAATCGTATTTCCAGCGGTCTCTTTCCGGTAGAGACCGCTGGAAAGAGACCCATCTGTGGATTTGACTATGCTAAGATCTAGAAAGTTGATTGAAGTATCACTGAACGTCATCGTAAAAAAAAGGTTAGAATCATTAGAGTTCATAATTTGTATGAACGAATATAGGGCCTCAGGGGTACCATTCCATATCATGAATATATCGTCTATATACCTGAACCATGCTGCTACATGGGTGGTATATAGCGAGAGGTTATCGTCTGATAGAAGCGACCGCTCCCACTCCCCCAGGTACAGGTTGGCATACGATGGGGCACAACAAGTCCCCATCGCAACCCCCTGCACCTGGAGGTAGTGGGAGCCGTCGAATGTGAAAAAATTATGTGTTAAAATGAAATCAAGGGATTCCAAAAGAAAAGAGTTGAGTTTGCGATCATCTTTGTGAGATTGTGACAAAATATGTCTGATAGCTAGGAGTCCTGCATTGTGCGGAATAGAGCTGTATAGTGCCTCGACATCGATGGCTACTAAGAGCGAGTGTGGTAGTGTATGTAGTTCTTCCAGATTTTGCAACAGGTGGATAGTGTCCTTAGTATATGAAAACAGACCTGCAACGTAGGGTCTGAGATGACTGTCTACAAACCTGCTAAGGTTTTCAGTTAGGGACCCATTTCCGGAGATAATGGGGCGTCCGGGAGGGGTTACTTTGTTTTTATGTATTTTGGGAAGGCAATATAACGTGGGGATGCGTGGATATGGAGTTCTTACGTATTCCCAAATGTCTTTGTCAATAGCTCCACTGCAGAATGCATTATCAACTAAATCATAGAAGGCAACATGAAATTTGTTTACGATGCTTTTAGAGATGGGTTTATACCAAGATAGGTTAGTTACAACCTTTAGGCACATATCTTTGTATTGTTCGTTGGTCATAATGACGATGTTTCCACCTTTGTCTGATGGCTTAATCGTGAGAGAGTGCTCCTTTTTTAGGGATTCTAAGGCTCGTAGTTCATCATTAGAGAGGTTACCTTGGGAGGCTTGTGATTTTCTACTTTTCAATTTTTTTATTTCTGATGTAGTGGATGCTATGAATGCAGCCAAATTAGGATTAGTTGTGAACGGTGGAAATTTATCAGATTTTTTCTTAAATTTTTTCTGTTTATCTGGGCAACATGGAACTTCCTTTTTGATATGTTCTTCTAAAAGGCTTTCAATATCAATAGTATCGATGAGGTCACTGGGGTCCTGTTCCTCAAGGAGGGTTAAGAGGTCCTCAAGTGCCTCATCTGTTTTCTTGGTTTCTGTTTGTGAGGTATCTTTATCTTTCTCTTTGGAAAAGGTGCTTTTATAGTATAACTTTCGTGCAAAAAGGTGTAGGTCCTTGATAACTTCGAAGGGGTCTAAGTCTGCATCAGGGCAGAAACTGAGACCTTTATGTAGTAGGTCACTCTCAGCTTGTGTAAGTGAATGATTAGAGAGATTAACAATGTTTAAGGTGTTGAGTGGCAGGGAAGATAGTGGCTTAATGGATTCGGAGATGGGGTCTCCGTTTAGTGAACTAAAAAATCTTGATCAGAGCGAAGGAGTGTGGTAGTGATAGATGATAGAGAGGTGTCACCCATAGATGTGGATACAATAGAGCCTGCACCAATAGATCCTGTTGAGGAAAGCTGGTTTACACCTCGTGAGTTACCTTTACCAGAAGGAAAAAGATTAGTAGTTGTGGTGCTAGCTGTGTCTGTCATTTTTTTCTTAGCATCCGCCAAATCATCCTCAGATGGTGGTCTTTTATTTTTTCGTGGTTTGCGATTTCTTTGTCTGTTACGAGAAGAAGATGAGACAGAAGAACTTAAGGAGGAGTTAGACTCAGAATCCCTAGGCGTTCTATTGGTATTGCCCCTGTATGAACGTGCAGTTGAAAAAGATTGATGCCATTTATAGGCAGTGCCTTCCTGGAAGGCTCTTTTATCTCTCCAAAGTTTTTTGTCCCTAATTTTTAGTTTTTCTTGGGATTTTAGGTTCAAACGAATTTTAATTTTTTCCTCATATTCTTTGAAGATGGGCATGTCTTTAAATGGAAGTAATTTAACATAAATCGTATCAATAATTTTATCTAAATTGGAAATTCTCTTCTTGTATTCTTCACTTAATAGTGCCATCATGGTTTGAGTACAAAGTTGTAAGTTGTTTTCCCACTTGCTTTTAAAGCTGGGGTCGACATCTTCCAACATTGGGAAGATTTGAATGCGTAAGCCTAGGGGGTTAATTCCCTCCTGGATATATTTGTCAAATGTGTCTGCATGCCAAAAGCATGCTGCTTTTTTGTCAACAATTTTACCAAGTTGGAAGAATAAAGAAGAGATCTCCGATTGAGAAGATGTTTTCTGATTATGATCTTTGGAGAGGCCTGCCATTAAATTATCCCACTCTTTGCCTTGAAACATTCTGAAATAGTTTTTTGGAAAAATATTATTTGCAATCAAATGTTGTTTAGCAGAGAAACTTCATTTTTCATTGTTAGCATTACTGCAGAGCTGCATACCATCAATGCATACCTATGCTCCTACATTGTAAGCTCTAATGAGCAGGACCCTCTGATTCCTCCTGTATTGTATGTATGTGTTCATACTGTTGTCGCTATATAAATCCTGTATAATATTATTAATAATTATGGTTCAAAGACAGGCTCTGGGGAGCTTGGGGTTATTTTCACAGTGTCAATTACATCTTTTGAAGAGGCAACCAAAATAGTGAGCTGCAAAAAGGCAGGGATCAGTGATACAATCTCTCTAATGTTCCTCTTCGAACATACACTCTTCACTGTACACACTACACCTTAGAGCACAGGTGGCAAACACAAGGCCTGTGGGCCGAATCCAGCCCGCCAGGCTCTGTCATGTGTAGGGTTGCCACCTCATCCCTTTAAAACCGAACACATATGAATTACACAGGTTCTGTGGCCGATTAAGGTGGTAATTAGGCTCACTTGGTGCTTTATCTGCATTTAATTAGCCACAGAACCTGAGTAGTTCATATGTGTCCGGGTTTAAAGGGATGAGGTGGGAACTCTAGTCATGTGGCCTGCACAGTGACCGCTGGCCGCCACCTATTTTTCTGACTGCTGTCTGTTCAGGTCTCCCAGGCAGCAAGAGTAAACATCCTCTTCCTCAGTCCTGCGAGCAGCTTTGTGTGAGTGCATGTGCAGCCAGTCAGTCTCCTAGGGAACAAGCAGGGTTTTTTACAGCAGGAACACAGGGGAGTGCAGTTCCGACCCCTTCAGCAATGAATGTATGTAATGGAAAGGATTGCTGGGGTGTGCTGGTGGGTCTATTGATGCTTGCTGCTAGGGGATCTATTTTTGTGTTTAGGTCTATTGTTGCTAGTGGGGGGGTTATGTTTCTGTGGGGGTCAATTGTTGCTGGGAGGGATCTACTGTTGAGGGAGAGTTCTATTGTTGCTGGCTCCTGGAGGGTTTATTGATGTCTGCTGGGACATCTGTTGTTGCTGCCAGGGGTCTATTGTTGCTGCCAGGGGGGTCTATTGTTGCTGGGACTGTATCTTTTTGAGGGGAGTCATCTATTGTTGTGTGGGGGATCTATTTTTGCTGGGGTGAGGTCTATCATTGCTGGGGGGGTCTACTGTTGCTGCGGGTGGGTCTATTGTTGCTCACTGCAGGGGATCTATTTTACTGACTTTCTTGTTATCATTAAAAAATTCCATGCAAATTACTTAGTAGCAAAAATTTCACTTGGTTCTTATTCTCTAAAAGGGGCAGTGCTGGGAGGTTTGAAGGAGGTGGAATCAAGGAACAGTGCTCAGAGGCGGGTAGGGAGCAGAAACAAAGGGTAGAGGTCGGAGTTCCTGCACCTATTCTCTGAGAAAAAAGCCCTGGGAACAAGAATAAACATTTCTAGCTCTGTCTCCTCCTCAGTCCCTCCAGCAGCGCCAATGTTATGTTGATAAGTGATGCTCTGTAGGTATGGGATGCTCACAAACTGCACATGCGTGAGACATACAACCTTCTAGTATGTGTCCCATACCCTTGCTTTGCAATGGTGTTCTGTCAATGTTGAATGCTCTCAAAAGCACATGCTATTGAGAGCTGCTGCTTTGTCGATATAGGCCGCTTTTCTTTAAATGCGCATGCGCTATCCGAGAGCAAGCAGCTTTTCTTTAAATGTGCATAAGCGAATGTTTCATATCGAAAGAACACCTGTCATAAAGTGAGTGGAATGAGGAATGAAAGTGGAAAGCATACCAGAAATTGTATGTCTCACGCGTATGCGCAGTTTGTGAGCGTCCCATACCTACAGAATGTAGTGAGCTGAGCGCATGACCGACTGGCCCAGCATAGCTGTCAGTGGCGGAAGTACCTGACAGCTCCAGCGGCTGTTTTTTTTCCAACAAGCTGGCTACATCCAGAGGGCAGGCTTTTGAGGACTTGTTTCATCCCTTAGTAGCGATGAATAGAGGGAGTGTTGTTAAAGCCTTCTTTTTGTGTTGATAATTTTGATGGTGAAATAAGACATATAGGGCAGAACTGAACACTACTGGTACTGGTGCTGAACATAGAGATTAACCTACACGGGGAGGTACTAACTATAGCCCAATACACAGGGAGGTACTAACTATAGCCCAATATACAGGGAGGGAGCTGCTTATACGGGAAGGGTACTAGAGATGGGGGCCAGGTAGGAAGGTAGGACAGAGTGCAGATAAAAGGAAGCTTGGGGGGTAAGGGCTATGAAGGCAGATGTGTGCAGAGGTTGGGGATGGGAGGAAAGTGGTAGGTGCAGAGGTCAGAACAAAGGAGAAGGGGTGGAAATGAGATGTTGCACACTGTGCATAGCACACCCCTGAACTCTGCATTCTGTACACAGCCCAACCCTGAACCCTGCACTCTGTCCGTTGCACACCCCTGACTTCTGCACACTGCACGCAGGGCATCCCTGAACCCTGCACTCTTTATGCAATTCACCCCTGAACCCTGCACTCTGTACACAGCGCACCCCTGAACCCTGCACTCTGTACATAGCATACCCTTGAACCCTGCACCCTGTACTTGGTGCATTCCTGAACCCTGCACTTTTTACGTAGTGCACCTCTGATCCCTGCACTCTGTACGCAGCGCACCCCTGAATCCTGCACTCTGTATGCAGTACACCCCTGAACCCTGCACTCTGTACGCAACACACCCCTGAACCCTGCACTCTGTATGTAGCACACCCCTAACCCTGCACTCTGTACATAGCACACCCCTGAACTCTGCACTCTGTACTTGGCGCACCCCTGAACCCTGCACTCTGTACGTAGTGCAGCCCTGAACCCTGCACTCTGTACGTAGCACACCCCTGAATTCTGCATACTGTATGCAGCGCACCCCTGAACCCTGCACTCTGTATGCCGTACACCTCTGAACCTTGCATTCTGTACACAGCACTCCTCTGAACCCTGCACTCTGTATGTAGCGCACCCCTGAACCCTGTACTCTGTACATAGCGCACCCCTGAAACCTGCACTCTGTATGTAGCGCACCCCTGAACATAGCACACCCTTGAACCATGCACTCTGTACATAACGCACCCCTGAACCCTGCACTCTGTACATAACACATTCCTGAATCCTGCACTTTGTACATAACACGTTCCTGAACTCTGCACTCTGTACATAACGCACTCCTGAACCCTGCACTCCGTATATAACGCACTCCTGAACCCTGCACTCTGTACATAACGCACCCCTGAACTCTGCACTCTGTACATAACGCACTCCTGAACCCTGTAATTGGTACATAACACACCCCTGAACCCTGCACTCTGTACGTAGCGCACCCCTAAACCCTGCACTCTGTACAAAGCACACCCCTGAACCCTTCACTCTAAATGTAGCGCACCCCTGAACCCTACACTCTGTACGTAACGCACTCCTAGACCCTGCACTCTGTATGTAACGCACTCCTGAACCCTGCACTCTGTACATAATGCACTCCTGAACCCTGCACTCTGTACATAACAAACCCCTGAACTCTGCACTCTGTACATAATGCACTCCTGAACCCTGCAATCGGTACATAATGCACCCCTGAACCCTGCACTCTGTACGTACCACACCCCTAAACCCTGCACTCTGTACGAAGCACACCCCTGAACCCTTCACTCTAAATGTAGCGCACCCCTGAACCCTGCACTCTGTACATAACGCACTCTTGAACCCTGCACTCTGTACATAACGCACTCCTGAACCCTGCACTCTGTACATAATGCACTCCTGCACTCTGTACATAACGCACCCCTGAACTCGGCACTCTGTACGTAACACACTCCTGAACCCTGCACTCTGTACATAATGCACCCCTTAACCCTGCACTCTGTACATAGCGCACCCCTGAACCCTGCGCTCTGTATGTAATGCACCCCAGATACAACCAGCCCTTTGAAGGCAACCATACTGCTGATGTGGCCCACAATGAAATTGAGTTTGACACCCCTGCCTTAGAGGATAAGGAGAAAGACTTGCTGCTATCTTGATGAGCAGGCAGAAGGCCAAGAAGGATTATTAGGAGAAAGCAGAGGGTAGGGGTACTGGCAATAGGAAGGGGCAGGCTTCAAGAGGGACACCTCAAAACCCAGGTGTATGTGGGTTGGGTGAAATTATTGAGAACAGTGCTGTCCTCAGGGATATTGAAGACGGTCCACTTCTGTGGGCAGTTTGCAATCAATGGGATATTTTATGAACAAATGCTGCCACCATCCTAGTGGGAGCCCTATGAAGAGGTACTGTGTAACAACTAGACAAATGCACAACTGAAAAATTTGTCTAATTTCGGATAGATTTGTTATATTACTAATTTCGTTTAGTTGATTTGTTTTGGAATTTGTTTAGCTTAATTTTGTTTTGTTTCATTTTGTTTAGTTTATTAATTTTCTAACGAATTCTATATTTTCTGAACAATCCGAATTCGGATCGGTCGAATAATGCTTGTGGTGTCCCCCCAAAATAAATACCAGACCCTTACCCGAGCATGCAGCCTGGCATGCCAGGAAAGGGGTGGGGGGGGACGAGAGAGCAAACCCCCCTTCTGAACCATACCAGGCCACATGCCCTTTTTTGTTCACAAAAAAACACTAACATATTTTTTTTTGGTGAGCAGATGTACTATGCACCTTACACTCACTCACATGGGGGGATGCAGATTCCGATAAGTCACCCTCCGCACCCCCACAACCACCGGGTCAGGGTTGTTGTGAGGATGCCCTTGTCCCCATCAACATTCACCCCCCTGCCCCAAAGCACTCCTCCATGTTGAGCGCATGTGGCCTGGGGTGGTACAGGAGGGGGGGGGGCACTCACTCGTCCCCCCTTTCCTGGTCTGTCGGGCTGCATGTTAAGATAAGGGTCTGATATGGATTTTGGGGGGGCCACGCAAATCTTTTTGATTTTGGCGCCAAAGTGTCTGGTATTGATGGGGGGCCCACACTGTTTTTTTTCAGAATTTATGTTTGCCAGCAATTCTGTTTACATTTAGCTGTCGGCAGGGAAGCCCGCTGATAGCTGATGAATCATCAGTTGTTAGGGACGTAGCGCCGGCTTCCCGCTCTTTAACAACCAGCTATTAACACAGAATTTGAATCGGACGATCATTTTTCGACCGATCCAAATTCGAATTGTCTTGAAAATTTTGAGTTCTTTAGAAAACAAATATACGAAATATGGCAAATTTCAACTAAATTCGTTACTATTTCATTTGAGATTCTGAAACATCCAAATCTCTGAATAACCAAAAATAAATCCGAATTTATAGTCGGACTGAAATGAATTGGACATATCTAGTAACAACCTCCTTGCTGCATTTGCTGATGATGGCAGGATCCCTCTGATTACCAAAATGCTTCTAATGTTCTGATCTCTGAAATGAGGAATAGCAGTGCTGCCTCAGAGATGTTTTTCTAAAACATAGCAAAAAGGCCTGGCTGCAGGCAATACTCACAGGCAGCGCTTGAACCACATGATTGCTGATTACATCAGCTCCAGGGCTGATGTCTTAGGATCTGGATCCCATGGACCATTGGGTGTCCAGAACGAATCACTTGCTGTAGCTTGCGTGGAGTTTCTAGCTTGCCTTGCAGTCAATGTGCTTTTGAAATAGGATCCCTGATCTGCATACATCTTATGCAGACAACTGTAAGCTAGGCAGTCATCTGACATGTTGAGTTAAGAAAGTCGATGGCCAATACAACATACTTCCAGTGCGGCAGATATGTGTCAAGTCAGAGGTGTAATCTGGGCACTAGAACTCTTCAACACTGAACACACCACACAATTTAAGCAGACTTACACCACACATGTGGCTGCCTCTTGGTTTTTCCACTCCCACACAAATCCTTTCTGCCACAGACAGGGCCCTGACCCTTGACAGTATGACCTGCCAGGTCATTAATGAGTCATAGGGAACATTATCCAGTGGTACAGTATAGCATCGCTCAGGATGGAATGAGGCCATTCACTCATCAGTTTCTTGGTTTCTGCTAACAGCTTTGATCTATCTCTTGGCCTGGGCCACTACCATAACTATATCACATCTATTAGTGGGGCACTTACTGGATCCACTCTGTGTCTCTACCCAGTTATACTTTTTCAGTGCTTCCAGAACACGCAGCAGTTGCCAGCGTTCTTTAGGTTGGCCAAGTGTGCAGTGCACCACTTCGGTATCTCAACCTTCAGTCACTGGATGACATTCATGCACAATATCACCTGCAGTCACCCCCACCTGGAGGTGCATGTGATCATCCATGGTCCTGCCCACCACAGCTCCACTTTCATCCAGGATATTGTAACTACTTCAAAGCCAAGAAGAAACACACTGCTCCAGGCTGACTGCAGGTGCAGGCACCAGTTGCAGACCTCGGCTCACCACCGTCCACAATAGATAAGAAAGTAAATGGTCGCACACCGGAGCTGCAAATTTGCTTGATGGTAATCTTTATTGTCAAAAAACACATGGGTCACAGGGATTGCAGTTGACGCGCTTCACAAGAGTGTAGCTTGCTTGTTCACAACATGGCTATGCTCTCCAAGTAGGCTAATTATAGTGATCACCTGAATCAGGCTACACCCAAAATCACCTGCTCTGGAGAAACATCTCATGCAAACATAAAAATCTCAACTGATATATGTAAAAACATTTCAGGGATTAAAAACAACCACAAAAAAACAACAAAAATAGATAAAAAAAACAAAAAAAGAAGCAAAAAAGAAAACAAACATTGAACCCCAAAAATCCACCTAATAAACAAGCACACAAATGTGTGTAAATAATAAATATATAGTGGATAGGGATATAAAGGTATAGGGAAAGATAATTAGCCATCAGACTGTTTTCAAAATATTAAAAAAGGAACTATGGAACAAAAAAAATGTAATCCGTGAAATGTTTATACATATATCATTTGAGATTTTTATGTGTGCATGAGAACACTCTGCTAGGGTAGTGGCCACTTTAAAAAGTCTGTTTGGGCCATATCGATGTTGTGAGCAAGCACGGTATGTTCGTGTGAAAAGCGTTAATCCTGTCCCTGTTACACTATCTCACAAAAGTGAGTACACCCCTCACACTTTTGTAAATATTTTATTATTCTTTTCATGTGACAACAGTAAAGAAATGACACTTTGCTACAATGTAAAGTAGTGAGTGTACAGCTTGTATAACAGTGTAAATCTGCCGTCCCCTCAAAATAACACACACAGCCATTAATGTCTAAACCGCTGGCAACCGCTGGCAACAAAAATGAGTACACCCCTAAGTGAAAATGTCTAAATTGGGCCCAAAGTGTCAATATTTTGTGTGGGCACCATTATTTTCCAGCACTGCCTTAACCCTCTTGGGCATGGAGTTCACCTGAGCTTCACAGGTTGCCACTACAGTCCTCTTCCACTCTGGATGTTAGAGACCTTGAGCTCCTCCACCTTCCGTTTGAAGATGCCCCACAGATGCTCAATAGGGTTTAGGTATGGAGACATGCTTGGCTCGTCCATCACCTTTACCCTCAGCTTCTCTAGCAAGGTAGTGGTCGTCTTGGATATGTATTTGGGGTCATCATGTTGGAATAATTCCCTGCGGCCCAGTCTCCGAAGCGAGGAGATCATGCTCGGCTTCAGTATGTCACAGTACATGTTGGCATTCATGATTCCCTCAATGAACTGTAACTTCCCAGTGCCGGCAGCACTCATGCACTCATGCAGCACTCATGCAGCACTCATGAAACCGCAGACTATGACACTCCCACCTCCATGCTTGACTGTAGGCAAGACACACTTGTCTTTGTATTCCTCACCTGGTTGCCGCCACACACGCTTGACTCCATCTGAACTAAATAAGTTTATCTTGGTCTCATCAGACCATAGGACCGGGTTCCAGTAATCCATTTCCTTAGTCTGCTTGTCTTCAGCAAACTGTTTGCAGGCTTTCTTGTGCATCATCTTTATAAGAGGCTTCCTTCTGGGACGACAGCTATGCAGACCAATTTGATGCATGGTGCAGCGTATGGTCTGAGCACTGACAGGCTGACCCCCCACCCCTTCAACCTCTGCGGCAATGCTGGCAGCATTCATACGTCTATTTCCCAAAGACAACCTCTGGATATGACACTGAGCACATGCATTCAACTTCTTTGTTCGACCATGGCGAGGCCTGTTCTTAGTGGAACCTGTCCTGCTAAATTACTGTATGGTCTTGGCCACTGCGCTGCAGCTCAGTTTCAGGGTCTTGGCAATCTTCTTATAGCCTAGGCCATCTTTATGTAGTGCAACAATTCTTTTTTTCAGATCCTCAGAGATTATATAATTATTATTATTATTATTACTTCTATTATTAGTAGTAGTATGTTTATCAATATTAGTATTATCATTATCAGTATGAATCAATTTGTTATGTGTCCATGCGTGTTTTTCATGTGATTGTGACACCTAAATAAATTAAAGTAGACCATATGTATCTCAATACTGTTTATATATATATACAGTGGGGATGGAAAGTATTCAGACCCCGTTAAATTTTTCACTTTTTGTTATATTGCAGCCATTTGCTAAAATCATTTAAGTTCATTTATTTTCCTCATTAATGTACACACAGCACCCCATATTGACAGAAAAACACAGAATTGTTTACATTTTTGCAGATTTATTAAAAAAGAAAAACTGAAATATCACATGGTCCTAAGTATTCAGACCCTTTGCTGTGATACTCATATATTTAACTCAGGTGCTATCCATTTCTTCTGATCATCCTTGAGATGGTTCTACACCTTCATTTGAGTCCAGCTGTGTTTTGATTATACTGATTGGACTTGATTAGGAAAGGCACACACCTGTCTATATAAGACCTTACAGCTCACAGTGCATGTCAGAGCAAATGAGAATCATGAGGTCAAAGGAACTGCCTGAAGAGCTCAGAGACAGAATTGTGGCAAGGCACAGATCTGGCCAAGGTTACAAAAAAATTTCTGCTGCACTTAAGGTTCCTAAGAGCACAGTGGCCTCCATAATCCTTAAATGGAAGATGTTTGGGACAACCAGAACCCTTCCTAGAGCTGGCCGTCCGGCCAAACTGAGCTATCGGGGGAGAGGAGCCTTGGTGAGAGGGGTAAAGAAGAACCCAAAGATCACTGTAGCTGAGCTCCAGAGATGCAGTCGGGAGATGGGAGAAAGTTGTAGAAAGTCAACCATCACTGCAGCCCTCCACCAGTCGGGGCTTTATGGCAGAGTGGCCTGACAGAAGCCTCTCCTCAGTATTAGTACTAGTACTACCTGCTAAAAAAACACCTGAAGGACTCCAAGATGGTGAGAAATAAGATTCTCTGGTCTGATGAGACCAAGATAGAACTTTTTGGCCTTAATTCTAAGCGGTATGTGTGGAGAAAACAAGGCACTGCTCATCACCTGTCCAATACAGTTCCAACAGTGAAGCATGGTGGTGGCAGCATCATGCTGTGGGGGTGTTTTTCAGCTGCAGGGACAGGACGACTGGTTGCAATCGAGGAAAAGATGAATGCGGCCAAGTACAGGGATATGCTGGACGAAAACTTTATGCAGAGTGCTCAGGACCTCAGACTGGGCCGAAGGTTTACCTTCCAACAAGACAATGACCCTAAGCACACAGCTAAAATAACGAAGGAGTGGCTTCACATCAACTCCGTGACTGTTCTTGAATGGCCCAGCCAGAGCCCTGCCTTAAACCCAATTGAGCATCTCTGGAGAGACCTAAAAATGGCTCTCCACCAACGTTTACCATCCAACCTGACAGAACTGGGGAGGATCTGCAAGGAGGAATGGCAGAGGATCCCCAAATCCAGGTGTGAAAAACTTGTTGCATCTTTCCCAAAAAGACTCATGGCTGTATTAGATCAAAAGGGTGCTCTACTAAATACTGAGCAAAGGGTCTGAATACTTAAGACCATGTGATATTTCAGTTTTTCTTTTTTATTAAATCTGCAAAAATGTCAACAATTCTGTGTTTTTCTGTCAATATGGGGTGCTGTGTGTACATTAATGAGGAAAAAAAATGAACTTAAATGATTTTAGCAAATGGCTGCAATATAACAAAGAGTGAAAAATTTAAGGGGGTCTGAATACTTTCCGTCCCCACTGTATATCATCATTCGCATTGCATGCCTCAAGTAAAGTCCCAACACTTTTCTATTTTTATCTACATTTACATATCAGGGATGGAGGCATGCTCTTGCTAGGTGTGCTGGGTCACAATCGTTCTCAAGTTTTCATACCTCTCTGGGTGGAAGACACCCGTTCTTTGAGTGACCTACCACACACATTCATGATCCATTAATTTATATACTTATCATCACTCATCCTTAGATAAATTAATTTTAATCTTTATTTATAATAATTTTGCTCTTTTCCACACTTGTGGTCCCCATTTTTACTTTGGACATCTTGGCCCCTTCATGTCACTTCCTATTTCCATCAGCCAGCCCAGCATATTGGGGGGTGGGGTTTGGGTTTCAATGTCTGTCCCTTCCTGGGTTGCGAGGCATCCAGTCCTCTCTCCTCCCTCATCCATGTTCAGCGATGGGGGCGGGGACTGACCTCGATGCCGCAACATCATACAGATCAGCCCCGCTCACAGTGCCCAATGAAGCCGCAATGCATAGATGCTTTTCTCCATCTGACGCCGCAGCTGAGATGGGCGGGGATCCACCGCAGACATTGTTCCATCAACGCTGGATCCCTCGCCTCCCCGGCACTGCATTGATGTTCGGGTATGAGGTTGGTGGGGACCCGCCCTCCACCTGGGGTTATATCAGCCGGGGCTAGCCAGCACATCACAGCTCATGTTCCCACCACCAGGACAGGACACCGCTCACGCCACTCTTACACCACCAGGTAATTGAGGATAACACATGCAAAACATTGTGTTTGTTCACCATGCACTCCTACAGGAGTGTGTTTAGCTTATTTATTCACAATTTTTCAATCACAATATTGTCCTATTGCACAGGGTCTTCCTCCTCAAGAATCTATTTATATGTAGACACAAACACATTGTAGTTTTTCATTATGCACTTCTACTGGAGTGCTTGATTCATTCATCTCATATTTATCTTACTTATTTATTCATTTTTTCATTAACTGTCATCATTGTCTCATTCCATACAGTCCTTCCTCACAGGTACACTCACACACTCCCTACAGTCTCACACATTCACCAAACTATTCCTGTGTGAACACACAGGTGATCTATTTATTTCATAAACCTACCACACCTTCATCCTTTTTATTTGCACTTTCTTTTATATATTTTTTGTGATGTTTGGTTTTACACATTATATTTTTTAGGTATTGATAATATGCTGAAGGCACATAACACATACACAGGGATTGTGCTGTGGTGGTCTGGTACACCCTTTGGCTGTTTTCCCTGGCCCCTCTTCCTCTTGGAGGAGGGGGAAGGAGTGGGGGGTGCCCCGTCTCAACCCCGGGTGAGACACACTGCTCGGACCCACCGTATCCCCATTCAGAAGCTGGACACAGCCTCTGAGTTGATTCATAAGTGACTGACCAGCTATCTGTTGTTTGTCTGTATGTTTCCCCTTTCTAGAGAGAACCATATATTAATAGTTATACATTTATTTTCATCTTTTAGTATAGTCTTATATATTTCACTCCTGATGATTGGCTACAGGCCATGAAATGCGTAGAGTCCCCCATAAAGGGTGACAAGACAAGCCAGTTTAATGATGAATCTTGACATTTCTTTGAATATTACATTTCCAGTATCATATATCAATTTGTATTGGATGTATGTTATTCTTCTGCATTTAATTCATCAATCATGATTATTGCGATTTCGATTCTTATCAATTATGTCTACTGATTACTTGTATCGAATATTTTATGATTATCAATTGTTATGTTAATTAATTATTGAATAAACATTAAAATTATATAATTATTACATTATTATTATAATTATTATTACTTCTATTATTAGTAGTAGTATGTTTATCAATATTAGTATTATCATTATCAGTACAAATCAATTTGTTATATGTCCATGCGTGTTTTTCATGTGATTGTGACACCTAAATAAATTAAAGTAGACCATATGTATCTCAATACTGTTTATATATATATACAGTGGGGATGGAAAGTATTCAGACCCCCTTAAATTTTTCACTTTTTGTTATATTGCAGCCATTTGCTAAAATCATTTAAGTTCATTTATTTTCCTCATTAATGTACACACAGCACCCCATATTGACAGAAAAACACAGAATTGTTTACATTTTTTCAGATTTATTAAAAAAGAAAAACTATTATTAGTAGTATGTTTATCAATATTAGTATTATCATTATCAGTACGAATCAATTTGTTATGTGTCCATCCGTGTTTTTCATGTGATTGTGACACCTAAATAAATTAAAGTAGACCATATGTATCTCATTACTGTTTTTATATATATATATATATATATATATCTCAATCATCATTCGCATTGCATGACTCAAGTCAATTCCCAACATTTTTCATCTTTTATCCACAGATCCTGAGAGAGTTCTTTGCCATGAGGTGCCATGTTGACCTTCCAGTGACCAGTATGAGAGAGAGAGAGCGATAACACCCGCTCCCCATTCACACCTGAGACCTTGTAACATTAACGAGTCACTTGACATCGGGGAGGGAAAATGGCTAATTGAGCCCAATTTGGACATTTTCACTTAGGGGTGTACTCACTTTTGTTGCTAGCAGATTAGACATTAATGGCTGTGTGAGTTATTTTGAGGGTACAGCAAATTTACACTGCTATACAATCTGTACACTCATTACTTTACATTGTAGCAAAGTGTAATTTCTTCAATGTTGTCACATTATTATTATTTTATTATTATTATACAGGTTTTATATAGCGCCAGCAGTTTGCGCAGCGTTTAACAAAATAAAGGCAGACATCACAGTAAAATTACAATTTGGTACAAGAGGAATCAGAGGGCCCTGCTCATTAGAGCTTACAATCTAAAAAGGAAGGGTCAATTGATACCAAAGTTAATAGCTGTG
Source organism: Aquarana catesbeiana (assembly GCF_042186555.1). Lineage (NCBI taxonomy): Eukaryota > Metazoa > Chordata > Amphibia > Anura > Ranidae > Aquarana > Aquarana catesbeiana. The sequence goes on along the minus strand of NC_133328.1, from coordinate 207,939,637 downwards.
GGGGGATGAGCTGATGGAGGAAGTAGAACAGTGTTAGATAGAAGCAGGATAGGCCTCTTTAAAGAGAAGGGTTTTCATGGTTCGTCTAAAGCTGGATAGATTACGGGACAGTTGGACAGATTGGGGTAGGGAGTTTCAAAGGATGGGAGAAGCTCTGGAGAAATCCTGGAGGTGAGCATGGGAGGAGGTGACAAGGGAGCTAGAGAGCAGGAGGTCTTGGGAGGACCGAAGGAAGCGGCTTGGTTGGTATTTTGGGACTAGGTTAATGATGTAGCTGGGGGCAGAGTTATGGATGGCTTTGTAAATTATTGTTAGTACTTTGAATTTTATTTGTTGGGTGAGTGGAAGCCAGTGCAGGGATTGGCAGAGAGGGGTGGAGGACACTGAATGGTTGCTAAGGTGGATGAGTCTTGCAGCAGCATTCATTATGGACTGAAGGGGGGACAGTCTATGTAAAGGTAATCCAATGAGGAGGGAGTTGCGGTAGTCGATGTGAGAGATAACCAGGGAGTGAATTAGAAGCTTGGTGGTGTCATTAGTTAAAAAAGGGGCGAATTCTGGAAATGTTGCAAAGGCTAAGGTGGCATGATTTGCACAGGGATTGTATGTGGGCCTGAAAGGACAGTTCAGAATCTAAGGTTACCACTAGCACCCTGGCATGTGGGGACGGACTGATAAATGTGCCATTGATCTTGACAGAGAAGTCAGGGGAAGGGGCACATCGGGGAGGATTTATTAAGAGCTCAGTTTTAGATAGATTCAGTTTGAGGAAGTGGTTTGACATCCAGGCTGATATGTCTATTAGTAAATCAGTGATGCGTGAGGAGATTGATGGGGTGAGCTGAGGGGCAGAGAGATATATTTGGGTGTCTTCAGCATATAAATGGTAGTGGAATCCATGGGAGGCTATCAGCTGACCCAGGGAGGACGTGTAGATCGGGAATAGTAGAGGTCCAAAGACAGAATCTTGGGGGACCCCAAAGGTAGGAGAGGTTGGAGAGGAGGAAGTGGAGTTGTAAGTGACACTGAAGGTGCGATGAGATAGGTAAGATTTGAACCAACGGAGAGTGTAGCCATGAAGACCAAGCAAATTGAGTTTTTTGAGGAGGAAGGGGTGGTCAACTGTATCAAGACAGCGGAAAGGTCCAAGAGTAAGAGTATGGAATAATGACCTTTGGTTTTGGCTGTAAGTAAGTCATGTGTGAGTTTTAGGAAGGCAGTTTCTGTGGAGTGCTGGGGGCGAAATCCAGACAGAAGGGGATCAAGAAGGTTATTCTCAATGAGGTGGTCGCTCAGTCGGTTGTAGACTAAATGTTCAAGGAGTTTGGAGGCAAAAGGGAGTAAAGAGATGGGTCTTAGGTTGTTAAGATTGTTGGAGTCTAGTGAGGTGTTTTTTGGTATGGGAGTGACTAGCGCATGTTTTAGAGGGTTGGGGAAGTTGCCAGTAGAGAGTGAGAGGTTGAAGATATGAGTTAAAGAGTGTAGGATAGAGTCAAATGTTGACCGTAGTATTTGAGAAGGAACAGGGTCCAGGGGGCAGGAGGTTAGGTCGGCTTTAGAAAAAAGTTTAGTGACTTTCTCTATAGTAGCTGGGTTAAAAGAGGGAAGGGTTGATTGTGCAAGAGGATAAAGAGTGTAAAGTGAGGGAGATATCTGTAGCGCGGAGATCTTGAGACGAATTGTCTCAATATTATAAAAGATATAACAAAATATTTACAAAAATGTGAGGGGTGTACTCACTTTTGTGAGATACTGTACATCGATCTGGCACGGTGGCAATAAAGAATCATTACAAGCATCAATCTTACTACGGTGTGCAGCCATTTCTTCTTTCTATACATGTAGTGACCTATAAGCCAGTATCAAAAAGACACTCAATCTCTTGGCCATCAAAGCATCCATGCAAAACAGGACAGTCAAATGCCAAACATCTTTAGTTCTTGGATGGGGGATCGAGACACACGAGTCCTTCTAGTGGTGGTATGGAGTCTGGTCACAAGCCTTGTTCAGTGGGATTCAGGTGTAGGGTCAGGATCAGGTTCAAGGTCGGGAATAGGCAGAAGTCAGTAACGTGCTAGTGGTGGGGTACCAAATTAGGAAGCGGAGAAATAGTCAGAAATCCAAGCTGAGGTTGGTAACATAAGCAAGCAGCAGATATAACAGTCATGGGTGATCCAAGAGAGGTGTCAGACGTAGCCGGGTCAGGAACAAGGTTAGCAGACTTCCTAGAATCGGGAACACAGGAACAAGAGCTGAAAAAAATCCAGCACTGAGGCCAAGCAGATTATCAGTTTAAATAGGCTGCTGGGCACCGGAATCTGTGGATGTTTGCACGCGCTTACGTGTACGTGCACATGCCGGCATGTATGCGCCAATGCATTCTAGTCCTTGCTCATCTTGGGCTTCTATGCTCACGACTCTGCACATGATCATAAGAATGAGCACCTGCTCCATGGTGTTGTAATATGTTGTAATGTTCACCGATTTATGTGGGACATTGTTGTGTGTATGTACACATGCAGTCAATGTTGACCAGGCCAGAATGACAATGACAGAATGGTTGATTTGTCCAACTGAATTTTAACAGCTGAAGACTCTTTGATGTGTTAATCTTATGCAAGTCTATTTGAACATCTCAAAGGGTATTCAGGTGGTATACGCATATCTAAAGGGGACTTGTTGATGTTGATATGCGGGAGTGCAAATTGGGGTGGTTCACGGCTGTTCACGGCTAGGGGTTGTTGTCTGTTTGAAAGACTAAAGCTAATCAAAGTCCTAAATTGAAACGGCCAATCAAAGTGCTCAGCCATTCAATATTTAGTGGATATAACACAGCATTCAGTATATAGGGGAGTGAGGCTTGTCTGTGTATGAGGGAGGCTTGTCTGTGCATGGCTGGGAAGACTGAATTAAATGGGAAGACTGAATAATATGGGTCTCTGAATTATATTTCCTCTGTCGGATTTCTTTGTCATCTGTGGACTTTGGACTTTGTTCTGTGTTGGAAGTCAATAAAGTGCATCTCTCTGGAAGAATTGGGTTGCTGCGGAAGAGTACTTACATCATCATTATAATAATACCTAAATATTAATTATCATACCCACTCTACATCATATCACCCAGTATATATTAATATACCCGATCACTACATTGGTGCCGTTCAAGTGACCAGAAGAGCATTTTCGGACTTGGTAACAGAAGTCGGTGGTGACAACAATCCTGTGAGGTGGACAGAAGTCTGATGAAGAACCAAGAGCTGTGCTGTGACTCTAATGTCTGATTGTGACATAAGAGAGTCTGGTCTACAAATTTAAACAAGTTGGGAACCCCAGAATTATTCTCTGGAGACTGGAAACAACAAAAAAAAAAAAAAAAGGACTGTGTCGTGTACCAGAAGACCTGAACTGGAAGCTGAAGGAGTAACTAATGCGGTGAGTAAAATATTCTTTTTTTTTTAAATTATTAGTAATATAGTCAAAATGCTTACTCAGTGTGAAGCCAGTGTCAGTTCTGATAAATTTAACAGATGGGTATTAAAATGTATTAAGCGCCATGGCGGTCCTTATGAAATTCCAGAAAAATGTAAGCAGACGTGGACGATGATGAAGGAATTTTTAGAGAAAAATGTTTTTGATAGCAAAATTTCAGAAAGTAAAAGAAAAGGTTGTATTATACAGGGCTTGTTATCTTGCTGTCTAACAATGGAAAGTTCTTTGAATTATAAGGTTGAGGAAATTACCCAGTTACAGAAGGCAGTTGATAATAGCAACTAGGGATGAGCTTCGTGTTCGAGTCGAACCCATGTTCGACTCGAACATCGGCTGTTCGATCGTTCGCCGAATTGCGAACGTTATGGGCCGTTCGCGCTAAATTCGTGTGGCGCGTCACGGCCCATAATTCACTGCGGCATCGCAGTGCATTGCTGGCTGATGATTGGCCAAGCATGCACTATGACCCGCATGCTTGGCCAATCACAGCGCTGTCAGTAGAGAGAGCTGTAATTGGCCAAAGCCAGGGTGGCTTTGGCCAATTACGGCTCAGGGCATTTAGTACACACCCCACACTATATAAGGCCGCCTGCACGGCGGCCCTGTGTAGTGTGTGTTCCGGTGTGCTGAGAGATAGAGAGAGAGAGAGACAGTGTCATTTGATTTGAGTTAGATAGATTAGGCAGAACAGTCAGTCAGTTAGCTGCACTTACAGTGTATTGTGTATATATATGCATCCCAGGTGTTGCATATATATATATACACTGTATTCAGTTTAGCTAGATCCGTTCCTGTTATCTTCTATCTAGACTATTTACATTTAATGCAGTGCGTCCTGCTCACAGTGTTCAGCTAGATCCGTTCCTGTTATCTTCTAGACTATTTACATTTAGTGCAGTGCGTCCTGCTCACAGTGTTCAGCTAGATCCGTTCCTGCTATTTACATTTAGTGCAGTGCGTCCTGCTCACAGTGTTCAGCTAGATCCGTTCCTGTTAAATTCCTACTGACCGGCAGGCTTGTCTGGTTACAGTATATAAAGCTACCTGAAGAAAATTACAGGTGTTCTATTTGATCCTATTAGTACCACGGTCAGGCAGCTAGACTATTTACATTTAGTACAGTGCGTCCTGCTCACAGTGTTCAGCTAGATCCGTTCCTGTTATCTTCCTACTGACAGGCAGGCTTGTCTGGTTACAGTATATAAAGCTACCTGAAGAAAATTACAGGTGTTCTATTTGATCCTATTAGTACCACGGTCAGGCAGCTAGACTATTTACATTTAGTACAGTGCGTCCTGCTCACAGTGTACAGCTAGATCCGTTCCTGTTATCTTCCTACTGACAGGCAGGCTTGTCTGGTTACAGTATATAAAGCTACCTGAAGAAAATTACAGGTGTTCTATTTGATCCTATTAGTACCACGGTCAGGCAGCTAGACTATTTACATTTAGTACAGTGCGTCCTGCTCACAGTGTACAGCTAGATCCGTTCCTGTTATCTTCCTACTGACAGGCAGGCTTGTCTGGTTACAGTATATAAAGCTACCTGAAGAAAATTACAGGTGTTCTATTTGATCCTATTAGTACCACGGTCAGGCAGCTAGACTATTTACATTTAGTACAGTGCGTCCTGCTCACAGTGTTCAGCTAGATCCGTTCCTGTTATCTTCCTACTGACAGGCAGGCTTGTCTGGTTACAGTATATAAAGCTACTTGAAGAAAATTACAGGTGTTCTATCCCAGCTTAGTGCAGCTACAGGCCATTAGTATGTCTGGAAGGCCAAGAAGGAGAGGCAGACAGTCACAAGCCAATAAGAGAGGGCAAGCAGGCTCTGTGTCTAGTGCTGGTCGTGGAGACGGTGCATCCTCATCAGCACGTGGCCATGGGACACGCTTGGCCTTTTTTTCGGCAGCTGGCCATGTTGAGCCGCAACATGCGGAAGACTTGGTCGAGTGGATGACCAAGCCGTCCTCATCCTCCTCATCCTCTCTCACCCATGCCCAGGGTGCTTTGTCTGGCAAAGCAGCGGCCTCTTCCCTCAGCTCAATGTCATCAGTGACTCCTTCCCTAGCTCCACCATGTCCTCATGAGGATTCCCTCGAACTGTTTGACCACAGTGTTGGGTACATGCTCCAGGAGGATGCCCAGCGTTTGGAAGGCTCTGATGACGATACTGAGCTCGATGAAGGCAGTAACATGAGCGCGGACAGAGGGGGTGCCCAAGAAGGACAGCAATCTGGCAGTCATGCTCCCCCTGCTGCAGCATACTGCCAGGTTTGCTCCAGTGATGAGGAGGGAGGGGATGATGAGGTCACTGACTCAACGTGGGTGCCTGATAGGAGAGAGGAGGAGGAGGAGGAGGAGGAGGAGGAGGCGGCAGCACATCACCAACGAGGCAGGATGCCCTCCAGGGGCCAGCCTAAGGGCAACACATTGACTGCATCACACCCCAAAGCTCCACATGTGCAGGGCGCTGCAGTCTCTGCGCGTTATTCAAAAAGTTCTTTGGTGTGGGCCTTTTTTGAGACGAGTGCATCAGATCGCACCGCTGCTATTTGCAACATATGTCTCAAGCGTATCTCGCGTGGCCAAAATATCTCCCGTTTGGGTACCACATGCTTGACCAGACATATGTTGACCTGCCATGCAGTTCGTTGGCAAGCGTATCTAAAAGACCCACACCAAAGAACAAAGAGGATCTCTCCTTGCTCCTCATCAGCTGAGATTTCCAACCCCACTAGACCTTCAGTCCTCTCTGAGACCTGCAGTGAGAGGAATGAAGGTGTAGAATTAGGTGTGTCACAGCCAAGTACTTGTGGGCAATCTGCTTTTGGTACACCGACGTCAGATTGTACCAGGCAAATTTCCCTGCCCCAGCTGCTGCACCGCCGAAAGAAGTTTGCTCCCAGCCATCCACATGCCCAGCGGTTGAATGCTAGCTTGGCAAAATTGCTAGCACTTCAACTGCTGCCTTTTCAGTTGGTAGACTCTGCCCCCTTCCGTGAGTTTGTGGAATGTGCGGTTCCTCAGTGGCAGGTACCCAAACGCCACTTTTTCTCACGGAAGGCGATTCCGGCTCTCTACCGGCATGTGGAAGGCAATGTCCATGCCTCGCTGGACAGGGCGGTCAGCGGTAAGGTGCATATTACCGCTGACTCATGGTCCAGCAGGCATGGACAGGGACGTTACCTAAGTTTCACGGCGCATTGGGTGACTCTGCTGGCAGCTGGGAAGGATGCAGGACAAGGTGCAGTAGTGTTGGAGGTTGTTCTGCCACCACGCCTCCAAAATGCTGATTGTGACACACCTCTCTCCTCCACCCCCTCCTCTTCTTCTTCCTCCATGGCCTCTTCCTCGGAACCAGCGGTGCTCCGTAGGCGTTCAAGGGGCTACGCAAGTACGCAGGCCAAAAGATGCCATGCGGTGCTTGAGCTGGTGTGCTTGGGGGACAGGAGCCACACTGGGGCAGAGGTTCTGTCAGCTCTGCAGGGGCAGGTTCAGAGGTGGTTGACGCCACGCCAACTTAAGGCAGGAATGGTGGTTTGCGACAATGGCACCAACCTCCTCTCTGCCCTCCGACAGGGACAAATGACCCATGTGCCCTGTTTGGCTCACGTCCTTAACTTGGTGGTGCAGCGGTTCTTGGGCAGGTACCCGGGCTTACAGGATGTCCTGAGGCAGGCCAGGAAAGTCTGTGTGCATTTCCGCCGGTCATATAATGCCAGTGCTCGGCTGACGGACCTCCAAAAGGAGTTTAACCTGCCCAAGAACCGCCTAATCTGTGACATGCCCACCAGGTGGAACTCAACGTTGGCCATGCTGCAGCGGCTGCACACGCAGCAGAGGGCCATCAATGAGTACCTGTGCGACTATGGCACCAGGACAGGGTCAGGGGAGCTTGGTTTTTTTTCCCCACGCCAGTGGGCCATGATCAGGGATGCATGCACTGTCCTGTCACCATTCGAGGAGGCCACGAGGATGGTGAGCAGTGACAGTGCATGCATCAGTGACACTGTCCCCCTTGTCCACCTGTTGGAGCACACGCTGCGTGGAATAATGGACAGGGCACTTGAGGCAGAACAGAGGCAGGAAGAGGAGGACTTCCTTAGCTCTCAAGGCCCCCTTTATCCAGACAGTGTTCCTGCGTGCCCGCCGATCACACAGGAAGAGGACGAGGAGGAAGAGGAGGAGGAGGAAGATTGTGTCAGTATGGAGGTGGAGCCTGGCACTCAGCATCAGCAGCAGTCTTTAAGGGATCAGTCCCAAGAAACACATGGACTTGTACGTGGCTGGGAGGAGGTGGCTGCGGACCATGTCGTTCTTAGTGACCCAGAGGACTCCGGACCGAATGCCTCAGCAAACCTACGCTGCATGGCCTCCCTGATCCTGCAAAGCCTGCGTAAGGATCCTCGTATTCGTGGTATCAAGGAGAAGGACCAATACTGGCTGGCAACCCTCCTTGATCCACGTTACAAGGGTAAGGTTGCGGACCTTATCTTGCCATCGCAGAGGGAGCAGAGGATGAAACATCTTCGGGAGGCCTTGCAGAAAGGTCTGTGCAACGCGTTCCCAGAGACTGGGAGGTTACAAACTCCTGTTTCTGGACAACGTGTTGCTGAGGCTTCGGTCAGTCAAAGAAGGAGCGGTGGAGAAGGTGGCCGTCTGACCGATGCGTTCAGACAATTTTTTGGTCCGCAGCCCCAAGGTATGATCGGTTCCAGCAACCATCGCCAGCGTCTGTTTTACATGGTGCAGGAATACCTAGGGGCAAGATCAGACTTGGACACCTTTCCCACCGAAAATCCTCTGGGTTACTGGGTCTTGAGGATGGATCACTGGCCAGAGCTTGCACAGTATGCAATTGAGCTACTGGCCTGTCCTGCATCCAGCGTTCTTTCGGAACGCACATTCAGTGCTGCTGGAGGCGTGGTAACCGATCACAGGGTGCGTCTGTCCACCGACTCGGTCGATCGGCTGACCTTCATAAAAATGAATGAGTCTTGGATCACCACCAGCTACCAAGCACCTGATGCTGATGTAACCGAATAATTTTTTTTGAAATCTCAGATCCCTTCAAAGACTGCCTATGCTGATGCTGAGTGACTATCCCTGAGTAATTATCCTCTTCCTCCTCAATCATCACGCTGATAGCTTGTAAGAACATTTTTGGTTCTGGGCGCCACCACCAGTGCCTAAGGCACAATTTTTCAGCCCCTGTTTAACAGGGGCGTGTAATTACAATTTTTGATGTAATACTTTGCAGCAGGGCTCGTTCCTGCATTCCAACTAGAGTGTCTGTGAGGGGTTGCAGTGTTGTGGCACCAGCACCAGTGCCTAGGGCCCAATTTTTCTGCCCCTGTCTAACAGGGGCGTGTAATTACAATTTTTGATGCAATACTTTGCAGCAGGGCTCGTTCCTGCGTTCCAACTAGAGTGTCTGTGAGGGGTTGCAGTGTTGTGGCACCAGCACCAGTGCCTAAGGCCCAATTTTTCTGCCCCTGTCTAACAGGGGCGTGTAATTACAATTTTTGATGCAATACTTTGCAGCAGGGCTCGTTCCTGCGTTCCAACTAGAGTGTCTGTGAGGGGTTGCAGTGTTGTGGCACCAGCACCAGTGCCTAAGGCCCAATTTTTCTGCCCCTGTCTAACAGGGGCGTGTAATTACAATTTTTGAAGCAATAATTTGCAGCAGGGCTCGTTCCTGCGTTCCAACTAGAGTGTCTGTGAGGGGTTGCAGTGTTGTGGCACCAGCACCAGTGCCTAAGGCCTAATTTTTCAGCTCCTGTTCAACAGGGGCATGTAATTACAATTCTTGATCTAATATTTCACAGCAGGGCCCTGTGAGGGCTTACAGTGTTGTGGCCACAGCAACACCTAAGGCCCAAATTTCTGCTGAGTATATAGGGCAGGACCCTACTTTCAAACATCTAACTTACAAACGACTCCTACTTGCAAACGGAAGGAGACAACAGGAAGTGAGATGAAATCTACCCCTAGGAAGGGAAATTCTCTCCTGTAAGAGTTAATATGGGAAAACAATTTCTCCTTTCCACTGATGCTTTCCAATCCTTGTTCCACAAAAAAACCCAAATTTTCAAAAAACATTTTTCATTGGGACAAAAAAGTGAGGTGAAATCTTCTGAAGAGGAGGAAAGACAGCAAAACAAATGTCACAGGGGTGATAACCCTTCCCTATGTTTTCCAAAAAGCTTAGAAAAGATTTTTTGGCTGGAGCTAAACACGTTAAAAATGTTCAAAATTACAAACAGATTCTACTTAACAACAAACCTACAGTCCCTGTCTTGTTTGCACCGCCTGTATACTGCTGTTCAGAGTATATAGGGCCTGGTGGCCCCACACCTTTCCTTATTTTAATTTGGGTGCGGGGTTCCCCTTAATATCCATACAAGACCCAAAGGGCCTGGTAATGGACTGGGGGGTACCCATGCCGTTTGTCTCACTGATTTTCATCCATATTGCCATGACCCGACATGACATTAAACCCGCAAGCAGTTTTAAATGAGATTTTTTCCTTTAAAAATGACATTTGGTGCAGGGACTGTTCTAAACATGGGAAACACGCGTCACTTTACAGGCATACTATAGACACCCCCCAGGTACGATATTTAAAGGAATATTTCACTTTTTTTTTTTTTACTTTAAGCATCATTAAAATCACTGCTCCCGAAAAAACGGCCGTTTTTAAAAGTTTTTTTGGCATTGATACATGTCCCCTGGGGTAGGACCCGGGTCCCCAAACCCTTTTTAGGACAATACCATGCAAATTAGCCTTTAAAATGAGCACTTTTGATTTCGAACGTTCGAGTCCCATAGACGTCAATGGGGTTCTAACGTTCGTGCGAACTTTCGGTCCGTTCGCGGGTTCTGGTGCGAACCGAACCGGGGGGTGTTCGGCTCATCCCTAATAGCAACAATGTTTGTGAGAGGTTACAAAACCAATCAGACACTGAGACAGTAAATTTAAAGTTGCATGCGGTTACCATTGGTGAAGCCTTAATTGAGAAATCTAAACGTTGTGATGAATTATTACAGGAAAATGAGAGATTAAAATTAAGAACTATGGAATTAGAGAAGAGATCTCAGGAATGCAGATATGCATTAAATCTTGGATTCAACAATCTGCAGCAAACAGAACCTCATATTAAGTCTGATAATTCATTACCAGCTGCCCCCACTGTGACTACCTCAGTTTATAACAATAATAATAATACAGGTGAAGTTCAGCTTGTAATGAAGCCTTTGAAATCAAAATTATTAGACGCAATTCTTAAAGAAATAGGAATGGTTCCCTGCCATGATTTAAACAGATTTTTAAAATGGTTTTGTGACGTGCAGAATGTCAGAGATATGTACAATCTCAACCCATCTGACTTAGAAAGAGTTTTGCAACATTCTGTAGGAAGTGGTATTTGGATGAGAATTAAACAGATCTGTATTCAGCCTCTGAGGACAAGGGACATATTACTGGAATTATTATGTGTTTTGTATGGTGTACATTCTGATGTTACTATTCATGGGAGGATCCAACAAATGCAAAATGAATCTCCCTATGAATTGTCACACAGGATAGCAACTATTATGGAATTATTGGTCGTAATAATCTTGCATTTGAGCGTGGTGGCTTGATACATATGAGTATGTTTCTAGATGCGTTGCATGAAGATATCAAACAAAATATTTTATTAGTTACCCCAAATCCTCATGATTTAAAAGACATATTGTTGAGAGCAGACCATTTATGGAGAAAGTCAAATGAGCAGGCTGTCAAAATTGATTTAGCCACATTGTTTAGGACAAATACTGAACATAAAGATCAGAAGATAATATCCTATGATAACACCCAGAGAGGACACACCGGGTCAAACATAGGTGATATTAATATGAAAAACAGAGCTGACCAAAATAATAATAGGAGAAGGTCCAAGACTTCTTTGCGCAATATTCAAGATCTTGATGTGATATAATAAGGCCTAACAGCTATATGGGCCACTGACGTTTACCAAATCCTTTTCCAGTCATGGTCTAAAAGTTATATTATCTAATAACTGTTTCATGGGGATATTTTAGAGGCTGGCGAAGAGAGATGTAACCAGTTTCAACTTCATATTTTATATGAGCCATTGTAAAGCATCCAGTACCTTAAATCGTAATGATATTTTTTGTTGTTTGATTTATGGGTCAGTTCTAGTAGTTAGAACCGACCCAAGTGGGGGTATATGTTGTAATATGTTGTAATGTTCACCGATTTATGTGGGACATTGTTGTGTGTATGTACACATGCAGTCAATGTTGACCAGGCCAGAATGACAATGACAGAATGGTTGATTTGTCCAACAGAATTTTAACAGCTGAAGACTCTTTGATGTGTTAATCTTATGCAAGTCTATTTGAACATCTCAAAGGGTATTCAGGTGGTATACACATATCTAAAGGGGACTTGTTGATGTTGATATGCGGGAGTGCAAATTGGGGTGGTTCACGGCTGTTCACGGCTGGGGGTTGTTGTCTGTTTGAAAGACTAAAGCTAATCAAAGTCCTAAATTGAAACGGCCAATCAAAGTGCTCAGCCATTCAATATTTAGTGAATATAACACGGCATTCAGTATATAGGGGAGTGAGGCTTGTCTGTGTATGAGGGAGGCTTGTCTGTGCATGGCTGGGAAGACTGAATTATATGGGAAGACTGAATAATATGGGTCTCTGAATTATATTTCCTCTGTCGGATTTCTTTGTCATCTGTGGACTTTGGACTTTGTTCTGTGTTGGAAGTCAATAAAGTGCATCTCTCTGGAAGAATTGGGTTGCTGCGGAAGAGTACTTACATCATCATTATAATAATACCTAAATATTAATTATAATACCCACTCTACATCATATCACCCAGTATATATTAATATACCCGATCACTACACATGGGAATGAGCACCTGCTGCATGAGATCCCTGACACTACCACTTGGCTACACACTGCTTTTAAGCAGTTAATTATCTTGTCAAGGGAATCCTGGTCTTCTCCTGGGAGGTGCAGAATTACTCTACTTGCTTTCCCTTCTGAAGTTTTAATGGCCAATTCTGCCTGTTGGGTGTGCGCCATCCCATTTGAATAGATCAGACCCTGCAATCTCTTTTTCCCTCATTCAAGTATTGATCTGTCAAAAGAGGAATAGAAAAAAGAGGCTGCACCAGCCTTGTGCATTATCCTTAGATGTTTAGCACTGACCCCCTAAGGAGCTGCTGATAATTGATTGGGCCTACACTCTGCCTATTAACCCCAGAAAATGACTCAATCCCCTTGGCACAACTGTATAGCAATGTTAGTGTAAGACCCAATGGTAAAGAAAGACACAGTAATAACACACTGTACTGGATATTTACCGTCACCTTGGTCTTTGTCACTCCACCAGCTGTAGTAATAGATAGAGTCTCACACAAATTGAAAATTAACCACATAAACAGTTTACTGAAAGAAACTTGTTTTGGACATTAAACACAGGGGTAATTCCAATATAAAGAATGAAAGTAATAACAATCGAGGTGTATATGAAAACCAAAACTAAATGGTCACCTGAAGAGCATATGCAGACAGGCAAGAAATTGGACTTTTTCTCAATATGATAAAGCCCTGATATTGAGCACCTTCCCACTCCAACCTCAGAGCACACACCAAACCTGCAGAAAAAAAAATATTAAGCACCATGCAGCAGTGAAATACAATACATTTGTCCATATAATGTACTCAAGGGCTCCCCCTAGATTGCAGTACACTGTTTAGCTCTGTGAACCTGAAGTTGTGATGCTGTATAGGAAATGACAAAGTCTCTTTTCTTCTTCCTCTTCAGCTAGCTTAATTAGATTATACTGCAGTGTTTGTAAATCCAGGTAAGGAAACAAGTAGGTAGTAAATTAATAATAGAACTGATGTGCTGGTAACTGAAAGTTTGCACATAGAATACACTTGTAGAGCTTCTTCTTTAATAAAGGTTGCAACTCAATATTAACTTTGCAGTACAGAGAAAACAACCTTGAAGTTATACTGCACACAGTTTACGTTTGAATGAACTCACTCCTGTGGGACTACAGATCCCAGCAACCGTCTGGAACTAGTTTAAATAGTAACAGTGCACTGTATTTATATGGGCAAGTGCCCGCTCACCAACACCGGTCCAGATGCTTGCAAGGCTATTCTCCTGGTGTCTCAGTCCATTCCGAACTGGCGCCATCACACTGCGCTGTTCTCGCTGATGGATGATGTAACTGTAATGCAGGAGATCTTCAGAAATCTTGGATCCTCCGGTCCATCTGCACACTTGTCCAGCTGACTGTGCTCCTTCCAGGCCGCAGTCTGTCAGCCACACACAGACTTCCCTGCAAGCAGGCTTTGAACGGTGTCCCAAGAAGCCGTAAACATGCCAACATGCCACGCCTGTCCCTTTTATTTGCTTACCCAGCAGGCAGTTCAATGACTTGCCTTGTGGGTAGGTGAATTGAGCATTGTGGGTAAGTAGTTCACAGAATGAGTTTTAGCACATGAGTCACTTCCGCCTTCACTACATCTCCCACAATGCTTTGTATTATGGCTTAATGAAACCAAACAAAAAGTCTTAATAACATTAAATAGAATGGACACTAGAGGGAGCCAAATTCTTATTTAAAGAACATCACATTATTTACATAGTAACTTAGGTGGCAAAAACCCCTGCGCTACAGATGAGTTTATTAAATTTCACTATAAAAACTACTCACAAACATGTGAAAGAAACCACAATATAAGAAGCTTATAAGCGATGGCAATCGGTCTGATGGCCACAGTCTCCAAATGATGAAAGAGAGGACACAAAGACCACCGTTGGCTGATGCGTTTCAAAAGATAACCTTCTTCCTCAGAGCCTTGAGGTTCTGAGGTAGAAGGTTATCCTTCAAAACGCGTCTGCCAAAGGTGGTCTTTGTGTCCTCTCTTTCTTCATTTGGAGACAGAAAACAATCCAGAGCCTTGAGGCTCTGATGAAGAAGGTTATCCTTCGAAATGCGTTAGAACAGTGGTCTTTGTGAATTCTCTTTCATCATTTGGAGACTGAAAACAATCCAAAGCCTTGAGACTCTGAGGAAGAAGGTTATTCTTTGAAATTTGTCAGACAACAGTGGTCCTTGTGTGGTCCTCTCTTTCATCATTTGGAGACTGTGCCATCACTTAAAGGCTTCTTACATTGCGGTTTATTTCACATGTTTGTGAGTCGTTTTTATATTGTTATTTAAAAAACGCATCTAAGGATAATGCACAAGGCTTGTGTGCCCTCTTTTTTCTATTTCTTTTTTGACTGCTAGGATACCTCCATCCTGGAGGGCAGCAAGGCCTGAGACATTATCCATTTCGAACTGTAGATCACCTGATCAACATAATTGTGCACATGAGTGTTTGTTTTCTACTATCAAAGTATTGATCTGTGTACTTGGGTAGTTTCTGCAGCAGGAGTGCCGCAAGGAATGAGGCAGTCATTATTGCAAGAGTGAGACTACCTGCTGCCCTCTGGCTAAGGGGGATCACCAAATGACCAGACCGGGGTAGCTTTAAGATGAACTTTACTAAACAGGGACAGAGTAGTGTACTGTTAACAATATAAACAGAGTTATAAAGGCAAATAATATAAAACAGAACAATGTTAAACAGATTAGGTACTAGCAAATAGGAGCTTCTAAGATCAATGTCTCTGTTACTCAGTAAGGGCACTAGATGGCAGTACAGCTCAGACTCTATAAAACTTGATAGGAACAAAATACATACCGTAGAAGAATAACTACTTCAGTAAACAGTACAATAAGCTATAAGCTACAGCAACATATACTTGCAATTGGCCCCTGGATAGTGTCTCTCTCACAGTGAAGTAGGTTGGGTCTGGTAGTCCAAGCAAGCAGCTGGAGGGATCCCAGACCCAGTTCCACAAGCATGTGGCCGAAGGTATGTCTGGGCTGGAAACACAGGTGAACAGCTGTAAGCACAGGTCCCCTCTACACAAAACAATTTGTGCAGTATCCTCTGCAGTGGCTGAGTCTTCCATTCAAGTTGATTATTATTGCACTGCAGGCACACTGAATTAATAAAGGGGACTGTTCAACTGGTGGCAGATCACATGCCCAGTCACCTGTGTCTCATCAGTTGGGGTCTCTCTTAAAACTGTGGGGGTAGAAAACAGGGAGGCTTATATCCCCTGGGCATGTCCAGGAGTCTAGGGACTTGTGGGAGACCAAGGGATTGTGGGTTAAGGAGATAAAGGAGCCACCGCTTGTAAAATGGTAAGTAAAGGGGCACATCGCTACACCACAACCTCTGGTATGAAGATCAACCTACAGCTTCTAGGCCCCACCCTTCTACATGGTTGTTATGGGCTCCTATGCACCTTAAGGATGTAGTGTGAAGGGGTCATTTCTGCATTTCTGTACTGTTTGACTTTGGTTACTAGCATCAGTGAATCATAGTTTCAACTGTGAAATTAAGCATGTGACTTCCAACTAAGGTGGTACCATTTGAAATAGAAATAGCTGTAGATCTGTATTTTTTGCAGGAGAGAGAGGAATAGAGCTTGGCAGCACATCTGCATAGAAAAAAAAAAAAACTTTATTTGTACTACATGTAATTTGGCATGTGCTTGAGTACTATCTTTATTTTGGTCTTTTGGGTGGTCTGTGATGTTTTTTTCCTTCCATGGAAAAATAAATGTCAGCGTGAATCTTGCTCTTTGGTTATGAGGGAATAATATGTGGAATGGAATGTGAGCAATCTTTGTAATGTGTTTCTAAAGGAAATATTTCTTATTCATATTTTTAGAAAACCTTTGGCATATATTGATATGTTTTATACAGTATACAGCACATATTAGATGTATCAGGGTTAAATGCATGTAACAATATGTTATTTTTTATAAGATTAAAATGTAAAACATTTCTTGAAGAGGAACACTATCTAATAACAGACAGTCTGTACCCTTAAAATATGTTGGCTGCCATATGTGTACATAGGCTTCTGTAAGAAGATTGTATTTCTACTTGTGATAGAAAAATGGTAAATCTAGCACTGCTTGGATTGTAAGCAGGAGTTCTCAGGTAACTAAATTACCAACAAAAAGGAATAAGCCTGAAGTGGATTATTGCACTAGAAAATAACTATAGAAAAAATGAAGCTCTGAAAAAAGAAAACTGCGCTTACTGTACTGTATGCATTTCAATGTTATTTTCAGTCTAGTGTAGTTTTAAGTTGCCCTAGCTATAGATATATTTTTCATGTCGCATGTAGGGTTGAGCAAATCTGCCCGGGTTCAATTTCTAGGGGTTTGTCGAATCCTGCTTGAAATCTGTGAAACCCGAACTAATCAGCGATCCCTATTTAAGTCTATGGGGGGGGTCAAATTCTGATGCTAAATTCTGGCCATTCTAACAATTTTTAAGGCTAATAGGTAGGCTATTGTCAAAAAGGCATTAGGATTTGGGCACTGCCATGGGGGATATCTAACAAAGTAAAACATAATTTAAAAAAAATACCGTACAGTGAAGAGAAGGTCCTTTTAATGCAGCTTTAAGGGTGATAAGGGAAAAACACCAGTCCTTTAAATTATATGCTTAGGAGAAGCTTTTAAGTTGCATCTTGTAAACAGTGCAATTTCCAATATTTTTGATATGTAATTTCTTCTCTAGCTTTCACATTTAGCTTGGTTTAAGCAGCACCCCAATTTGGTTCATTTTAACTTGGAAAAAAAGGCTTTTTATGTAGTTTTGGCTGCAACGCCTGATTTTATTTTCCAGTGGTAATAGGACTTAATTGTGGGAGTAGCAGCCGCAACAGATCTAAAAGGTGTAGGAAAGTTTACACTTAAAAAATGAGGCTAAACCCCCAACTTTGTACAAATTTGCTAGTGGCACAACAGTATCAAAATATAGTTTGTGGGCTTCTTTTTTGCAGTACCACACTGCTTTGTCTTAAAAGCTTAATAAAACGTCAAAACAGAATGCACAAACTTCAAAACCACAACTCCACATTCATCTAACCCCCTCCCTCCCTGTATCACCAATAATTCCCAAAATATTCTGAATATAGACTTCATGTCACGAATTGGAAATCCACTGCCACTAGGAGCATGGTGGCTGACCAGGGACTTGTTGCTGTAGTTGGGCAGAAAGAGGGCGAACGCCAGCAAGGCTGGTGTGCCTGTGTAGCTAGTGATGGTGAGAACCCTAAAAAGGACTTAGGCGCAGAGTATAAGGTACTGCCTGGTCTTCACTACAGCTCCTAGAGGTAGAGATACTGCGCTGCAGGTGATACCCAAGTTGTGGTCCTTTGACTCACTCAAGCAGGCAGCACATGAGAGCAGGTGAAATCTCCTTGCAGCTCTGGGGTGCCAGATTCACCAGGCAGTAACACAGAAGTATTAGCAGGAGTGCACAGGAACATACAGAGACACAAATGAAAACACAGGCTGGGAGTGCACAAGTGCAGATAACAATAGGCTGGCTGGAACTCACAGGGAAACACACTGGTGCAGAAAAGCAGGTAACCCTATGCTGGTAAGAGTACACAGGGCCACTCAAGTAGGAAAAAACTGGGGAACACTGGGATCACTGGAGTCACACAGAAGCGGGGTATAAACTGGATGGACACTGGGAACACTAGAAGTCATGGAAACATCACTGGGAGGCACAGGAAAATACTAGAAAAGTTACTAGGCAACACAAGGGGTCTGGATGATAGCGTGTGAACGTGTTGTTTGAACACTGAGCAACCCATATGCTAGCTTTTTAAGACAGTGTACCCACTATGATTGGCTGGAAGCTGGCGGCTTCACAGAGAGGGGAAGGTCTGGCTCTGGAGCATACAACAGGTGAGTGTGACACTTCAGGTATGCGTTTGGTAGAATAGCAACAGAACACACTTAAATAGGTGAAAGACACCGCTGCACACTTGAATAGGTACCAAGTAGAAAGGGAGAATGTAGGTTTTATCGTACACTAAGAATTTAGAGTGTAATATATGAGAGATATTGTTCACCAGCTGGACAGTATGTAAGCAGCCTAGTTAGTCCGCAGTATAAGAGGGAGAGACATGGCAATTTCTATCTTGAAATAAACATTAGAGTGTATTATTTGAGACACAATAGCCTCAAATAGCCTCAAGGTCGCTGTGTAAGAGGGAGAGAGGAGGCAGGTTTTATCCTAAAACAAACATTAGCATGTATCATTTGAGAGATAATAACCAAACATATTGTTCAGTGGCTTGAAGGTATGTACAGTATCTCACAAAAGTGAGTACACCCCTCACATTCTTGTAAATATTTTTTTATATCTTTTCATGTAACAACACTTAAGAAATTACACTTTGCTAATTCCTAAACCACTGGCAACAAAAGTGAGTACACCCCTACGTTAAAATGTCCAAATTGGGCTCAAAGTGTCAATATTTTGTGTGGCCCCCATTATTTTAAAGTACTGCCTCAACCCTCTTGGGCATGGAGTTCACCAGAGCATCACAGGTTGCCACTGGAGTCCTCTTCCACTCCTCCATGATGACATCACGGAGCTGGTGGATGTTAAAAATCTTGCACTCCTCCACCTTCCATTTGAGGATGCCCCACAGACGCTCAATAGGGTTTAAGTTTGGAGACATGCTTGGTCAGTCCACCACCTTTACCCTCAGCTTCTTTAGCAAGGCAGTGGTCGTCTTGTTTGGGGTCGTTATCATGTTGGAATACTGCCCTGCGGCCCAGTCTCAGAAGGGAGGGGGATCATGCTCTGCTTCTGTATGTCACAGTACATGTTGGCATTCATGGTTCCCTCAATGAACTGTAGCTCCCCAGTGCCGGCAGCACTCGTGCAGCCCCAGACCATGACACTCCTACCACCTGCTCGACTGTAGGCAAGACACACTTGTCTTTGTACTCCTCACCTGGTTGCCATCACACACACTTGACACCATCTGAACCATATAAGTTTTTCTTGGTTTCATCAGACCACAGGACATGATTCCAGTAATCCATGTCCTTAGTCTGTGTAACAAGCCCCTGCTCACTCGATTCCACTCTCCTGACACTCCTCTGCGGCTATAGAATCAGATTGCAGATCGCAACATCTGATGGTTCGGTCATCAGATGCTCCAGGACTAGAACTACAGCTATGTGCCGTTCTAATCCAGTTGTGTAGCTCAGAACAAACACCAGGCAGGCTGTATGTAAGTTCAACCAGGAATCTCTTTTATTGAGGAATACAGGCTCTTTTATACAGTAAAAGAGGAGGTGTATACCTCCTGCTCATATTACTCTGAACATACACCTGTGACCAGAAACCTAATTAACATGGGCTAATTAACTAATCCCTTTAGACAGCCTAGATAACTCAGACATGACCTTTAGGTCAGACTGGCCGTCTTGTAGCTCAGAAAACCCAATCAACATTATCACAAATCTATTAAATCCCCTGTCTCTGCAACTGGTGTCTGCGGATAAAGGTTCACCATCTCCTGTCCCTGGAACCCAGAAGATGCTATCAGTGCTGGGCAGAGGTTAGCAGAGCTCTGCCCCGTTGTCAGCACTTCAGGTTTGGGGACGGCAATCTTCAGATTTTCCACTGCCGATTCTCTGGCATGCTGCTGGACAGGCACATTCCTCCATCCAAGATCATCCAATGCAGAAACAGGTTCATCAAGGTCAGTCAGCACTTGCTGCATCCGCCATAAGACCTCCGCCTCCATAGCTGCGGGGCCAGGTTGGCAAAGCACACTGTTACTCTGCCACATTGTCAACTCTTCAGCCAGGATTTCAGAGTTGTCAACTGGTATTTCTTGATAGTCCCAGGCAAAGGGAGCACCACCCTGCTGCTGAGCAGAGTCTAACAGCTGTCTGTAGGCGATCTCCAGCTCCCATTCCTGAATGGCCAGAAACTCCAAATCTTCCTGTGCCCAGTGCACTTCTGAGACATTCAGTCTTCGCTCTCTGTGCTCCATTATTTCCTCCAAACGCCACTCCCGATCACTCCCAAAGTCAGGGTCCCTTGACAGCCTCCAGTATAACAATCCCAGGCCATCGTAGTCAAAGCCTTCATGGGGCTGTCATCCGCTGTCCACGGGCACACTTGGGCTACATACCACTGGAGGGCTCTGTAGCTCTCGTCCAACCGCATTTCTGCCCGGATCAGCCTGCTTAACTCAGCTGTCCACTCCTGGTTCGGCTGTTCCCCCAATAACAGCATTCACACTTCATACTGCGACCAGTACCTTACATGGATGGAGGGGAGAACTTTTCCCTGGTTTCCCTGCTCACGGGCTAGCGCCTCCTTCCAGAGTTTGCAGCAGATAGAATCAAACCATCCTAGCAGGACCTGCTCTGATACTGGTCCTCTGTGCTGTATCTGCATCTCTCGCAACCTCCTTCTGAATTCCTCTTCCATGGTGGCTGGTATCTGTACCTCTCCTCTCCTGCTATCTGGACCCTGGATCCAGGTGATGGTTTGGATGTGTTCACGACAAGGAAGCACGATCTCACCATTCCCTCCATGGCTCTCAAGTAAGTCTTTCAGCGAGGCTCTCCTGCAGGCTGGTTTGGAGTGTCCCAGTAACTGGAGAGAAAATCCCATGGCTGCCAACCAATGTAACGAGCCCCTGCTCGCTCGATTCCACTCTCCTGACATTCCTCTGCGGCTATAGAATCAGATTGCAGATCGCAACATCTGATGGTTCGGTCATCCGATGCTCCGGGACTAGAACTACAGCTATGTGCCGTTCTAATCCAGTTGTGTAGCTCAAAACAAACACCAGGTAGACTGTATGTAAGTTCAACCAGGAATCTCTTTTATTGAGGAATACAGGCTCTTTTATACAGTAAAAGAGGAGGTGTATACCTCCTGCTCATATTACTCTGAACATACACCTGTGACCAAAAACCTAATTAACATGGGCTAATTAACTAATCCCTTTAGACAGCCTAGATGACTCAGACATGACCTTTAGGCCAGACTGGCCATCTTGTAGCTCATAAAACCCAATCAGCATTATCACAAATCCACACCGAACTCTTCTTCACACAATAACAGAGTTAATTAACACAACCAACAATGGGGATCTAATGACTCTAGACTTATTTACAATACACATTCTAGCAGGCAACATACAGACAGGTGGCTGGAATTGACATCAGCATCTCCTAACAGTATTTGTCCCAGCATTATGAATCAGCCACTATTTCTAATATGGCAAATCCAGGGTCCCAGAGTCTGTGTGTCCTGAGGGACCAGGACCCGAATTCACAGTAATACCACCTCAAGGGTCCCCAGGCATACAGCTCACAAAGAGCACCGTTCCCCCAAATGCCAGGGCCCACGATCGATCGGCAAGAGGCTAGCATTCAGTCCCCTCCAAAAGTCTCTCTCCCGGCTAGGTCTGTCACAGTCTGCTTGTCTTCAGCAAACTGTTTGCGGGCTTTCTAGTGCATCATCTTTGGAAGAGGCTTCCTTCTGGGACGACAGCTATACAGACCAATTTGATGCAGTGTGCGGCGTATGGTCTGAGCACTGACAGGCTGACCTCCCCACCCATTCAGCCTCTGCAGCAATGCTGGCAGCACTCATATGTCTATTTCCCAAATACAACCTCCGGATATGATGCTGAGCACGTGCACTGAACTTTTTTGGTTGACCATGGCGAGCCCTGTTCTAAGTGGAACCTGTCCTGTTTAACCACTGTATGGTCTTGGCCACCGTGCTGCAGTTCAATTTCAGGGTCTTGGCAATCTTCTTGTAGCCTAGGCCATCTTTACGTAGAGCAACAATTCTATTTTTCAGATCCTCAGAGAGTTCTTTGCCCTGAGGTGCCATGGTGAACTTCCAGTGACCAGTATGAGAGAATGAGAACGATAACACCAAATTTAACACACCTGCTCCTCATTCACACCTGAGACCTTGTAACACTAACGAGTCACATGACACCTGAGAGGGAAAATGGCTAATTGGGCCCAATTTGAACATTTTCACTTAGGGGTGTACTCACTTTTGTTGCCAGTGGTTTAGACATCATTGGCTGTGTGTTGAGTTATTTTGAGGGGACAGCAAATTTACACTGTTATGCAAGCTGTACACTCACGACTTTACTTTGTAGCAAAGTGTTATTTCTTCAGTGTTGTCAGATAAAAAGGTATAATAAAATATATACAAAAATGTGAGGGGTGTACTCACTTTTGTGAGATACTGTAAGCAGCTTGTTAAGGCTGCCGTGTAAGAGGCAGGGTTTATGTTGCAAAAAACTTGAAAGTGTATTATCTGATAGACAATATTGTTCAGTGACTGGACAGCATGTATACAGCCTGGTTAGTCTGCAATATAAAAGGGAGAGGTGAGGCAGGTTTTATCTTGAAATAAACATTAGCGTGTATTATCTGAAAGACAATAAATGCAAATATTGTACAGTGGCTGGACAGTATGTAAGCAGCTTGGTAAGGTCACAATGTAAGAGGGAGGAAGGAGGCAGGTTTTATCTTAAAATAAACATTAGAATGTATTATTTGAGAGACAATAACCACAAATATTGTTCAGTGACTGGACAGTATGTGAGCATATTGGTAAGGTTACAATGTAAGAGGCAGGAACTTTGAAACACAAATCAGAATCAGAATTCAGTAAAACAATCGCCAATCATGATGCCTGTTGCCCACAGACTCACAGTAAGAAAAAAACTGTGGAACTGGTGCAAACCGATCCCGATGCTACTTCTCTCTAAATAACAGCTTCCTGAGCTTTAATCAGCTATATAAGGGAAGGCTCAGGGATAGTGATGACATCTAGCTGTAATGGGAGAGGTTCTGCCAAGCTGGCATTGAGACACTAGGTATGGAAGTGATTTGGGGACATTTTTTCTTTTGTTCCAGCAGCTGCAGAAAAGACATCTGCCTTGGGAAAATGCAGCAGGAGACAGCAGGGTGGGTGTAGGAGAATTCTGCAAAGGGTCAAGCCTTCACTTGACCCTCCACAGTAGGATCCTATGATCCACCTCCCGACCTAATGTGGCATATTCTAAGCCTCTGAAACCCCTTGTGAGACTTCCCTCCCTGTCATTAGGCCACAAATATTTCAGTGGATGCAGCAGGAAAATGCATAAAGTGAGTGCTGTAGAGGAGAAGGAGGACTGTGGGCCTCTTGTTGTCATATTTAGGCATCCATGGAACTCTGTGATGCAGGGATGTGTTTCCTCATGCATGTGATACCCAAATGACTGGTGCTTTTACCACTGTTAATGCGCTGCAGGTAGAGGCTGAAAAACACAGCTGTGCTGTCAGCAGCAGATACATTGAAGAAGACTCACACTGCAGAGCTCTATAGATTGGTCCTAGGGATACCAGTGGTCTACACCTGAGGCAGTCCTGTCCAATGGATTAAGATGGCCACTCCCTCCAATACTCTGCTTCTACTTCCTCTTCTCCAATCTGTGGCACCCACTGAGGTCAGATGCCACACCAGCTGCTGGAACATCACTGCTTATTTCTGCTCCCTGTCAGGTGTCCCCTCTCTCTGTGGTCCTGGTTGGGGGTGCACAGCCACTAAACGCAAACAGTTGTTGCTGACAGACAGTCCCACGGATCACACTGAAATCACACTGCAATCCACAGCAATTTGGTGCAATATAGCTCAGTATAGCTGAGCTTCCTACACAGGCTGTAAGGTATCCCTAAGTTACTCCAACACACACTGGCAAAAGACTGCTGACAACCTTCTATAGTGAGGGTGCTGGCACATCACAAAGCCCCAATTATTGTTGCTAAGCAATCATCTTTGGTTAATACCAGGGTATTCAGGAGTTCATCCTACAGCAAAATAATGACCCAAAAAGACACCTTCAGGCTACGAATGGCCAGCACAACCTCTAAAACCCTATTAGGCTGGTTTGGGAGGAACTGGATAGAGAAGTGAAAGCAAAGCAGTGTCCAAGTGCAACACATTTGAGGTAACTTCAACACTGCAAGAGTGTCTCAAATAACTTTTTGAACAATATTTGATTTCCATTGTACAACTGTACAAACTGTAAAAATTGGACTGTTCTAAAATCTTTGGCCAGTGTATAACCGTATGTATGTAATGGTTACATGCATCTGCACTGTAGTACACATATTTGTGTGTGTGAATGATGGTGGGGGTCCTTGGGGCCCCTGCTGGCATAGGTTTGATCACAGTAAGCACTGCTCTCTGTAATGGCACATTGGCTATTGATTCAAGTGTGCATGCTTTACTTGACAGCGCATCACTGGTGTCTTTTTCTGTTACATATGTGGACTCCTCATTTTGTCTGCTGCGAATTTCAGGAGTAGGAGAAGATCTGGAAGCTCCTAAGCTGTCGAGCCTGGTATAGTGAATCACAAATGCTCAGGGCATGGATAGCAGAAACATGGAGTGGAACGGCTACTCAAGTACATGTGTGTCTACTTTTTGTGGAAATAGCTACTAACTATGGCTGTCCCTAGCTGCCTGTTTGCAATATTCCTTAAAAGCTGTTGGGTAGGGCCTTTTTGTGAGTGATTCGCTAAGCTAGAAACTGGGACAAGGAGTGATATCCCTAAGGAGAAAAGTTAATTTTGATATTGTCAAACCCAGCTGTACAAGAGACTTGTATAACTTCTAATAACAGAACATTGCTGTTTTATAATAAAGCATTCTCTTCGTGGAGTCAGTGTCACGTGCAGGAATTAGATGGACTTGTATCTTTTGTCAATCAGACTATGTAACTGTGTAACTAGTGGGCATAGTACATCTGTCTACACATAGATTTAAAAAAGAAATAGAAATTAAACTCTGACACACTAATATGGGGGCAAACTGAAAGATGAAATAGGTAAGGATTAGGTCACAAATGAAGGTAGTCCTATAGAATATTGACATAATTTTAAAAACTCTGCTAAGTATTCACTACAGAAATGTCGCTCAGTCTATATTTCACAGGCTGATTTACTACATGTACAAATACAAAGTGATGGATTGCAGATTGGATAATCATATCACATTATTAGGGCCAAGTGAAATTGTTGTGAAGAAATGCAGATGGCCCCACTAACATGATATGCTTTTTACACTATTTCATAGAATTTATAGCAAGTAGATTCAATTTCCTCATTGTTTGATTGTTTTATGTGGTTTCTTAGAAACATTATATACAGTAGCATTGGGAAAATGCAACTCTCCTACAGACCTTCATCTGTACTTTGGTGTGCTCTAAACATTATGCCATATCATAAATACAGGAGCAATTTTATGACCATCTCCACAATAAGTGTATTAAAGGCACTTTGTAGAGAGACATAACTTTTACTGAAGGCAATATTCTAGAGTTTTAAAAATGGAATACTGTAATGATACATTAAAATATAACCAGCACTATTTTCAGTGGTCAGCTTATGACCATTTAAGAAATTATGTGAAATTTATAACATAAAGCAATAATATTAATAATATTCATAATAATATATAGTGAAACTAATCACTCTAATTCAGTAAAAGTCCAGTTCAAGTCAGTCAGGGATAGATGTTGCTGATAAACTCTTTATTTCAATCTTGCTGAGACAGTCCCTCTTTTCCATCCTTACATGATAGGAGTGTTCTTTAGTATAGTCTGATCTCATCAGGCATTCAAATCACACATCCCTGTGAGAAGATACTCCGTCTCTTTGCTTCTCTGAGTTATTACCCGATTGTGGTCAGCTATGGGAGGGATCTGTTCATTAAGCAGCAGCAGCTCAGTCCCTTTCCCACACATCTTGCTTCGAGGACTGTCCCCTCACTGTGCAATGTAGCATCGTACAGAGTATGATGGCAGCAACAGTCTCAACCCTTTTCTCCTGGGCACAGCACAGCATCAGATAGCTTCAGCAAACTCTTACCACACACCACTGTTCCCCCTGCACTGCAAGCTTGTGGTGGTATCTCTCAACTACTCAGCACAGAAAAATGGTTGCAGTAGGACATGGTCCCCAGAGTGGCTTCCTCCATGCATTCTGCAGGCTGGTGGTTGCTCAGTTGCATCAGCCAATCACTGTCAAGCCAAGATGGCTGTCACCTCCACTGGAGACACTCCATAGATGAGCATAACAAAGTGGTCTCCTTAAAGATGGCAGCTGCACTTCTGCAATAATGAATACACAGTTTAACCCTGTCCACACTACAGAAGGGTAATACATCAGCAACAAAGGAAGAACAGTAGTTATCAGATACAGGTCACAAAATCATTAGAGAACAATGGCAAACTGCTGGAAGAATAGTCTATTAAATACACTGGTTACACATCCTTAAAGCGGAGCTGCTGACTTTTAATATTAGGACACTTGGGACAGCTTGCTGACACCACTACACTGCCATTTTTTTTTTTTTTTTTTCAAATATAGTTTTTTTATTTTTTCCAGCTCGCCCAACCTGGGCATTGCAACAAACATTACAATACAATACATACACACAATAGGGGGGAATCAGGGAGGGAAGGGGGGTGGTACACTCAAACATCATGGGGAGGGGAGGGAAGGGGGGGGGGCACATTTCCACTTCAATATTATTAGTATGTATCAGATAATTTCTTTCAGTAAGGAGTGGACCTAGGATATCTTCGCACTCCCCTCCCCCCCACCGACCCCCACCACCCCCCAGCCCGTCCAGGCCAAACCTCCGCGCCCGGGGGGGGGCAGCAGACAGAACCAGAGAATACATAAAAGAGGGAGGGTGGGGGGGGGGGGAGGGGGGGAAAGAGGGGGAAGGGGGCGGGAGATGAGACAAGGATAGAGTGAGGTGGGGGGGGGGGAGAGGGGGGGTGCTCCGGTTGATTCAGGGCAACTCCACGTATCACGGTGACTGATAAATTAACCTCATCACGTAGTCCTGAGAGCAATACCCTCTGAGGATAGAATAAATTGATTCCAGATTGCCCAGGTTTTTTGATATTGTTCCTGTTGGTGTCTCGCGGTGAGCACCAGGTCCTCCATTCTACCAATCTCCTCCACCCTCCGAACCCACTCCGCCACCGTTGGTGGAATTTGGCTTTTCCAATGAAGCGGAATGCACGATTTAGCGGCATTAACCAAATGGCGTACTATGGATTTTTTATATCTTTTAATTGATATCGTATTTAAATGTAAAAGGAAGAAGGCCGGGTCGTTTGGGATGTTGTCTTCTGTGAACCCTTGGATAGTGGCCCTGATCGTGGACCAGAAATGAGATAACTTCGAGCAGGACCAAAATACATGTAACAGCGTACCTCTCTCCATTTGGCATCTCCAGCAAAGTGCTGAGGTGTTTGGGTAGAAGGTATGCAGCGCCTGAGGGGTCAGGTACCACCTCGTTAAGAGTTTATAATTGGTTTCCTGTAGTTTTGTACAGGTGGAGGATTTTAATGCTAAAGTTACCATACGCTGAGCCTGGCTCGAAGTGAACGTGCAGTTCAGGTCCTTCTCCCACTTACTTAAAAAGGTCAGATGTGTGTCGTCCGTCGGGGTGATCAAAAGGTTATACATTACGGACAACGTTCTCGTAAGTACATCCTCTCCAGAACAGTAGTCCTCCAACAAGGTCAGAGGTCTGGCGAACCCCTGTGGGTTGGGTATGGTCGCGAGAAAATGTCTCAATTGTACGGATGTCCAGAATGATAACCGGAAGGGACCCGTTTGATCGCTCAGTGTCTCAACTGAAGGCCAGGAGTCATTTATTAGGAAGTGTCGCGCTTGAGTGCGTTTCATGCTGATGAAGGTATTCTTAACCTGGGGGTCTAGCCCTGGAGGAAATTGTGGATTTCCTATAATGGGATATAGCGGAGAATTAAATGTGGATAATGATTGTGAGAAGCAAGTTTGTGATCCCACCCTAAGCGACGTCCCTATCAAAGGGTGCCTTTTGTCTTGTGCCCGAAGATGTTCATAGCACCATAAAGCCCCTTGCAGTGGTATTTGCATTTGGGCCTGTTCGAGATGTGTCCATAATTTAAAGTCTCGGTGTCGGCACCAGTCTATAATCCTACCAAGGTGAACTGCCTGGTAGTATTTTTTCACATCTGGAATAGCCAGGCCTCCTGATACTTTCGGAAGGGAAAGAAGAGCTCGAGATAGTCTCGGTTTTTTATTAGCCCATATAAATTTGATAAATTGACTGTGTATTTTTCTAAAAAATGATGTGGGAATTGTTATTGGAAGAGCTTGTAGCAGATAGAGGAATTTAGGTAGGATACACATCTTGACCAGGTTGCATCTACCAAACCATGAATGAAGACCCTTGCCCCAAGATGTCAGTAGGTTTCGTGTTTTGGTTAATAAGGGGGGGAAGTTTAACTTAAAGGTAAGGTTAAGGTCCGATGGGACTAAGGTTCCTAGGTATGTTAGGGCTGTAGATGTCCATTTGAGATTAAAACTAGAGTGGAGTGTTTGTAGTGTCTGTTGCGAAACTCCTACACTCATGGCCTCCGATTTGTTATAATTGATTCTAAGATTGGAAATAGTACCGTATTCCTCGAATTCCCTGAGGAGGTTTGGGAGAGATATAGTCGGGTTTGAGAGGGAAAACATCATGTCATCAGCGTATGCTGAGACCTTGTATTGGGTATCCCCAACCGTTAGGCCTTGTATGTCTGGGTTATTTCTAATTTTACACAAAAAAGGTTCTAGTGAAAGGGCAAAGAGGAGGGGGGACAATGGGCACCCCTGTCTCGTCCCATTTGTAATTTGGAAAGGGTCTGATAGGATTCCGTTCACTTTAACTTGCGCGGAGGGGGTCTGGTATATTTGGGTGATCCATCCCATCATCTTCTCTCCTAGCCCTAGATGTCTAAGGACTGCAAACATATATCCCCAATTGACCCTATCAAATGCCTTTTCTGCGTCCGTGTTGATAAACACTGAGGGTGTATGAGTCTGAGTGGCTACGTGTATCAGGTTTAGGATTTTAGTGGTACTGTCTCTAGCTTCCCTAGTGGGGATGAAGCCCACTTGGTCTAAATGTACTAGGGACTGCACCTGTTGGGCTAATCGGGTCGCTAGAATCTTAGTAAAGAGCTTGAGATCTGTGTTTAAAAGGGAAATGGGTCTATAGCTATTACAAAGTAATGGATCCTTGCCATCTTTGGGTATGACCGTAATATGTGCCCGCGTGGTGTCGTTTGCAAAGGCTGCCTTCTGCCCTATCTCGTTAAAAAAGGATATCATGTGTTGACTGAGGGAAGGGAAAAGTGTTTTGTAGTATGTAAGGGTAAGGCCGTCAGGTCCCGGAGCTTTACCAGGCTTGGTCGACTTAAGGGCTACTGTCAGTTCTTCTGGCGTTATTGGAATCTCCAATTCTGCTACTTTTTCAGGTGTTAAGGTAGGTATCTGGCTGGATGACAAGTATGCCTCAATCCGGGCTTGTGCATTGGGGAGGTTTGGTAAGTTGTATAGGGTTTCATAATAGTCTTTGAAAGAGTTGGCTATCTGACGTGGCAGACTGACTTTCGTGTCTGTGGTAGTTTTGATGTGGGGAATGTATGTCTGCATCCTCAAGTCCTTAACTGCCCTAGCGAGGATCCGCCCGCATTTGTCTCCTGATTCATAAGAAATGAGGCGACACCTTTGCAGCGCTGCTTTTGCTTTATATCCGAGGATGTCATTTATTTGACTACGGATGGTATTAAGTTCAGCCTCCACCAGGGGGTCAGGTGAGATTTTGTGTTGTGATGCAGTGATGTGGAGTTTGTTGAGGAGTAAGTCCAGCTGTTTCCTATTCTCTCTCTTTATGCGTGCCCCGTGTTTTATAAATATCCCCCTGATCACCGCCTTATGGGCCTCCCACACCGATCCCGGGGCGCAGTCTGCTGTCTTGTTCGTGGAGAAATAGTATTTTAGTTCCCTATTCACTTCCTCAAGGACTTCCGGTCTTTGTAGAAGGCTTTCGTTTAGTCGCCAGAAAGGGGTTTTATTTGTGAGATTATAGCTTAGCGCATAGGTTAAAGTTATAGGAGCATGATCTGACCATGTCCTCTGGCCTATAGTTGATTCCCGAACCGCGTGCAGTTGGCCATGTGGGATAAGGAAGTAATCTATCCTCGTATGAAGTTTGTGGGGGGGGAGTAGAACGTATAGTCTCGTTCGCCTGGGTGTTGGAGGCGCCACACGTCGATCAGTTGATTTTCATGTAGGGCTTTGGTGATGCGTTTACGGGCTTTAATCGAAATAGAGGATGATCCCGAGGAGGTGTCTATTGATGGGGTTAAGGGTGTGTTAAAATCCCCTCCTAATATCAGTTGGCCTTCTTGGAAGTTAGCTAGTTTGGCTAAAATTTGTTGCATGAACGCGTCTTGGCCGTCATTTGGGGCGTATATGGTCGCTAACGTCAGGGGCACTTCTCCAATGAGACCTTTGATGAATGTATATCTGCCCTCCTTATCTACTAAGATATCACGGAGGGTCCATTGTATTTTACTTGATAGGAGGATGGATGTTCCTCTGGATTTAGTTTTGTTGGTAGAATGATAGGCTAGCGGGAAGGATCTGTTCTTAAGGACTGGCAATTTGTCCTCCTTAAAATGGGTTTCCTGAATAAAGGCTATGTCGGCCTGGGCTCGTCTCAATTCAGTCATCAAGATACGTCTTTTTTCTGGCGTGTTAAGGCCTTTCGCATTAACCGAGAATATTTGTAGGCTGCCCATCCTCAACCAGAGCACGGGAGGGGAAGGTTAAGGAGAGAGGGGGGGGGAAGGGGGGCACCTGCTTTAGATTGAAGAGTAAAAGTAACCTCTAACTTATATCTGGAGAACTGCAGTTATCTCAGTATATTGGTTTGGTGGGAGCAGGGGGAAAGACAAACAATAAAATAGGGGGAGGGGGGGGAAACTACTACAACAAGCGAGATGCTTGCGTTGCACGTCGCTGCCTATAACAGACACGTGACGTGCTGGCCTATGTGGGGGAGTAACTGGAGACAGCGGAGGGGGGGTGCTCCCGACCCGTCCCGCCCAGCCCGAGCCCAAGGAGTAACATGAAAGCGTCCCCCCCGCCCCCCCCACCCAAGCCCCCCCAGACGCCCCCCGGGGGAGGCGCCCGCAGGGAGGGCGGAGAGGGGGAGGGAGGACAGCGGTCCCACACCCATGGTCTCTATTTGGAGCGTTTCTACATGTGTGAAATTATCCGCGCTGGGCATGGCGGCGTGAGAGAGAGGGCCGGTGCGTCATGACCCAGCGTAGGAAGTCACAGGCCAGGGGCCAGTCAATAGCCTGCAAATCCCCAATGTACCTGTAATCTTGTTTAACATACCTCCTAAGACAACATATCATGAACTGTGTAAACCACTGTATAGCAGATATATATTATCTCTAAAAAAAAAAAACCCAGTAAAGAAGAGAAAACAAATCAACATTGGGACATTATCGTCCTTATACCGTGCTTAGAGTGTCCCTGAATGCAGAGGGGAAATGGGTGGGGGCGGAAGTCTTATCAACAACCATATCTGTTCTCATCATGTAACCAGTAGCTATATCCTGGGTGAGAAATGTCTGGAGTACAGTTCCTTTAGCGACAATGGTAGGGTAGTGAGAAATCCCCTCTCTCAGTCTGAGAGGTGTCTTGGCGTTTAACTGATACTTCCAAAGTTCTGGCAGTGTAGTTCCA
Organism: Aquarana catesbeiana; assembly: GCF_042186555.1. Lineage (NCBI taxonomy): Eukaryota > Metazoa > Chordata > Amphibia > Anura > Ranidae > Aquarana > Aquarana catesbeiana. The sequence continues at coordinate 207,907,516 of NC_133328.1, read as the reverse complement.
AAAAAAAGGGGGGTCTATGGGGGGGGGGGGGACCTCAGCCAGGCAAAACTATATAGTGTTAGAGAATCTCTGATAGCAGGGGAAGGGAATAATCCCTCATGACTCACGTGTCCCATCTGGAGTAGGTGGTCGAGATCTCCGTCGCTGTCTTTGTGGTCTTGGTTGGAGGTTCCTCTGTGAAGACTGTGGGCCGGATCGTCCTCTTGTTTGTGGAAGGAATGTCAGCCAGTTCGGGATCTGGAAGGGGGGTGTCTCCAGGAACGCAGAGAGGGCCGGAAGGTCTCTCGGGGAGCGGAGTTGGAATGCTTGTTGCCCTTTTTTAAAGAGCACTGACAGGGGATAACCCCATCGGTATGTGGCCCCCTGCCGGCGGGCTGTCTCAAGCACTGGTCGGAGTATGGCTCTGCGTTGCAGGGTGGCTCGGGAAACATCTGGCAATATCTTGATTGTTGCTCCGTCAAAGTCTACGTCCCCCGCCTCCCATGCTCGGCGGATGATCGTTTCCTTGTGGGAGTAATGATGGAGGCGGCATATAACATCCCTTGGTCTGCTTGGGTCCTGCGATTTAGGGCCCAGCGCTCGGTGAATTCGATCAAACTCCAAGGTTTGCGGGAGCTGGTCTCCTGGAAGCTTGCTGAAGATGGCTACTGCGGTGGCGGCAAGATCTTCTTGCCCTGTCGCCTCTGGGAGGCCGCGTAGACGGAGATTGTTGCGTCTACTTCGGTCCTCTATTTCCTCCTGGTGCAGTTGGAGCATTGTAGCGGCGTCTACATGGGCTTCCTGGAGGTGTTCCAAGTCGGAGACTCTGCGTTCTAGGTCTGATACCGAGGTCTCTCCCGCTGTCAGTCTGGTGGAAAGTGAGCTCAGTTCACTGTTCACTTTCTGCATGTCCCTGCGGTGTTGTGCTTCTAAGCGATCAATGAGTGATTCGATGTCCGCTTTAGTGGGGAGAGCTCTAAGAAGTGTCCATAGCTCTGCACTTCCCTCGGCACCCCCTGAACCCAGCAAGGGGGGGGTCCCTGAGCCTGACTGCAGGGCAGCTGGGACTTCCGAGAAGGAGTCTGAGTCCATAGATGCAGCCGGGGACGCTGGATGGCTCCTCCGGGTCTCACTCACCCCTCCACGTGTCCCCGCCATCTTAGATTCCAGAGGGGGGGTCCGAGGCTGAGTCAGAAAGTGGTCTAAAGTGCCTCCTGTGTCTTTTGTTTTCGCTGGTTTGGCTCTCCCTCCTGTTCTCCTTCTCTTAGAGTGCATGCCTCGTTCATCGGGTGTGTTTTAGATCGTAATTGGCACGGCCAGCCGGGACGGAGCCGGGAGCTCAGAGGAGAAGCGTCCTCACCTCGCCATGTTCAGGCCACGCCCTACACTGCCATTTTTATCCTTTCTCAGCGCTGTATTTTATCTTCACAAATGTGAGTTTTTTACCTTTAATAAATACACTTCATAGCTTTGTATACAGTATCAAGCTATGTGCCTTCATATTTTCTCCTTATATGCTGTGGATACTTGACTGGATTTGTCCTCATCCTACATACCCTCCACAAGTACCTTGGCTACCTTCATTCCACCTCCAGGGATCTACAGCTATACAAGCTTAATAGACACAGTGGGTGTATACCCATCCGTGTCCATTAGCTCTGGTAAGCCCCCCACTTTCACTTATGGTGGTGGACCTGCTATCAACACTTGAATATTATGCTGTTTACACTTCTGGGTGTTTAACATTTTTTACATCTAACCGGTTAATTCATGGATTTGCTCATGCATAATTATTTGTGCTAAATTTTGCCTTATGGCTGTCTATACAGTATCACGCTATGTACTCTCATGTTTTCTCCTTATACGCTGGTGATACTTGATTGGACCTGTCCCCACCGTGTATACCCTATACAAGCTCCTTGGCTACTCCCATTCCATCTCCAGGGATCTACAGCTACATAAGCTTAATCGACACAGTGAGTGTATACCCATCTGTGTCCACGTCTTCTGGTAAGCCCCCCCCATCTTTAATCAAGGTGGTGGATCTACTATCAACACTTGAATATTATGTTATTTACACTTCGAGGTGTTTGAACATTTTTATACTCACCCGATGTTCCATGGACTTTCTCATGCATAACTATTTGTGTTAAATTCTTGGATAATTAACATATACACACTTTGTTTGGATATATGGACCCATTTATGTATATAGGTTTTCACTAAAGGTGTACATCCTAACGGATGCTTCGGAGGTTTAACTCTTAACCTATTTCTCTTTTTTTTGTTTTAATATATTTTAATTATCTCATTTATATGTATTTTGAGATATTCATACATTGTATATCACATATCAACGTTTGATACCTTCCTCTTAGCGCTGCATTTTTTCTTTTTCACTATTTATCACAGGTCAGATCACTGGTTAATGCTAGCTGCTTTTTTTTTCTCTTCTTGACAGCGCAGTATTTATATACATATTGTTTACAAATATTAGGACACTTACCTGTCCAGGGAGCCCATGATGTCGGCACCGCAGCCGATCTTCTGTATCCACTGTCGGTTGCAGCCCCTGCCACTTCACAGCCGGTTCCCTACTGTGGATGGGCAAAGCATGCTGCACTTTCTTATTGGCCCAGTGGCAGAGGAAGGGGGAGGGGGCCGAACTTCAGAGAGAAGGGGCCCCGG